>NW_006159713.1:2137433-2153070 GCF_000334495.1 Tupaia belangeri chinensis | reverse complement strand
GAGAGAGAGAGAGGAGAGAGAGAGAGAGAGGAAGTGAGAAAGCAAGCCACTAGGTCTGGGATTTGAATCAT
The DNA here is from genome assembly GCF_000334495.1 of Tupaia belangeri chinensis. NCBI lineage: Eukaryota > Metazoa > Chordata > Mammalia > Scandentia > Tupaiidae > Tupaia > Tupaia belangeri. Next base: position 2,152,999 of record NW_006159713.1, on the reverse strand, counting down.
GGTCAATCCAGTACCTTAACTACCATGCTACCTGCTGACCTCAACACCATTGTTTTTTAAAGGATCTGCCATGCTCTGTATCAGAGACAGAAATTGACTGAGATGCTAAATTCAATCCTAATGAAATCAGTTTCTTACATACTGTATAGAACCCATTATATTATCCTCTTTGGACCAGTGGCTGGTATGGAAATGTTTTTCTCATGGTCTTCTACTTCCGAAATTCCATCTTCTGCATGGTCTAACCTGCTTTTGATACTTTCGAGGGAGGTTTTAATTTCCTGTATTATAGCCTTCATGTCTAACAGTTCCATTTGATTCTTTTTTATGGTGTCCAATTATTCTTTCATATCATGGAAGGATTTCCTCATCTCTTGGAGCTCAACATCTCTTTTCTCTTGCATCTCCTAAAAATGTGGAACGCTTCATGAATTTGCATGTCATCCTTTCACAAGGACCATGCTAATCTTCTTTGTATTGTTCCAATTTTAGTATATGTGCTGCCGAAGCGAGCACGTTTTTCTCATGGTTATAGTAGATGTCCAAGAAGGAAAAACCGATCACCTTAGCCTCTGATCATATTATATTATTTAACATTCATTAGCCAATGGAAGTCACATAACCAATTCAAATGTCAAAGGATAGGAAGAACATCCGACCTACCACAAGGCTGTGGAAAGTAGTGTTAAGACTTTCTTAACCCATTTTTATACTGTTATAATAGAATACCACAGACTGGGTGATTTATAAACAATAAGAGATTGCTTGGCTTATTTTTCTGGAGACTAGGAAGCCCAAGAGCAAATTGTTGGTATCTGGTGAAGATCATCCCACATCAGAATCTGGAAGGCAGAAAAGAACTTGTGAGACAGAGAGAATAAATCAAGTTGAACTCATTTTTTTTATTTGGAGTCTTCTCCCACAATAACTAACCCACTCTCAAGATAACAGCCATAATTCACTCATGAGGACAGAGCCTTCAGGACCTAGTCACCTCTTAAAGGTTTCACTTCTTGGGACCAGCAGATGACATAACGGTTACGTTGCTGGACTCCCACATAGTCAACTGTGGTTCAAGTCCTGGACCCAGTCTGCTAAAATTTATGCCAGGTAGGTGTGTATGTGCACCCAAAATCCCGAAAGGAGAATGGAGGGGAAAGAATTATGGGATGGCCATCCTCTCTGGGGGAAAGAGGGTGATTTCTCAATTTCTATCTCTCTGCCTCCTGTCTCTCTCTGTCTTTCTCGTGAGTGCTACTCTATAGCAAAAATCTCTCTCTCTGAAAAAAACAACAAAAGAAAAAAAACAACAAAAAGCACTTCTTAATACCATCATAATGATCATTACATTTCAACATGAGTTTGAGAGAAGAAATTCAAACCATAGCAATGGTCAAACCCAGCATCAGTGGAGGAAGGAGGTATACTTTTCCCAGGATGTAAAAAAAATGGAAGAGTGAGTATCTGCCAAACAGTGACTTACTCTACCATACCCACTGAAAAGTCGAGCTAGAAATCACCAAGAACTTTCAAGCCCCAAAGCCTACTGTCTCTCTGAATAGTAATAAGTACTCAGGGCAGATCTCCTGGTCATGTAGGTAACAGCACCTGTACAGTCTGTTGGGTTTTACCCTTGATATCCAGATAGAAGATGTAACGCTGCCTCTGTGGCACACAGGAGATGGTGGGAGAGCTGATCAATGAGCAGTGCAGTCAAGTGTGTGTTCTGACATGCTGACAACACCCTTGCTTACATACACACATGACCCTGCATTTACGCTTCTCTCTGGGACTCAGAACTATCATTAGAGGATTAACTTTCAAGTCACCTCCTTACACATGTGGCCATGTAGCTCTGGAATGCATCATTAAAGTCCAGAGCAAGTTGATTTAAATTCTTTGCTCAGCAGATCTGATTTCTTGTGTTTATAAAGGATTGCTCCAAATTCCTAAATTTTGGAGTTATGTTTTTGCTGGGAGAGAGGAATGACTAGAAAAGGCTCCCAGTGGATTAATTTATTTGTATTTTGTTCTAGCCCCTGACATTTGGAAATGGCTTGAAGATCTTATTAATATTTGTTATTTTGATCTGCTTTGTAAGATGATAGATTAAACCACAGAATCCTGGAAAATAGACCTGCTATTTTCCTTTTTAGCGGAACAAGGTGGGAAACAAAGTCTGATTTTCTCAAGTGCCAGGATGACTGGTCCTTGGCTCCAGTGCTACCACTGGTTACTGCCCTCACCCTAGCAGACATGGCAAATGGATTTCAGCACAGCTGCCTCAGAGCCCCAAAACAGCCTCGAGTCTTCTCGACAGCCACTGCTACTTGATCAGAGTTAATGCACCTAGTTGCCATATTTGCTCTAAAACTTTTTAATTTTATTTAAACATTTTTTAAATTTTATTTTTGTGCTGGCAGGTGGTGTGGTGGTTAAAAGCACTGGATTTCCATATGTTGACCATGGTTCGAGTCCCAGACCTGGTGGCTTGCTTTCTTCCTCATTCCCTTTCTCTCTCTCTCTCTCTTGCTCGCTCTCTCTTTCTCTGTCTTTCTTGGGTCAAATTTAAAAATAATTATAACAAACGGGATTAAAAACATTATTTTTTAAAAAATTTTATTTTTAATTGACACATAACAATTATACATATTTAAGAGATACAGTGTGGTTTTTCCATATATGTGTAGAATGTATAATGGTTCAATGAGAGTAATTAGCATATGCATTTATCATTTCTTTGTGGTTAGAACATTAAAAATTCTCTCCTGTAGTTATTTTGAAATATGCATAATATTACTGCTAACTATAATAAGTAGCTACCCTACCGAGTAATGGAACTTATTTCTTTTCTAACTATAATTTTGTACATGTTATCAAACCTCTCCACACTTTTTGAGATTTCACATATGAAAGAGATCATGTGATACTTCTCTTTCTGTGCCTGGCTTATTTTACTGAAGTAATGTCCTCTAAGGTCATTCATGTTATTACAAATGATCAGATTTTGTTAAATCTTTATAACTGAATAGTATTCCATTTTGTCAATACAGATGCCACATTTTCTTCATTCACTAGTCTCTAGATGGACACTTAAGCTGATGCTGTATCTTGGCTATTGTAAATACTGCCATGATAAACATAGAAATGCAGATATTCCTTCAGCATACTGATTTCATATACTTTGGTTTTATGCTCATTAGTAGGACAGTTGATCATGTGGTATTTAAACTTTTTAATATGCCAGCAAAATGACTTTATCCAAATCTTTATAGAGTTCTGGTCAAGATATTACCATCTTCCTTAGTCCCAGTTTTCATCATGCTGCTGCTCAATTCAAAAATCCCTGTTCTTGAAATGCCTTAGCTCCTTGGAAAAAATCTAACACTTTCACATACCAAGACTGATATCCTTCTAATCCCTTATCATCACTGTGGTAGACAACATTCTAAATTGGTTCCCAAGATTCCTCTCCTCCCCACCCATGGTATTAAGCCATATATAGTCAGTGCTCTCTGCTTGAGACTAGGAGGAACCTTTAAATATGATGAGGCTACTAGTCAGTTGCTGTGGTCATGAGAAGCCATTGGCTGTCTTCAAAAGAGCGTTATCTTGGGTAGGCTTGACCTAATTAGGTGAGCCCTTAAATAGAGAGATTGGACTCTTTTGGCTTGAAGAAGTAAACTGCTATGTTGTGGGAGCATCTGTGAAGGGGGCCATGAGGCAGGAATCTGAGGATGGTCTCTAGGAGCTGGAAGTGGTCCCTGGCCATCAGCTAACAAGACAATTTCAAATGTATGATGGCAAGAAAATGAATTTTGCCAACAGCCACATGAGCTTCGAAGAGGAGCTCCAGAAAGGAACATAGCTCAGTCAACACCTTGGTTTCAGCCTTCTGAGATCCTGAACAGAGACTCCAGTTAGGCTGAGTCCAGCTGTTGGACCTATGGAAACTGAGATAACAAAGGATTGCTATTTTAAGACACTAAGTTTGTGCTCATGAGTTATGATACAACAATAAAAAATGAATACATATTGGGCTGGCTCCTTGGCCTGGTGGGTAAGACAGCTGAATTTCCCATGGCTGACCATAGGGTTTGAGTCCTGAACCTGGCAGCTTGAGAACCATTCCAGGCATGTGTGAGTGTATGCCCAAAATTCTGAAGGGAGGGAGAGATGGAGAAGAAGGGATTGTGGTGTGACCATTCCCCATGGGGAGTGCTTTCTTCATCCTCTCTCTCCCTGTCTGTATCTCTCCAGAAAGTACATGCAACTTCTGGCAAAAAAAAAAAAAAAAAAAAGAAAGAAAGAAAGAAAAAGAAAATCAATACATCCCTACTCTCAAGCCACATCCAAATACTTGTTATTATCTATACCCAGGCAAGTATTCCTACCTCTGGGAAAACACTTGGTCTTTTGTCATGGTTTGAACCCTTTCTCATCTCTGTGCCTAAACCATAACCCAATTACTACTTCTTCCCTGAAGTCATTTCTTATTAGTCCTAGACATAGTTTACTTGGTCTTCTTTTCTGATGCTGTAGGTGTTCTTGTTTTTGTCTTGTTTTGGCCTTATATTGTAAAATTACCTGGGCACCTGTGTTATTGCTCCTGTTAGACAGTAGGCTCCTTTGGGAGGAGTCAATTTCTGACTCATCCTTATACCACCATTACCAGACTCTCTTACTACAGCCAGCACACAACTGTCAACCAATAAATGTTTATTAAATAAATGGATCTTTCCAATGTTTTTGTGAATCTACAATATGTATTTGATTAACTTTCTATTTGGAAAAATTTCCAAGCTTAATAAATACACAATGCTTTGTTGATACTAGAAATGTTTACATGACCAAGAACCAAATGGAGACTTTCATTCTCAAGTATGGTTTTATATTCCTCTCTCTTGTTCTATTCAATTCAATTTAATTTAATTCAGTGACCACCATCTGTTGGCTGCTAGGTCTTGTGCTTAGTCTCTGTTCTCTATGAGCTTAGAAACTCAGAGGGGAAGAGTGACTGATCATCTTACCTTACTTGGGACTAAAGGATTTCTTGGTATGTGGAATTTGAGGGTACAAAGATCAGGAAGATTCAAGGTCACTCTAAGTGAGGGACACATGAATCAAAAGGCAAGTACAGAGACCAGCAGATGATGTTGTTGCTGGCCTTCCAGATAGCCAATCACAGTTTGAGTCTCAGACCTGGCAGCTTAAAACTCACACCAGGCATGTGTGCATGTGTGCTCAAAGTTCCAAGAGGAGAATAGAGGAGAAAGGATAGCAGCGTGGTCATCTCTCTAGGGGTGAGGGGAGGGTGAGTTTTCACTTTCTATCTCTCTCTCTCTGTCTCTCTGACAAGCACACATACCCTATAGCAAAAATCTCTCAGAAAAAGGAACCAGCAGTTGGCCTAATGGCTATGTTGCTGAACTCCCATGTAGTTGACCATAGTTCGAATCCCAAGCCCAGTGGCTTAAACTCATGCCAGATGCGTGTGCGTGCATGTCCAAGATCCCAAGAGGAGAATGGAGGAGAAGGGATTGCGGTGTGGCCATCCCCCCTGGAGGGTGATTTCTCGCTTTCTGTCTGTCTTTCTGGCAAGCACACAAGCCCTATAGCAAAAACCTCTCAAAAAAAAAAATACAAACAAACAAACAAAAAGAACCTCTCTGACAAAAAGAAAGGCAAGTACAGAGGCCAGAGCCAGAGGTGACACGGTAGTTAAGACACTGATTTCCCACATGGCCGATCATGGTTTGAGTGCATGTACCTTATGGCAATAAATAAATAAATAAGAACTACAACAACTGTGCTTTTTGCTCAAAGGGATTGTTTCATCTGCTGACCCCTGAAGGGTATATCTAGGAATCATGCACAGAATGTGGGCTATTGGGAGTATGGCAAGGGCTGTTGGTATTAGTATTAGTTCTAGAAGTTGGAAACAGAATAAGCAATATCTTAGAGGTGAGAGAGAGATGGCTCCTTTGGAGAAATGCAAGTAGTTCATATTTAGTGATTAGTATTAGTTGACCAAGCTAAACTGTACTTGATTGTATGCACATATATGTGTGTATGTTTAAGAGCCAGAGGAACAGTGAAAGCAGAGAGGGGAATTAAAGACAGAAGAGATAATAGATTAAAAAAGAAAAAACTTGTAAAATGCAAGTCTCTGCAAATACCTCTGTGTTAGAGCGTTGAGATGAGATAGGGTATGGCGAAGATAAAGGTTCAGAGAGAAGCTGAAGCAAATCATTAAGGACTTGTGAGCCATGCTGGAGTTTGGCACATCTGGTAGACGAGGGGGAACCACTGATCAGCATTAAACAGTATGGACTTGGGCCCATTTGTACTTTTAATGGATCATTGTGGTCCTTGGGGAAATGATTGACTCAAGACATTTAAGACATGTAGCAAGGTGACAACAAGGAGGCTGTTGAGCTTATCTAGGGAGATATGACAATGGCCTGAGTAATCAATATTCATTACCACAAAATTTCCTTTTTGTAGAGAGAGAGTTTTGCTATAGGGCATGTGCACTTGCTGGAGAGACAGAGAGACAGAAAGCAAGAAATTACCCCTCCAGGGGGCATGGCCACACCACAATCCCTTCTCCTCCTTTCCTGTCTCAGGATCTTACGTACACACACACATGAGCCCGGCGTGAGTTTTAAACTGCCGGGTTCAGGACTCAAACCATGGTTAACTATGTGGGAGTCCAGTGATGTAACCATTACACCATCTGCTGGTCCCATTATCACAAGGTTTCTAATTTACAGAGTCAAGAGACACTGAGATCATTGACATTTTTTAAATTTAATTTATTTTTCCTTATTTTCTTATTTTTCTTTACATTTAATCACAGTACATATTTATAGCATACAAAATGATTCTCTCTCATCATGAATACACTAAACACTACATATTAGTCCAGTCAAATATATTACCATATGCATTATCCTCAACAATTTTCCATTTTTATATCTATTAAAGGTTTTGCATTCCGTCCTTTGAATTCCTTCCCTCTCCCTTCCCAATTACCCACCCTCCTCTCACACTGTCTCTAGTATCCACAGTTGCTCTCCATGCTTTTGTATCTTCCAATCTTGGAGTTCCTGCCATAGAGTGCAGAAAGATGCCATAGAACTTAAAAGACCTGGTGCTAGATTAGATGCAGAGGTTGGCTGGTAAGTAAGAGCATGAAATGAAGACCTTTGGGTTGAGCAACTAAAGCAGTCATAAGATGGGGGCACAGAAAGAAGTGCAAGTAAGATTAGTTCAGTTTTACAAGTTAGATTTGAGGGGTCTATGGAGGCTGTGCTATAGCAGGGCAAAGGAGTGAGGGCATTATCAGGTGTGCCCGACTGGGAGATCTTTGGAACCACTACTGGATGAAATTGACCATAACGGAGTGTTGGGAAGGAAACAATTGATTGAGGAGTGAGTGGAGGTGGGGAAGTCGATTAATAGATAGTGGGCACAATTCATAAGAAACTTGGCTATGAAGGAAAGGAGAGAGACAGGGACATAACAGGAGGAGGATGTGTGGGCAAGGTATGCTTCAGATCACTTATGTTATCGAATTGGTCCCCTCATGAAGATTATTAGTCTGCTTGGTTCTGCCAGATTGAGTGAGCTCGGAATCTGTCATTAATCTCTGTATGTCAAGTACTTCTTAGCATAACTCTACCAGGTACTCAGTAAATGTGTGTACAGCACTAGACAGGAGAATCTAATTAAAGATGCAACTGTAACCACCTGGAAATTTGCTTTGAGGTTACTGGAGAACTAAATATAATTTAAAATGAACTATTGGCTTTATGGTATCAATGCTATCTTCCTTGTATAATTACAGGCCTTTGAAAAATGAGAGGTGATTGGAACTGTTCATTGAAATCAATATTTATTTTCACAAGTTTTCTAATTTACAGTAGTATTTACAGTCTGGTATTTAACTATAAGTAGAGTCTTTGGTAGGGTTCACCCTCTATCATAAAAAGTAAGTAAACATCGGTCATTGAAATAAAGGTCAGATTCATCTAAGAAATATATTTGGAGTAATGAGAAACTATAAAAGAACATTTGATGGAGGGTATGATAGAAAACATTTGGTAGGTATCATCTTCATAGATTAAGAATCTAGAATTGGCTACTTATTATAAAACTAATGCAATTAGATTGAGAAACATATTCAGTGGTCCATTTGTGTTAGGCCATGAGAAAAAATAAATAAATAATATAATTAAGTGCACCAATCACCCCTTCCCCACTCCCATCTCTGTTCCCTATGTTTAGCCCTGTATTCCCTAGAAACTGGAATACCTGTTCCTCTACAGCACGAGTGTCACTCATAGGCAGCATGTCTAATGGCAATTGTTAGGTAGAGAGCTCTCCTTATTCCAGGAAGAGAAAACAGGCAGAAAAGCATAACACATATGAAAAATTACCATAGTATATTCAACATTCATCTTGAAGACCCAGAGGAAAGTAGGCTTCTGAAAATGGCATACCGAAAAAAAAAAAAAAAAAAAAGAAAAGTAGAAAGCTATTTAGCATTCTCCATAGAATGCTAAGATGGAGCAATATCTTTTTGAAGAAGGAGCTAAAAACCATAAGGCAGATACAAATTGACTCACACTATGAGAGAGTACAAAGAATTGTAAGCAAGTTAAACATGCAAAACAAACTCAAAATTCTATCAAACCAAAAAGGGAAAATCTGACAAAAGAAAATTGAATGAGTGATGTGAAAGATAAACCTAAGTATTTTATAAGGATCAAGACATTAAAATGAGGTAGTATAGAAAATGGCAATGAAGGTCCAACCTAAGGATGGCATGTTTCTGAGGAAGAAACAAGCAAACTTGGAATAAAGCGATAATTAAAAATAAAAATAATTGTAAATAAATGTTCTGAGCCTGAAAAATATCCGAGTTTGGACAGCGGAATGGCCCATCACTTTTTTTTTTTTTTGAGAGTTTTTTGGTATAGGATGCACGCGCTCACCAGACAGACAGAGAGAGACACAGAGACAGAAAGCGAGAAATCACCCCCCAGGGGGGATGGTCACGCCGCAATCCCTTCTCCTCCATTCTCTTCTCGGGATCTTGGACACGCATGCACACGTACCCGGCATGAGTTCTAAGCCACCGGGTCCAGGACGCGAACCGCGGTCCACTACGTGGGAATCCAGCGACATAGCCATTACGCTAACTGCTGGTTCCCATTGGGCCATCACTTTTTAGGCAAAAGTGTATGATTATACTTGGGTTATATTATTAAGATATATGCTAATGAATTGGATGCCTGATATGACAGAAAGAGGTCTTGGAAAATAGGTAAATGGAGATGCCATTTTCTGAGATGTGGCACTGGGAAAGAAGAATAGAGGAAAAATTACTATGACACATTAAATTAGGACAGTTTTGGACATGTTCAATTTTAGATGCTTATTAGACATATATTCAGAAGTCCCCATATCACCATGATTTAAAACAAGCTTATTTCTTACTCAAGTAATAGAACAATACATGTATTCTTATTTGGTAAGGAAACTTACACATGGTGACTCAAAGATCCAAGTTCCTTCTATCTTGTAACTCCACCCTCTGCCAGGGTAACAATCTCCTGACAGATGGAAAAGAGAATGAGAGAAAGGCACACTGGGAAATAATTCCGCCTAGATACAAAGAGAGTTGGAGGGTGGGAAAGGGAGTTCTTGACCAGGTTGCTACTTCCTAAAAACAATTATCCCATGGAAGTAGGCATAGAGTCTTCTTGGAAGTTAAGTCACCTCTGCTATAAGGTCCAAGTGAAAATGTTTTCTTTTTTTTTTTTTTTCTTTTTTTTTGGGTGAGGTTTTCACTATAGGGCACATGCGCTCACCAGACAGACAGAGAGAGACAGACAGAAAGTGAGAAATCACTCCCCAGAGGGGATGGCCATGCCGCAATCCCTTCTCCTCCATTCTCCTCTCAGGATCTTGGGCATGCACCACACACACGCACCTGGCGTGAGTTTTTTAACCACCGGGTCAGGGACATGAACCGCAGTCGACTACGTGGGAGTCCAGCAACATAGCCATTACGCTAACTGCTGGTCCCAGTGAAAATGTTGATAACCAAGTGGAATGAAGTGTAGAAGGTAGGAGCAAGATTGGGGTTAGATATATAGACTTGGGAGTCATTAGCCTGAGATAATATGTAAAGCATTAGTCACCAGATGAGATCATTAAGATAGGAGTTGACAAACTAAAGATCACAGCCAGCTGCCTTGTTCATTAGTCATATTAGGACTCAGCATGCTTATTTGTTCACGTATTGTCTAAAATTGCTTTCACACTACAGTGGCACTGCTCCCCTGAAGAAAGAGGAAATAATAGCTTTCTGCACATTCTTTTAAAAAGTTGATCTAGGGACCAGCAGATAGTATAATGATTACATCATTATACTCCTATGCAGTTGACCATAGTTCAAGTCCCGGACCCAGAAGCTTAAAACTCATGCCAGGTGCATGTACATGAGTGCCCAAAATAATGAGAGAATGGAGGAGAAGAGATTGAGGCATGGCCATGCTCCTGAGGGGTAATTTCTTGCTTTCTGTCTCTCCAGTGAGTGCATGCACCTTATAGCAAAAATCTCTTTTTTAAAAAAAGGTCTATCTCTCAGCTATTTACCTACCTATGTATCTAGCCATCCACCCACTCGTAACTATCCCTCTACCCATAATCAAACATGTACATGCATACACATATATATCAATGGAAGGTATTTGTATAGACATTTATCTGGGGTGTGTATGCTTATATTTATAGGTTACAAAAATGGAATCACAAAATAATCTTGTTTTCTAACTTTTTTTTCACATTTAATGTATCTTGGACATCTTTCCATACAAGTGCATGTAGGTTTCTTCTTTCTCTTTCTTTAGTAACTACTTAATATCTTATATGAACTTACTGGATTTTTAAAAAATAGTTGTTTTATTTAATTTTTATTTATTTTAATTTGACCAGAGAGGGACAGAGTGAGAGAGAGAGAGAAAGAGAGAAAGTAAGAAAGCAAGCCACCAAGTTCAGGACTCGAACCACAGTCGGCCATGTGGGAGTCCATTGCCCTTAACCACCATGCCACCTGCTGGCCCTTGGATTTATTGTTAAATACCACTCCCCCGACTAATGGGCAATTAGTTATTTATTTACTCTTTTCATAGTTTACTCTTTCAATGCTGTAACGAATCTCTTTATACTTTATTTTTGAACAACAATATGAGTCTATTTGCAAGATAAAAATCCTATGAAATAAATGTCTAGTCAAAGGTTATGTGTATTTTTTTTATTTTGATAGTCTTTGGCCAATTGTCCTTTGAAAAAGTTGAACCACTGTGTATTCCCACTAACAGTGTATGAGAGTGTTTTTAATTTATAATCATTTAAAACGTTAGAAACATTTGAATTTGCTGATGTAGAAATATATTCAAGAATGAGCAGGGCAGTCACCGTGTATGTATGTGACTTTGACTTTGGTTCCTTTAGAATAGGATCTATACCATAGTTTTTTTTTTAAAAAAAAATGATTATTTTTTTTTTTTAATTGCCAGAGAGAGAGAGGGAGAAAGTGCCTGGAATGAGGCATGACCATACCACAATCCCTTCTCCTCCATTGCTTCCTCATGTAAGGAATCTGGGCAAGTGCACATGCACACTCACCCAGAGTGTTTTTCACGTCTCCAGGGCCAGGATTTAAATCATGTGAGGTCTGGCTTTCTTAACCTCTAGGCTACAGGGCCAGCCCATACCATAGTCTTTCATATACTATATTTATCTAATGCAAACTTCATTTGTGGGGACAGCAGGTGGCATGGTGGCTAACGGTACTAGACTTTCACGTGGCCAACAGCAATTCAAGTCCTGGAACCTGGCGGCTTGCTTTCTCATTTTCCCTCTCTCTCTCACTCTGTCCCTCGCTGGCCAAATTAAAATAAACAAATAAATAAAAGTTAAATTTAAAAAACATATATATATATATATATTTGATACATATTCTGAACATCCAAACAGGGTTTAAGCAGAACTGTAAGGCTCATGTAAAGTCATACTGGTAAAATATCTTGCTTTGCCTCTCAATGTGAGGGATACCAAAAGGGTTGTATATACTTGTCTGTGTGTGTGTGTGTGTGTGTGTGTGTGTGTGTAGGTAAGTAGATAAAAAAAAATATTTTTTCTATTTTAAACTGTCTATCACACTTCTCCCAGGTTCTGGTGCAATGCAAATTTTATGTTATGGTTCTTAGTACATTTTTTCTTGCAGCTAGATCTTTATTAAAGTCAGTCAAAGGCTATGCTTTTCATGTTGTGAATAGGCATCATAATTATCTAATGCAGCTACTCCAAAAATCAGATTAGTAATTAGCCGGGCCTACTGATTGGTATGACTTCCTGAATGCGGCTCTTTAATGTTGAACATTTACTTTGTGCTTGAAGGATTTGTTTGTGAGTTTCCTATGTGTGATGAGAGCTTTTCCATAATTAGCTCCTAAGGGATGTCGTCTTCCAATAGTTAAAGAATAATTACAGCCTTATGAAAAGTGAAATGGCCTCAGCTTCCTTTTGTTGCGGTTTAATTGTATGCAACAAGTCCAGGAGGTGTCTCATCTCAGATTGTGAGTGAAGACGTAGCTTTCATAAAAAAATGAATTTGGTAAAATGGCAAATTGGTATAATTTTAAAAACAAACAAGCAAATCATCCTATTAAAATAAGCCTTGTGTTATTTCATTAGCTCATAATGTTGATTACAAATTAAACTGTGGCAGAGTGAGAAGTGGTAAGGTTATAACTACGAGGAGATGGAACTTGATAAAAAAGTTCACATCAAAAGGCGTCAACCAGGGGAATGACATTATAATGGACTGTTAATTAGTGCCAGCCACAAAAATGAAGAAGAGTAGAATGACAGCTCAGTTCTTGCAGACTAGATGCGGTTTAATTGTATGCAACAAGTCCAGGAGGTGTCTCATCTCAGATTGTGAGTGAAGACGTAGCTTTCATAAAAAAATGAATTTGGTAAAATGGCAAATTGGTATAATTTTAAAAACAAACAAGCAAATCATCCTATTAAAATAAGCCTTGTGTTATTTCATTAGCTCATAATGTTGATTACAAATTAAACTGTGGCAGAGTGAGAAGTGGTAAGGTTATAACTACGAGGAGATGGAACTTGATAAAAAAGTTCACATCAAAAGGCGTCAACCAGGGGAATGACATTATAATGGACTGTTAATTAGTGCCAGCCACAAAAATGAAGAAGAGTAGAATGACAGCTCAGTTCTTGCAGACTAGAGTTTGGGGCTGAAGTGAAAAAAAAAAAAAAAACACACTAAAAAGAATACATTTTCTTCAATGCCCTTCTGTTACTTTTGAAAAGTTAGCTTCTTGTGGAAAAAAAAGTTTTAAATTAGATAGCATTAAGATAGTTTCTTACTCCAGGAAAATGTGACTGTTAAAGGATGCTACTTTATACAATAAAGTATTGCGGTAGTCAACATTGCTAGAGTAAAGCTACATAACAGATCATCACAGAACTCAGTGCACTAAAATAACGAGCATTGCTTTGCCACCCAAGGGTCTATGAGTTAATGACTACTTGACTTGTAGGTTGGGTTGGACTCGGGTCTGCTGTTCATATCTTCCTTGGACTGATGGTTACCCACAACACGTTCTTCTCATGTGAATGGCAGAAGCTTGAAGGCCAAGCCCAAATGCACGAGGACACACAAGGTTGCTATTAGTCTCATGTTCACCAATCTTTCATTCATCAAAGCAGGTCATGTGGCCTAGCTCAAGATCAATAGAGTGGCAATGGAAGTATGTTGAACCCAGAACTTGAGAAGAGGACAAAATATATGCTAAACAGTCATCAGATCATCATCGTAACACATGTTGATCATCACAGTTGGGAGATTGACAGGAGATTATTTCCCCTGTCCATAGGAATTAAGAAAAGATTCTTGACGGGCTAGACAGTGGCCCAGAGGTAATGCATTGCTCTGTAAGGCTGACTGACGTGGGAAGGTGCTGGATTTACATCCAGAGACCTCCTTGAACATGCTGGGGTTCGTGTGTTCATGATCTGGAACGATCCTCTCGTCCCTCCATCCCTCTTGAAAAAAAATTAATAAAAAAGAAAATGAAAGACAAGATTCTTGACTATTTTGATCTTTTTCATCTGTCTGCATTAGGCCATGGTTGAGCTGGAAAATGTTAAAGAAAATAAGGTGAGACTGTTTAACTAGTAGCACCAGATGTGACAGGACATAATAAAAATCTGCTTTTCTTGTGAAGTGAGATTGGGTCAATGGAAGTATGAAACCAACAAAGTTAAGGGGGGTCTTCCATCTGTCCATCTTGACCATCTTCTAAGTAAAATGGTGTTGTGCATAAAGTAGACTTGTCATAAAATGCTAGAATTTGAATGAAACTTGAGCTAGACCATGTAAAAGCTTTCTTGTTTTAAAGCATTCTGAGAGATTGCCTATCCCAGCACCAACAAAACAATCCACATAGCTGAGGCAGCCTTGTTGAAGCTATTTACCTCGGAACCAGACACCTAGCTTGGGTATGGTTTGGAGGGAGGAATAAAGTTACAGAACTTCCTTGGTCAAGGGATTTCACCTATTTCAGAATCACTGATCTTGGGACCAGCAGTTAGTGTAATGGCTATGTCGCTAGACTCCCACGTAGTCGACTACAGTTCGTGTCCCAAACCTGGTGGCTTAAAACTCACGCCAGGCACATGTGCGTGTGTGCCCAAGATCCTGAGAGGAGAACAGAGGAGAAGGGATTGTGGTGTGGCCATCCCCCCTGAGGGGTGATTTCTCGCTTTCTGTCTCTCTGTCTCTCTCTGTCTGGCTGGCGAGTGCACGTGCCCTATAGCAAAAACCTCTCCCCCAAAAAAGAATCACTGATCTGTTTTATCTTTGAAGCAGATCATGGAGGAACTCCCATCCCAGACACTTTGTGTCCTAACATCAACCACCCAGGAGAGATGAAAGATATCCTCTGCACAGCCAGCCCTGGTTTTGTCTATTACATGGAGGATTATAGCAACAAAAAACTCCTCACTTTTGAACCTCTCCTTGGAAATTTCCATAGCCTCTGGGTAATGGTAGAAATATTGGCCTGGAAGAAACTTCACAGTATCTGTGTGTAGCAGCCTCTGCCCATTCCCTGCCCAAATCTCCTCAGCATTCACCCTTCCCTGCGTTTGAATGGTTGCTTGCAGTAGACATCTACCTAAGGATCCCAACGTGAGAATTTTTTCCAGGTGCTGGGTAGACCAAAAATTCTGGGAAAGTTCCTATCTCCAGGGGAGCAGCCCTTAAACAATGATAGATGAGAACCGATGTGTAAGTACCCGAGCTTCCTCACCTCTCACTTGGGACAGCTCTGAAGCATGTTCTATACTCTCCCCTGGCTCGTCTGTAAAACTGAGCCCAACTGGCCCATAGCATAACCTGCTTGATAATCTACCTTTCATTGTCTTCTTCCCCAACTCACTTCCCAATTTCCCTA
>NW_006159713.1:2095379-2137249 GCF_000334495.1 Tupaia belangeri chinensis | reverse complement strand
TACAGGTGCTTCCTGGACATATCTCCAAAATAAACTACTTGCACTCAAATCTCCATGTCAAGGATTGATTTAAGAGAAAACTGGCTTAACCCATTATACACCTGCAAAGCTTGACATCTCATCTGGCTTTGCGTCTTTAGTATACAAAGAGGCTCTGTACATTATCTTAACTTGCTGCTCTTTTCAGGCTAATTCCCTTAATGTCAAAACAGTCAGCAACACTGACAGGTATCTAGCCAACCACAGGTAAGAGTCACCATGATAACAGAGCCAGGGCCCGGCTTCATTGTTTTTCCAAGGGTCTTGACAGAAAACAGAAATAAACTGGAAAGGTTTTCGCTAATATTCTGAAGCTCTGTAGTTTCTAGGGGCAAGTTAGTGTTTTTGTTTTTGTTTTTTTTAAGAGGTTTTTGCCATAGGATGCATGCACTCACCAGAGAGCGAGCAAGAGAAAGAGAGAGAGAGAGAGACAGTGGGAGGGAAGTCGAGAAATCACCCTCTAGGGGGAGTAGCCATACTGCAATCCCTTCTCCTCCATTCTCTTCCCGGGATCCTGGGCATGCATGCACATGTGCCCAGCATGAGTTTCAAGCCACTAGGTCCAGGACTGGAACCATGATTGGTCATGTGGGAGTCCAATGATGTTACCACTACACCATCTGCTGGTCCTATCCAGGGGTAAGTTTTAACATGCTTAAATTTGGGAGGAAGGTAAGTATCCATTATCAAAACACTAGGAAGAATTTCTTTATGTCTTTGCAGTCTTATCAGATTGTTTTTCTTTCCTTATACCAAATGAACAGGATAAATCTTGTTAATTCAAGGCCTCATTGTTCCTCTTACAGAACCTTTGAAGAAAAAGCTCAGCCCTTTAGCTTTGATGCATCTATTCCAGATGAGAGTGTTATAGAATGACAAAGTACTGTGCTGTGTTGTGTAAAATTCTTGATTATTTAGGTCCAGATCTCTAAGGTTAGAGAGCTGTTCAATACTCTCCCATCCTACACCAGGAGGGCTGGTGGTGGATAGTATGCATGTTTTCTTGAATTTAGGATTCAATCGACTATATGATGTGCTGTTGCTTCAATAGCAGTTCTAGTGGGAGAGAGGACACCGCTGAGATCAACTGGGTTCTAAGAGGACACCCTTTCTTTGTTCAAAAACTTGAATGTGTGTATCTGGCTATAGAGGAAGCATGGGGTGGCTCCTGGTCAGTGCTGGTGCTGCACAGGTAGAGTCAATCATGCCAGTATTTGTCAGCTTGAGGGCAGGTAGAAGTCCGTAAACACCTTGAAAAGCTACAGTGGCTTTTAAAACTTTGCTTTTGCTCAGAGAGTCTCAACATTGAAAAGGACTTTTCCTGCTACAAGAGCGTCAGCAAGGTAGAGCCTGCCACTGACAATCTCTCCAACTTGACCAAGGAACTGCTGTACAAAGGGGCTACTTGGAGTTAAGGGAAATTCTGGGCTTTCTGTGGCTCTCCTCACTCCTACCTGGCCACAGAAGCATCCAGGGGTTTTGCAGCTCTTCACACTCATGAGTCAGACTTGTCAGCGTTTGTCTCTCAGAGGGAACAAGAAATGAACTAAATGGGATGTCAACAGCAACACGTTTTGCCATGTCGAAGACAGATTTAGTTTAGTTAATCCAAACAAAAGCCTCTTATGGGAGATATTTTCTTTTGAGCCAAATTAAAGTTTACTTTTTGTAGTGTGTGTGCGATCTGTTATCTATTCCCTTTTGATAGAGGAAGAAAATAGCCATTATATTTGTCTGGGAAAAAGGTAAAAGAGAAAATTTTTGCGAAGCTCAATCTTGTATTGTGATGGTAAGAAAGAAATATTTTTCTAATGCAGTAAGTGTGTTATATGAACAATGGTGCAAATATGTCCATTTTTTCTAAAGGGCATATATTCTTTAGATTTTCAAATGGGTTCACAGTCTCTTTTTTTTTTTAAATTACTGATTTGGTTGAACTGCTTTAGAGAGGCTTGGGGGGAATTTACATAATTTACCCCATTATTAATATATAATAAGGCATTTTCAAAATTATTCAAACAAGTTTGTTTTGTCTGGAAGATTAACGGGTTCCCCTCACAGTATTGACTTAACTATTAATTACCCTAATAATCTTCACCTCCCTTCTTATATAGTGAGGAGAAAGAAAGTCAGCTATTTGAGCCAATCACAAATGCACACTTAGTAAATTAAACTTAATAAGGTTTCGCTACATATCTCAATTACAGTCTATTTCTTTGTAAACAGTGGATAATCTTGCAAGAATGTGCTTAGCCTTGCTGAAGGATGATTTGTCTTTTCTGTCCACAGTGTCTCCCACACCCCCCACTCCCTCAAAACCTTAACATATTTCCCTTCTTCAGAACCTATATAAATGCACGTTCCTTTGTAATGCTAAAAACTAAGCTTTGTTTTTTCAGGCTCTTAGAAGGAACACTTACCTTAATCCTCTTAGGTTTGTGTGCCTTGAAGTGATAGCACTTGGGAAGTTTCAAGTTTCAAGGAGCAAGCTCTCCTTGGTCCTGGTTGGATTGACCCTTCCTGGGATTTTTGCCCTTATGGGGGGGCACTTAAAAAGGATTTTGGGTTGTTTCCATTATTGCTCTAAGCTTGGATATCTACCAATGGTGCATTGAAGGAAAAGAGAGGAAGTGAGGAAGGAGGGGAACTGGAGGGATAGGGAAGGGTAGGGAAGAAAAGATAAGAGAAAGGATTCAATTACAATGCATGTCCCAGCATTCCTACTTTTTAAGTAGAATTGTGGAGATGTTTTCTTTCTTTTTCTTTCTTCCTTCTAAGGTTTTATCTGCTTACTTCATTAAAATACTATATTCCCATGATCAGGCCTATGCATTTGAAACAGGCTAGAGACTTTCTGATCTGTCATTCAAAGAGGTCTGTAAGTACTATGCACCATTGTCCAGATTCGTTTTGTTTGTTTTAAAGACTCCCTCTGGCTATTATTTGGGATTTAGGGAAACTCATTTAATACTCAATGACTGGCCTAGCTTCTAGGATCTAATTCAGTGTCTCTTGAAATACAGTTCACCTGCATCACCTGCATACAATCATTTTGGGGAGCTGGATACAAATGCAAATTCTTATGCCTCAGATCTGCCAAGTTAGGATTTCTTGGAGGGGGGAACAAGAACCCCTATTTAATAAAACTCCCCAGGTGCTTCTGTTGCAACTGCAATTTGAGGATCACTGTCTCTAGCTTCCCACCACCTTTGACTGTTTCAATTTTTCTGTAACGATTGAGGATGCACGCTAGTCCCTGCCCCCTCTCCTAGAGAGCAATGTCCTAGACATAAGACACGTCGTGAGCATCTGCTGATTTTGTCTGTTTGCGGGGAAGCTTGAAACGTTGATTCCCCCCATTTCTTGTAATAGGTCCCAGATTTTCCTCTGGGGAACCAGCTCCCTGTTACTCTTAGACACTTGCGTGATTGAACAGGAACTCACATCCTACCATCTATGCATGGCCAATCAGCATATTCCATCCCTCTGGCTCCCATGATTGGTTCACTGGTGGTCACATGACTAAGCTAATCCTGTGAGACCCAACCTAGGGTTTTTGTTAGGAAAACTGAGAAAGAGAAAGTCTCTTTGCTGGGATGGCTGGCAATACGGATGATATAACGCAATATTTGTAAAAGACGGGGTCACCTTGCTTCCATGTAGAGAGGTCTTGTTGAAAAAAGTCACCAACGAAAGACACAAACAGAGCTGAGAAAAGAAAAAGGGGTGGAATGAATGAAGTCCCATGTATGAAGACCCTATATGAGTACCTGGATTCAGACATATCTGAGTGCAGGCAGTCCTCAAGAGTTTCAGTTCACTGAGACAGTATTATCCTGTTTTTTGCTCTGCCTGTTTGACTTGGGTTTCTGGCATTTTCTTCAGAAAGAATCCTATTATGAAGAGAAATGAAAATAACTGGTCTCTTCCATGGTCATCATTGGTCTGGTTCAAACAAAATATTAAGTGTCTGGTATAGGACAGGCCTTTACCCTAGAAGTATTCAATACAAATACATTGGGTAAGTGGTCTGGAAGCCCAGGGTTATGGATAGTTCTCAGGTTGACTTTCAGAGTCTTAGACTAAGTCAAAGCCTAGACAGTCTGTCAAATGGAACATTCTGATCTCATGCTAGGTCAAGAATGTGTGTTTTTATGAGAGAAATGGAACAAACTCTTTGGGTCTTCATAGAAAAATACCAGACCATGATCATTGCGCCATATTCTTTCCAGACACCATAGCCTAGGTATGACCCGTAGCTGCTCTGAATCTTCCCAATTGTTATCAGCTTAGATTGTTCAAGCTATAATGGAGCTTACTTGAATTCATGGAAATTAAACAAGCTATAGTCATAAGCATTGGAAGGAATTTTAATATACAGTTAAGAATAAGGATCTTAAAGCTGGGTAAAATTAACCCCAGTGCTAATGCTATCAATTGCTAGTTGCTTCATCTGGACAGGTTGCTTAGAGATTTTGTTTGTATTATGGAGATAATAATGGAACCTTGTGGATAAATAACTTTAAGAATTAAATGAGATTATGTATATATATAAAATGTATGGAGCTTAATGCCTGGCCCATAGTAATTTCTCAGTTCATATTTGTTCCTCTTACTGATTTCATTATACCTCTTTGACTTTTATGTTCCGTTTTTACCATATTGTGATGTGTTTTTAAGTGTCTCTCTGCCACCCAGCTTTCAAGCCAAACTTTTAAGCTTTTTGCAGATGGTATATCAATTAGCAACTAGGCTTGGCTTTTTGGATCTCTGGGCCCTCAGTTTTCCTATCTGAAAATAGGGACGGTGGGGGAAAGAAGGGTATTGTTCATTAGCTATTCATTAATGTTTTTGGGTTTTTTCCTAATATTTGTTGGCTCCTTGAACTATAAATACTTGGTAACCAACTAACTAGAAATTCCTTAGGAAAACACTTCAGTTTTGTATTGCTTCATCACTATTTTCTTCCAGGTACTTTAAAATAGTCTTTCTTTTTTTCCTGTCTAAAGAACTGTAGATGTGACTATATAATTTTGGCCAAGAACCAGAATGACTTCTACTGTATACTTCATCATTTTACTACAAATACTATCCACTGCTAAGAATGTTCTTTAAAGTTTCCAACCTAGAAGATAAATTGCATTTTTAAAATACCCAAAGATTCTCTCCATTTTTTTCATTTCTTTGATGCATGTAATTCTTTTGACTTCAGCCCAATTCTCATCTTTTGGCAAATGACCAGCTCAGAGATTCCAAGCAATATTCAGAATGTATTCAGCTAAAACAAATCAAGTCCGACAGTTGTCACAGAAGCATTTAACCAAAATTACTTCAACATTTTAACAATGCTTGACGTTTTCAGGGATGTCTTTGAAGTACAGAGCTCCCAAAATATTTAGTGTTAACAGTTTTAGACAGGTGTTTTGCCAAAGACATGTAAAGATGTGTTGAGTGAAGATTATTATTTTGCAGTGAGTTTAGCCTCTGGAAAAATATTTATGTCTTAATTGAATGGAATTCCACCTGTCATTTTATCAAACACTTTGCTTATGGTCTGTTTTGCTCGGAGTCCAAGAAAAATGAAAATGCTTTAGGTGTGAGAGTTATTGCGACACATGTTTGGGCTTTGTGGAATCACTGCATTTGTTTGGTGATAATTGTAAGAGAATGTTTTGAGCAACTTGAACTAGAGTTTACAGTTAGAATACACAAAATTAAGTCTGAAAGCAAAGCTTAAGAATGAAGAGAATGACAAACACAAAAATGTTGCAAGATCCTTTTATTGCAAACCAGTTACAAAAATGAGAAATCACTTCATAAAAATTCAAATGGAAAAGGGACAGTCAATATATTTTCTTTTCTTAAAGTTTATGTATTATTTAATTTATTTCTCCTGAAAGGAAGAGAGAGGCACCCCCAATAAGGCCTTCATGCTGTGATCTGCCCCTGGTCTCAATCAACCCAGATCATGGACACACACATGCCCCCAGTGTGCTTAGGGAGGTTCCAGGACTCTAACCCAGGACTTTCCCCATATTATTGTGCCACTACCTAGCCCAATCAATACATTTTTAGGAATTAGTTGTATTCATATATGGCACATAGTATGTCCTCTAAAAAAAAGGTAGCTGCCTTTCTCTTAAAGGCTTATTAAGGCTTTTGGCCAGAACCACCGTCTTCCAGTATTCACCAAAATGACGAACACAAAAGGAAAGAGAAGAGGGACCCAATATATGTTCTCTAGGCTTTTTAGAAAACATGGAGTGGGTCCATTGGCAATGTACATGTGAATCTACAAGAAAGATGATATCGTAGACATCAAGAGAGTGGGTGCTGTCCAAAAAGGAATGCCCCACCAATGTTACCATGGCAAAACTGGAAGAGTCTATAATGTTACTCAGCATGCTGTTGGAAGTGTTGTAAACAAACAAGTTAAGAGCAAGATTCTTGCCAAGAGAATAAATGTGTGTATTGAGCATCTTAAGCATCCTAAGAGCAGAGATAGCTTCCTAAAACGTGTGAAGGAAAATGACCAGAAAAAGAAGGAAGCCAAAGAGAAAGCCTGCTCCACCCAGAGAAGCTTTGTGAGAACCAATGGGAAGGAACCTGAGCTTCCAGAACCTATTCCCTGTGAATTCATGTCATGATGGGTGTTAAAACTAAACTCAACTGTGGCCTATTAAAAAAAGTAAAAAGCTTATTAAGTGTTCAACAATATTCTAGTCACTTTATACACTTGATGTACTTAAGTCTCATCTACAATGCCCTTAGAAGTTTGGTATTGTTATTTCCTCTCCCTTAAACATAAAGACAATGAAGCTTAGAGAAATTAGGTGTCTCCCCATGGTCCATATTTACTGGAGAGAGAGACAGACAGACACCCTTGACAGAGTCTTGCTGTAGAGATCCTCTCTCTAGCTGCTCAGCCTCTCTGTTGCAGCTCAAGGTCATGGGTACTCCTAGAGTGTTCCAGCTGACCTAGGATTGAAATAAATAAGGGACCAAGGAATGGGCGAATAGAGGTAAGGCGGGGATTCCGAAGCCCACCCTCCTCTGCCTCTTCCTTTGGTTGACCATTACAGGTGAAAATATGTTTGTGTTCATACCCAGAGGCGTATGCTTCTACCCACTGCTCTGCTTCTATGCCAGCAGTGGGTAGGTGTCAGGCCATAATTCCTTTTAACTATGGGCTGTGGAGGAAAGCCCAAGCTCTGGATCCGAATCCTAATTTCTGAATCATGGGAGACAATTTCTCTAGGCTTTATTGTCTTCCCATGTAAGATGGGCTAAATAACATCAAACTCATAGGATGATTATATATAAGGCTTAAAATGTATATAGTACATAAAGTGATTAGAATATTATTGAATACTTAAGCACTCAAAATAGTTACTATTATTGATTTTATCAGTATGGAAAACCAAAAAAAAGAGAGAGAGAAGGACACTTGATTTGTTTTTATTTGCCAGATACCTTGTGCATTGATGAGAGAAAGAGAAAGAGAAAGCACCCCTTAATGAAGCATGGTTAAGTCACAATTCCTTCTCCTCCATTTCTCCATTCTGTTGAAATTTGGGGTATGCTAGCACATGGACCTGGAGTATTTCTCAAGCCTCCAGATTTGAACCATGGTTAGCCATATTGAATCTGACTTCCTTAAGCACGAGGCTACAGGGCCAACCCTGGAGTTGATACTTTAGTCACATATAAAATAGAGATACAGATATGTTAAGCAAATTGGGACCTAATGACACCTACAATAAGCATTTGTTATTAAATGGTGTGGCATACTAAGTGTCTTTCAAATACTTTTTTAGTCTCTACTTAATAGAAAGTGAACTTGAAGGACTCTAAAGAACTATGTAAGGGGAGATATTCACAATGCAACCTCAGCTTGTTGTCTCATTCAGCAGCAGTTAATGTTGGACGCTGTCATTTGTTCTTGACAATGTTTATCAATATTGCAAGGGTGCTATGAGTTTCCTCCTTGTCGTCAGCAGTCCTAAGGAGCAGGCATTTCTGACCATTGGGTTTCTTGGTAATTGGTAGCATTTCTCTCTTGTTCTTTTGGGCACCCAAACATCCAACTCTCTCAGAACGCTAAATAATACAAGCGTAGTAAGGTCAGGTCTGGAGATTGTTTTGCTAATATTAAGATTTTGGGGCTTTATTTGATTGACAAACTGTTTTCCTGGACAACCCACACTATGTAGTACATTTAGCTAGAGAGCAGCATATTTGGGGGAAAAATGTACCAAGAGACTCAATTTTTCAGATGTTTTACAAACAAAAAATGTTTTCCAATTCTTATTTAAATTTGTAAAGAAACTTGGAAAGTCCATGTTGAAGAAGGCCAGGAGGATAACCCAGAGGTCAACTGAAATGTTAAAAACCCAGAGAAATTGGCATGATCCCATTCCAGGCATGGAGAGAGCCCCAGGAGATCCTAGGGGTAGAGAGTGGCTGATGAGTTTGTTTTGTTTTATTTTGTTTGCTTATTTGTTTCTTCATCCCATTGGACTCTGGCTTCTGTTAAATAAGTTCTATTCTAAGGATTCTCTTCCATGCTTCTATGCTGGCTATATCCGAAAATGCTCCAGCTAGCTGTAGACATATTTTGTTTGCTTATTTTTGACATTTACTATGTACGGGGTTCAATGCGATTTTTCAGTTCACGACTACAACGTGCAATTATTAAATTAGAGTAATCATTCTTTAGTACTTTGTGTTAGGAACATCCTAAATCTTTTTATTTATTTATTTTTTTTTTTTTTGTTAGCTTCTCTGAGATAATACGGTAAATTGTTCTGAACTATATTCACTCTGCTGTACTTCACAACACTAAACATAGCTGGAGAACTGTGGTTTAGGGCCAGCCCCACTTTTGGTTTTCATAATGGGTTGAGCACGCCCTCCCACTACGGCTCAAAATGTGAGGTGTACTCACTACACAGCTAAGACACTTTAACTTTAAAACAAAGACAAATAGCAGTGTAGACAGAGGAGCTGGCTAGAAACATATGGTAGGGAATGGGATGCTAGCGGTGGTAACAGCTCAAGTAAAGACATGCAGGTAGAAAAGTGGAAAATATATTGCAGACTGGAATGTGGGAGGGAATCCACAGCAGTAAGACTGGATAGGTGAGCTGGTTTCAAATGATCAAGGACACTGCATTCTAACCGGGGAGGCTAGACTACCTAGCAATCCTTTGGACCTCCGTACATAAAGAAAGCCCGGACACTGAATGTTGAATATAAATTTAGAGCATGTGGAAAAGCCATTTTTTTCTTGGCTCTTCCTTTCCCTTACAAGCTATTACTATAAAAGTTGAAAGACATGCAGGAGCATAAACTATGTCTATAAAATGAAGTCAGGAGTTGAAAGGTTTCTTTGCTTCGGGGTCTTTGGGTGGGAATTTCCATAGACTTGAAACTTTTATGGACACAAAGGCATTTCAATGCTCAATTATTTGAGCACATTTTGGAGAAATTCTCCACGCTGTATTATTAGCGGGGAAGGTACGAAGTTTGTAGACGGGGTGTCTTCAGTGGATCCGGTGAAATGACTTTGAGTCTTTTTGCACAGTGAATAAAATTTGGGTGGGTCACTTTCTGCTGCAGGGGCCTGCAGTGGAGGGGGGTGGGTGCAGCCGATGGTTATCAGTGGGGGAGCGTCTCATCCTCTCCCTACATGGCAGCCGTCTTTTGTGCTGTCGGAGGAGCCGGAGCTTCGAGCACAGGGACAAGGTGTGGCTGATAGGGCCTGATAAACCCCACACAAAAAGCCCACTGTAGTGCTGAAAGGGTCTCCAATGTAGCTCTTTAATTTCCTCTCTTGGAAATGTTTCTCCTCTTTTCATCCCCAGCCTTTATCTTAACTTCTAATCGGAGCCAAGCGGCAGCCTTTCAAATTGAACAAATAGGCTCCTCTGCTTGTGACAAGATGTACCTCATTTTCTCGGCAAGCCTTCAGCAAGGTCACACCTTTTTAATTTATTTTCTGTAAGAAAAATCTAGTTGCAGGATAGACAAGGGCCAGATCGCGCTAGAGGTCATTTCTCGAGCTAGTCATAAAGTAGAATGGGATTAGAGCCGTTTAATATCCTCGGTCTCACCTTTCCTGCCCATCGTCAACACTTGGGGAGAAAAACGGAGCTTGTCTGGCCGAAGAGATACTCACCGTGGGCTGTTCTGCCTTCACTCTGCGCTGGCTTCTGGTTCCTGATCTCTCTCTCTTTTTTTTTTTTTTTTTTTTTTTTGGAGAGGTTTTTTGCTATAGGGTGCGTGCACTCGCCAGAAAGACAGAGAGAGACAGAGAGACAGAAAGCGAGAAATCACCCCCCGGGGAGATGGCCACGTCGCAATCCCTTCTCCTCCATTCTCTTCTTGGGATCTTGGGCACGCACGCACACGCACCCCGCATGAGTTTAAGCCACCGGGTCCAGGACTCAAACCTCAGTCTCGACTACATGGGAGTCCAGCGACATAGCCATTACACGCTAACTGCTGGTCCTGGTTCCTCATCTTTATTTGTGTTTCAAACATTAGTTGTATGCTCTAAAATGGAGATACTTGAACATTTCCTGAGAGATCATCACTTAGTGTGTGTTTAACATTTTCTAGAATAAACAAAGAGACTGAAAAGGGTTGAGTTTTAATTTATTTGATTTCTTCATTCATTTACTTGACCCAGTATCCCAACCTTAGAATACATACCATAACAATTTGGGGGCAGAGGTCATCTGAAAGGGGAAGCAAATGATTTTATTCTGGAATAAAGACACAGACTTCATCCTATAAGTGTTAGTTACTGAATACTTTATTAAAACAATCAACTTTCATTACATTTCTTTCATTCTTTTTGTTTAGAATTATGAATTTCCTTGTTTGGATCATAATAACAGTGACTGCAGACATAAATATAGAGAAAAGTGTCTAGAAAGTATGTATTAACCTTTTTAAAAATATTTATTTGTGAGGGCCAGCAGGTGGTGTGGTTAAGGCACTGGACTCCCACATGAGGCACCACGGTTGAAGTTCCAGACCCAGTGGCTTCAAAACAGGCCAGATACGCTTACATGGGTGCCTAAAACCCCGAGACGAGAAAGGAGGAGAAGGGATTGCAATGTGGCCATTCCCCGGGTGGGAGAGGGGGGAATGATTCCTCACTTTCTCTCTCTTTTTCTCCAGGGAACATGTTTCCTATAGTAAAAATCTGGGGAAAATTATTTATGTATTTATTTAGTTATTCATTAATATTTTTTTCATGAGAAAGAAAAAGACAGACACACAGAGACAGAGAGACAGGCACCCCCAACAAAGTCTTTATGCAGCAATCCACCCCCAGTCTCAGCCAGTCAGCATGAGCACATGCTTCCACACCTGCACAAGGAGGTCCTGGGATATGAACCTGGGACCTTTGCATGTAGGTCCAGTTACTTTGCCATCACTTGACCTTGTACTGATATCTAACAATAGTTACTTCTGGGGAGGTGAATAGGGGCAGGAATGAGGGATCCTTTATGTTAATCCTTGACTGCTTTGTAATAATAATACATTTACGTTAAAATTATTACACAAAAATACCTTTGTTTTGATTGCAAATTAAGAGCACACTAGAAAGAGTAATAAATTACTATAAATCACCTATACGCTCGCTTACCTTCCAAGGAAAGTTACTGATGACATTTTGTATATTTTTCTACCCTTTTATCCTGAATATTTATCTAACTCTCTCTTCCTTTTACAACATTATATTATGATCATTTCTCTGTTTTATTAAATATTGTTTTTATAAAGTATACTCAATGCCTTCTAGGATTCTGTCGGGTATACCTAATACATTTAGACGTTTTAAAACCTGCTTGTTGGTTTCAATGTGTGGCTATTAAAGGAAACTCTGTAATAAACATTCTTTTTTTAAAAAAAAATTATTTATTCATTCATTCATTTTATTTTTTTAACTTGACCAGGGAGAGACACACAGAGAGAGAAAGAAAGTGAGAAAGCAAGGCACCAGGTCTGGGACTTGAACCATGGTCAGCCATGTGGGAGTGTCCAGTGCCTTAACCACCACACCATCTTCTGGCCCCTAAACATCCTTATATATATGTATTTGTGTGTATCTCAGACCATTTTCTTAGACTGGAAAAAAATTCATACAAGTGGAGTTACTAGTTCAAAATACAGAACATATATAAGCTATTGATTGATAAGTTTTACCAAGTTAAACTCCAAGAAGAATCCATCCATTTAAATTACCACTAGCTGTATTTCAAAATGTCTATTTTTTTTTTTTTGGCTGACTTTTAATGTTTGAAGAGAAGGGAATAGTGATTCATTGGTTTTACTTGCATTTTTAAATTATTAGTGATGTTAAACATTTATCATTAGTTTAATGGTTGTTGGCATTCTTCTCTTGTATATTGGCTGTTTGTACCTTTTGTGTGTGCTTTTAGGTTTTTGCCATAGGGCTAGTGGGCTCACCAGAGAGACAGAGAAATAGTGAGAGGAAAAGCGACAAATCATACCCCAGGATCTATGGCCACATTACAATCTCTTCTCCTCCATTCTCCTCCTGGGATTCTGGGGACCCATGCACACACATGCGGCATGATTTCAAGCTGCCAGGTCCAGGACTTGAAGTGCAGTTGGCCATCTAGGAGTTCAGCAACTTAACCACCACGCTACCTGCTGGCCCACTGTTTGGATTTTTTGTTAAAAGAATTATTTTATTTAGCTTTATTTATTTATTTATTTATTTTAATTTTACCAGAGAGGGACAGAGTGAGTGAGAGAGATAGAGAAAGAGAGTGAGAGAGGAAGCAAGCCACCAGATCCAGGACTCAAACTGCGGTTGGTCATGTGGGAGCCCAGTGCCCTTAACCACCATGTCACCTACCAGCCCAACTATTTGGATTTTTTAATCACGTGTTTAAGAAAGTTTAATTTTGGAGACCAACCCTATAGCACAGTGGTTAAACCCTGTGCATAAAAGAACTTGACCACAGGACCAGCAGTTAGCATAATGGCTATGTCACTGGACTCCCATGTAGTCGACCGCGGTTCAGGTCCTGGACCCGGTGGCTTAAAACTCACACAGGGCATGTGTGCGTGTGTGCCCAAGATTCCTAGAGGAGAATGGAGGAGAAGGGATTGTGGTACGGCCATCCCCCCTGGGGGGGGTTGATTTCTCACTTTCTGTCTCTCTGTCTCTCTCTGTCTGGCTGGCGAGTACATGTGCCCTATAGCAAAAAAAAAAAAAAAAAGAACTTGATCACATAACCTGCCATGGTTCAAATCCCAGCACCAGCAGCTTGGAAAACATGGAAGGTATATAGGCATGTGTGCTCAAAATCCTGAGAGGATAGAGAAATGAAGGAAAGAGGAGTATATTATGACTGCACCCTGTTAGGGGTTGTTTCTCTCTCTCTTTCTCTTTATCTCTCTGGTGAGAGCACATGCCTGCTGGTAATTTAAAGAAAAGAAAAAAGAAAAAGGAAAAAAGTTCTTATTTTTGCTTACTAATTTGTAAACACTCTACAGATAGAAGATAGGGATTAACACTTTGCATATCAGATACCATACCTTCTACCTAATTTGCCATCTCCTTTTTATTTTAATTACTTTAAATACATCATTGCATTTTTTCCATTTTTATGCATTACAACTACCACTGAAGGCCCCAATGATATTTTCATTTCCATTTTGGCTCAAAATGTCTTTTTCACCTTGAAGCAGATAACTATTTCATTCTACTCAGGTATTTATTCTTTCGTTTTCCACATGCAACTCCATATGGAGTTAGAATTTATTTTTATACAAAATAAGAATCGAATGTTATGTTTCTAAGCTAACAGATTGCTATAAAATTGCTTACTGCATTCACTTTCCCAAGTATGTGAAATTGTATTACCTGTATTCTTGTCACTGATCTCCCATTCAAATCCTAACCAGGCCAGAGCCTAATTATGTTCTGAGTTGAGACGAGAGCAAATGCACCCAGGGTGGTAGGCTTGTAAACCATTCTATTGATCTGTATCTAGTCTTATGTCCATAACTTGGTGTTTTAATCATTGTAATTTTATGTTTCATATTTGTCACTTCATTATTCTTCTTTTTCATAATATCTTCATCTTCCTAATCTGATTTTTAGATGGACTTTTAACTTTCCCTATTATATAATACTTACCAATAAACATTTGGTACTTTACCAATAAACTTATTATTTCTTTCCCTGCCATAGGGCACATGGGCTTGCCAGAGGGAAATAGAGAGAAACAGAGAGAGAGGAAAAGTAAGAAGTCATCCTCTAGGGAGAATGGCCACAACACAATCCCTTCTCCTCTTTTTCCATTTTTATGCATTACAACTACCACTGAAGGCCCCAATGATATTTTCATTTCCATTTTGGCTCAAAATGTCTTTTTCACCTTGAAGCAGATAACTATTTCATTCTACTCAGGTATTTATTCTTTCGTTTTCCACATGCAACTCCATATGGAGTTAGAATTTATTTTTATACAAAATAAGAATCGAATGTTATGTTTCTAAGCTAACAGATTGCTATAAAATTGCTTACTGCATTCACTTTCCCAAGTATGTGAAATTGTATTACCTGTATTCTTGTCACTGATCTCCCATTCAAATCCTAACCAGGCCAGAGCCTAATTATGTTCTGAGTTGAGACGAGAGCAAATGCACCCAGGGTGGTAGGCTTGTAAACCATTCTATTGATCTGTATCTAGTCTTATGTCCATAACTTGGTGTTTTAATCATTGTAATTTTATGTTTCATATTTGTCACTTCATTATTCTTCTTTTTCATAATATCTTCATCTTCCTAATCTGATTTTTAGATGGACTTTTAACTTTCCCTATTATATAATACTTACCAATAAACATTTGGTACTTTACCAATAAACTTATTATTTCTTTCCCTGCCATAGGGCACATGGGCTTGCCAGAGGGAAATAGAGAGAAACAGAGAGAGAGGAAAAGTAAGAAGTCATCCTCTAGGGAGAATGGCCACAACACAATCCCTTCTCCTCCATTCTCTTCTCAGGATTTTGGGCACATGTCAACGCGTGACCAGTATGTTTTGAGGCCTCTGGGTCCAGGACTTAAACCATGGTGTCAGTCATGTGGGATCTCTAATTGCCATGCTACCTACTGGCTTAACCAATAAACCTTTTTAAGTGTTCTAGTGAATAAATTAATTTGATTGGTATTGAGTTAAACCCAAACTGAGAAGTACTGATATCTTTGCAGTAAAAGTTTTCCCAGCCATAGACATGGTATGTTACTTTATTCATTTTTTTTTTAATTGTATCCCTCCATAACACTTTTTAAAAAATAATTATTTTATTTAACTTTATTTATTTGTTTGTTTGTTTTAATTTGACCAGAAATGGACAGAGTGAGAGAGAAAGAGGGAAAGTGACAAGGCAAACTGTTAGATCCAGGACTCAAACCACAGTTGGCCATGTGGGAGTCCAACGCCCTTAACCACCATGCCATCTGCCGGCTCCCCTCCATAACACTTAAGATTTGTTTTTTCATACATAGACCTTGACTTTTTCTTAAGTTTATCTATGTGTATTTCCAATTTTTATTGCTATAATAAATTGAATAGTAACTTACTTTTTTTCATATTTTTGCTATAGGGTGCATGTGCTCACAGGAAAGAGACAGAGAGAGACACAGAAAAAGAAAGTGAGAAATTGAGAAGTCATCCCCGGGGGAGGGCAGGATAGCCACACTCCAATCCCTCTTCTTCCATTCTCCTCTTGGGATTTTAGGCATGTAAGCACATACACCCAGCATGACTTTCAAGCTGTGGGGTGCTGAACTCAGGTGCAGGACTCAAACCATGAAGTCAGCCATGTGGAATCCAGCCACCTTAACCTCCATACCACCTCCTGGTCCAGTAACTTACTTTTAGGATGGCGTATATCAGGAATTCAGCAATGGTGCAGTGGTAAAACACGACAACTCTCTAAGGCAGACTCACGTGGGAAACTTGTTGGTTGATGATTGGACACCTTCTTGAGTACACTGTGCATACATGTGCCTGTGTTCCAGGCTACTGATGCTGGGGATGGATTGAGGCATCCAGACCCTGCCAAGGGTGCTGCGTCTCTCTCCCTTCACTCTCTCTTCCTCTCTGTGTCCTTCATAGAATAATCAAAAAATTTTAATAAGAGCACATGTATTAAATTGTATTTAAGAACTTTTGTTTCAAAATACTTAATATTAATGAATAGAGATACAAGTGCTTCATAATCATTCTCATTATTGCCAGTAGGAATATGCTTTGGAATATGCATTATGGAACATAATGACTTCATTCATTTGTTCATTTATTCTCCAATCAACAGACCATTCAAGTTATTATTAGAAAATATGAAGGGACTTCCGAAAGTCCGTGTACAGAGGGTCTGTCTCTCTCATTCATGGAAGTTTATTTATTAAATACACAAGCTTAAAAGAAAAAGAAAGAAAATGTCTCAAGAGGGAACAAGGTGATCTTCAGCATCAAACACTCCTGAGAGGTCTAGAGAGACAAATACTGGATAAAGTTCACTGTGTATGATAACATAGACACCACTGGTGACTTCAGCAAAAATTACTTTGGTGGAGTGATGAAGTTAGAAGTCGATTTGCAGCGTGTGAAAGAAGTATCTGGAGGTGAAGAAACAATGGTATTAAGTCCAGGCAGCTTATTTGGTAAGTTGGGTCATGACAGGGAGGGTAAGAGAGGGACATAGGAAGTAATGTGGTATGGAGGAGAGGTTGTCAAAATGGATGAGATTGGAGCATGTTTAAAGCTGTTGGGAAGGAGGGATATGTCGACTGGAAATGTAAAATAGAAAATGAATGCTTGGAAGTGAGCGTTTTCTGGGATGATGAAGGAGAAGGCGTAGGGTCTACACCCCAGGTGACAGATTTAGCCAAAGGGAGAAAGCTCTTCGACTGGAGATGAACCTTTTTGCTCATAAGGTCTGCAGTAATTTTTTTAAACTTATGCTAGAGGTCTTATACTAAAAGTATGTAATGAGTTGTTTACAGCCATGTATGTGATTAGAATAATGGCTTTGGAGTAGGGCCAGTCTGAGTAGAGATCCCACTAATGTCTTCTGATTAATGGCTGTATGATCCCCGAGAAAACGGCCAACCACCTTGAATTTCAGTTTTATTTCACCTATATTTGAAGATCACATCAATCTTCTAGGGTGGTTAATAGCTCATACCTATTAAATGAGTACATTCCTATCTTTGCTGCTAGACTGTGAATTCTTTGAGGGCAGGGAATGTGTCTTTCTCATCCCTACCACAGGGACCAGCACATAGTAGGTGTTCAGTGAAGGTAGTTCAATGAAAAATATGTGAGTGCTTGTGTATCCTTTTAAGAAATCATTGACTATTCCTAAAATTTAGATTACTTGGAAGTTTATGTAGTAAAGTTTTGGTTGTATGTTAGAGGAATAGACTTTAGCTAGTTTATATGAGAGCCTTATTAAAGAATGCCCAAAGGGGCCATCAGGTGGTATGGTAGTTAAGGTGTTGGACTCCCACATAGCTGACCACAATGCAAGTCTTAGGTTTGGCGATTTAAAAATCATGCCAGATACATGTGTGTGTGCCCCAAACCCCAGGAAGAGAACAGAGGACAAAGTATTGTGGTGTAATCTTCCCCTGAGGGGTGATTTCTCACTTTGCCTCTCACTGTCTCTCTGTCTCTCTCTGGTGAGTACACATGGCAAAAAAAAAAAAAACTTAAAAAAAAGAATGCCTAGGAATCTAGTTAAGAAGAAAGAATAAACCGAAACCTAGTATTTGAACCATGAATGTTTGTTTCCTCATTGACTTCTTCCTGCCCTCTTTCTTCTTTCCCTCAATACCTCAATCTCTCTCTCTCTCTCTCTCTCATGGCTATGTCGCTGGACTCCCACGTAGTCGACCGTGGTTCATGTCCTGGGCCCGGTGGCTTAAAACTCACGCCGGGTGCGTGTGCGTGCATGCCCAAGATCCTGAGAGGCGAATGGAGGAGAAGGGATTGCGGCATGACCATCCCCCCTGGGGGGTGATTTCTCGCTTTCTGTCTCTGTCTCTCTCTGTCTGTCTGGCGAGTGCACGTAAAAAAAAAAAAAAAAAAAAAAAAAAAAAAAAAACCTCTCCAAAAAAAAAAAGTATCATTCAAAACTTCTGAATTTACAAGAAAGTGGCTAATTTTCAAATATTCAAACAATTTTAAGTCACTATTAGTGTGATTTGCCTCAAGCACCCTTAGATCAGATCCATGTGTTGGAACGGGGCCATCATTGATGACTCTAGGTTGCTGTCACTTTCAACACAAGCACAAGTTTGTATAATGACTCTCATTTCTCAAACTTGGGTGGACTTGATGATGTGCCATTGTAGAGGATGGCCATGAAAGAAGGATAGAGTAGAACCTGCTTCATAATCAGACAGCACCGTGGTTTCTTAAATCCCGGCCCACATAGAAGTTTTCCAGATGACCACAGAGTGTTCCAAGAAAGCAAGTCAAGTGTTTTCCTAGTGTCCAACTATTTTAAGTTAATAACAGCAACCAACTATTACTCACTGAGACCCCAAGTAACAGTAACACAGGAGCACAACAAACACAATAGACCAGACGGAGGTTTATTATTCTCTCATAAGATGAAGACCTGAGAAAGGCAGCCTATTGATGACAACAGTGACACTCCATCTTCTCACAACTCTACTTACCTCTTTGACCGTCTTTGTGATGCTGGGTCTGTCCTCAAGGTTGCCTCAGCAGCACAGGATGGCGGCTGCTGTGCCACCTGTCACATCATCTAAGTTTTAGGAAAAAAGGAAAAAAAAAAAGGAAAGAGACTAAGGGTTCCCAAAGCTGAGTCAGCAAACTTTTAAAAAAGTTTATTTCTATTGCCCATGAGCAAGTGGGAGAGAGAGACAGTGACCTCTACAGGGTCTTCACACTGCAATTCAACCCCAGTCTCAGCTGGTCCCGGATCACAAGCATGCGTGTGCCTGGTGTGTTCAGGGAGATCTCCAGACGTGAACCTAGAATCTTCTCACACGGGTCAGCCTTGCAGAGTGTTGCATTATTGCTGTGCCATGCTCCTAATCGACAAACTCTTTTAAACATTTTCTTTATTATTATTATTTAATTTGATATAGGGTGAAGAGAGCAACAGAGAGAGAGAGGAAAAGTAGGAAAACAAGCCTCCAGGTCCAGGACTCAATCTGCAGTCGGCCATGCAAGAGTCCAGTGCCTTAACCACCATGCCACCTGCTGGCCCCTCAATAAATGTTTAAGGTGCTTTCTCAGAAACCCCATACAACAATGTCCATGTATTTCTTGTTTCTAGAACTTTGGCATAATATTACTCATCTCTGCGAGGGAGGTTGGGAAATGGAGTCTTGATTAGTTCCCACTGTCTTTTTCTCCAAACTGGGGTTTTAGGGAAAAGAAGAGATCGTAGAATAATGACTTGGCAACTTAGAGAGCTTGTCTTATGTCCTCAAGGTTGCCGCAGCAGCACAGGATGGCGGCTGCTGTGCCACCTGTCACATCATCTAAGTTTTAGGAAAAAAGGAAAAAAAAAAAGGAAAGAGACTAAGGGTTCCCAAAGCTGAGTCAGCAAACTTTTAAAAAAGTTTATTTCTATTGCCCATGAGCAAGTGGGAGAGAGAGACAGTGACCTCTACAGGGTCTTCACACTGCAATTCAACCCCAGTCTCAGCTGGTCCCGGATCACAAGCATGCGTGTGCCTGGTGTGTTCAGGGAGATCTCCAGACGTGAACCTAGAATCTTCTCACACGGGTCAGCCTTGCAGAGTGTTGCATTATTGCTGTGCCATGCTCCTAATCGACAAACTCTTTTAAACATTTTCTTTATTATTATTATTTAATTTGATATAGGGTGAAGAGAGCAACAGAGAGAGAGAGGAAAAGTAGGAAAACAAGCCTCCAGGTCCAGGACTCAATCTGCAGTCGGCCATGCAAGAGTCCAGTGCCTTAACCACCATGCCACCTGCTGGCCCCTCAATAAATGTTTAAGGTGCTTTCTCAGAAACCCCATACAACAATGTCCATGTATTTCTTGTTTCTAGAACTTTGGCATAATATTACTCATCTCTGCGAGGGAGGTTGGGAAATGGAGTCTTGATTAGTTCCCACTGTCTTTTTCTCCAAACTGGGGTTTTAGGGAAAAGAAGAGATCGTAGAATAATGACTTGGCAACTTAGAGAGCTTGTCTTACTGAAGAACATCAAACAAAACAAAACAACGTTTTTACGTATCCCTCAGTTTTCACTTTTACATGATCGGTTCTCCCACAAGTACCTTCTACTCTGCTCCCCTAACTTTGAGAATGACCTATCTTCATTATTTCATTGACCCGATGTATACTGAGCACCAACTATAGGCCGGCCTTGGAGATACGGCACTGAGCAGAAGAAAACAAAACTCCCTGTCCTTGTGGAGCTTCATTTTCACATGGGAATAGGCAAGACAAAACAAAACAAAGCAAAGTGAAATAGCATGTTTGATGGTCACAAGGGCTAAGGCAAAAAAAGTAGGGATGAGGGGTGTGAATGAAGTTTTGGGGTGGGGGCTGCTGAAATTTTAGATAAGGGGACCAAAGATTTCATATGATTTTCGGAACACAGGCTTCAGGAAGGGAAGAACTAGGTCCAGGAAGGGCATTCCTAGCAGAGGGAACTGCAAGTGCAATGGCCCTGTGGTAGCCGTGTCTATGGTGTGGAGCATCATGTGGTGGAAGAACAGTGAGGAGGCCAAGGCACCGAAAGCAGACTTCAGAAGAGAACGGTAGGATGTGGAGTCAGAGGAAGAGTGGAGAGGCCTGCACACAGGTCTCAGAGACCCTAGAAGGAACATGTTTCATTCTTTTGCCTGTTTCCCTAGTTAGAATTTCTATCAACCAATAAAGCTTCAGCATTAGGTCTTAGTTCACCATTAGTAAATAGCAGGATTGTGGTAAGATTTCCAGGATTAGATAACTATTTGCCGATTTCTATCTCATCAGTATTAGGTTTATATTAATAGCATTATAGAGGGCCAGAGGGCAGCATAACAAACACATTGCTCTGCATGGCTAGCCCATGTTAGATGGTTCTGGAAACTTCTGGAGACTTCCCCGAGTATGCTGGGCATGTGTGCACCCATGTTCTAAGGCTGGCTGAGGGTGGGCAGTGGATTGTGGTATTGGTACCTGTTAGAGGTGCTATTTCTGCGTCTCCTGCTCATGGAAGACAGAAATAAAAAGATAGCATTATAGTCGTTTCTTCAACTGCTATCCTCAATTACACCAACACATAGATGCACACACATGCTCTGTATTTTCAAATGCTTTTTATTTTACTACTTTTAAAAACCAGCACTGTGGGGCCAACAGGTGCCGTAGTGGGTAAGGTGCCGGACTCCCACACAGCCAACAGTGGTTCGAGTCCCAGACGTAGCAACTTGAAGCACACATTGAGCATGTGTGCATACGTGAACTGAGAATAGAAGAGAAGGGATTGTGGCCTGGCCATTTCCCCAGTGGGTGATTTCTCACTTTCTCTCTCTTTGTGTGTCTCTGTCTCTCCAGTGAGTGCTCACACCCTATAGCAAAAATCTCTCTTAACACAAAAACACACATGGCATTGCTACTCACCAGCTGGCTGTGACGTTCTCAGTCCTTTGTGGACATTTAGAGGGATGGCCTCATGAGCTTGGCATGAGTGGTGAGATGAGGATCACGTGTTAGAAACATATTCAATCTAATGGCATCTTCAAAATACAAAGGGATTTCTACCGATGAGTTTAAAGATGGGAACCTACCCAGAGGCAGATGGAATTACTTAGAGGCAGTTAGGGAAGGAATTCCAAGTGCAAGCTGCAACACAAACCTGGATTAAACTTCACCGAGGTGAAGGAACTTTCCTTCTGAAGTTTGTTGTTTCTATTTTTTCTTTCTCCAGCCCCAAACTGTATGTATGTCTCCGATGAATAGGGAACAAGTGTAATTAACTGAATAGCGCAGTAAAAGGAGAATTATGGGATATGGAAAGCATTTAAATATGATTCATGGGCTTGGAGCAACGGCAAACATGTGATAGATGCTCGGAAGAGGCCCTCCGAGAGATTATGCTGAGAGCTCACCGGGGAAAACACTACAGTGCACACCAGGATCTTGGTCGTTCATATAATTAAAAGACTAAACATTTCATAAAGATAACACAAGTCGGATTTTACCAGTACCACGCTCTGTGCCAGAAGCGATTAAACACAAACCAAAAACGTACGTGCCCTCTCTCCCTGGGAAGCGAGCTGCAAGCTTCTGTCCTCTAGAAATTTGGAAGGCTGGGGCTCTGTGCTTACCTGATCACGGAGTGGATTACTAGTGGCAGGAGTTAGAAAGTTGTAACCAGGGGACCAGCAGTTGGTGTGATGGTTATGTTGCTGGACTCCCACGTAGCCATCCGTGGTTGGAGCCCCTGACCCAGTGGCTTAAACTCACGCTGGGCCCAAGATCCTGAGAGGAGAATGGAAGCAAAGGGATTGCAGTGTGGCCAGCCCCCCTGGGGGGTGATTTCTTGCCTTCTGTCTCTCTGTCTCTCCTTGTCTTTCTGGTGAGCATTCGTGCCCAAGAAAAGTCGTAAATAGACCTTTGGTGGCATGGTGGGTAGAACCAGCTTAAGAGCTAGCTTCTTATCCAAAGTCACTCACCCTCTCAGCACCCCAAAGATAATTAGCAAGGGCTGTACCTACAGCATAGAAGTCGAAACCATAAGGCTTCTCCCTATTGAAAAACCTAAGAGACTTTCTTTATAATGTTAGGGTAAGCCAACATTTGTTAACACAGGACAGAAAAAGAACTAACCATTAAAGAGAAAGAATTAAAAAGAAGGTAAATCGAACTTCATAAAAATGAAAAATTCTTCTCATTAGAGGAAACTGCTATGAAAATTCAGAAACTGGGTCCACACCCTGGGGAAAAATATTTACAAAATATATATTCTTATCTACAATATATAAAGAATGCCTATGAATCAATAACAAAAAAACACAGACAAACCAGTTTTGAAGTGGGCCAAAAAAATCCCCATGAATCAATTCCCCAAAATAGCCAGAAGACTTGAGCCTGGAACTTCATAACAGAAGATATATGAGTCACCGATAAGAATGTGAAAACGTGTTCAACAGTATTATTCACCAGGGAAATGCAAATTCAAACCACAGAGCAATTTCACTACCACCCACAGAAATGGCTGAACTTAAAAAGTGTTTGTGCCCCTGGAGGTGTGGACAAACACACCAATATGCCATTTGCTGATCCCAAGTAGGTCCATTTAGACACTGAACCCTTTCTTTGGAGGGGTGGAAGGGAAGGTGGGAGAGTGTTGGACGATCTTCAAAACACTGCACATGATCCTCTTCTAACTGGCAATCATGCCTATTTTCTTTTTCTTTCTTCTCTTTTTTAAAATTTTCTGTTTGTTGCTCCTGGTCTGTTTCTTATTTCTTGCCATCTATGCCTGAACAGCAGGTCTCCATTCTCCTTAAAGAGGATGAGGATCGTAGATTCCATCCCCCTGTAAGTCAGTGATCCTCACACTCAAATTCCATGTGTGCCGCCCTGGCCAGACTTCTCACAGACCCACGTGGTTGATCATGAGGGGGCTGCAGTCAGGGGCAATAGATTTTTCCAAGCCTGGGGATGCAGGCCCAGACTCGTGCCCATGGTGGGCCAATCATCCTGAGGGCTGTAGAACAGTGCATGTCTTTGTTTGGCAAAGGACGAAGCCATCAGAAGACCCTGCTCTGGGGCTGACGGTACGGTGACTCATGCCCAAATGCTGTTTATTCCAAGCCTGTGGGAAACTGTGAAACTCAAAATTGTTTTCACACAGCTGGACTCCAGCTTGTTTCCTGGAGTCCGGTTCTTCTACCCCTTTTCTCTCCAACAGGAGAAACAGAACAAGAGCCATTCCCATGTTCTCTTTGGATATGAGAAAGTCACTGGAGACTAATTCATGTAAGTGTTCTGAGCACATTTAAGGCCACCCAGGCTCAGCTATGACAGCTAGACGTATGAAGTACATTTTCAACTTACGGTATTTTCAACTTACAATGGGTTTATCAGGACACACCCCATCGTAAATTGAGGAGCATTTGACCTCTTAAACTGCATCGTTGCATCTGGCATCTGTGAGGGTTTTGAAAAAGTAAAGGAATCCAGCACGATCAGCCACATGGAGACGAGAGTCTACACAGACATAAAATGGAATGTTGACTACGGTAGAGTCTATCGCTTCCAGTTAAGTTACAAAGGCTTCTGTCGCAATTATGATTTTATTCAAATCAATACTTACGACACCTGCAAATAGAGACGGAGAGGCCACAAGCCAACACACGGCCCGCCATGTAGAGAACCTTCCTGTTAAATATGCAAGAGTGTCTCCCCCACGCAATCTATTGCTCCCAAGGAGTCGCTTAAATATGTGAGGGACTTCACAATGTCCTCTGCATGTATATTGGAAATTTGTCAGCATGCTAGCCACAGGAATCAAATTCAAAAGTGCTTAGGGTTTGGCTGGCATCATTTCTCAGAATACTGATCCAGGAAATTGCTAAATCTGGTTCATTTTTTTGGGGGAATTAAAATTATGCACGTTTCTCTGAATGAGGCACAAATCATTATGGAAACCTCCCTTTCCCATTTCCCTTGGATATCGTTTGACTCTGTCATGTGATCACTCTCTGACAGTCATCTCACTATTCCTCCACAGTGAGCTGCCTTTTTCATATTAGTTAAAGTAGTTTAGGTGATGTTAACTCTACCCCCAGCCTATGTTTTGATCTAACCAATTAGATAATCACATTTCTCTGGCCATGATTGGTTCAGAAATGAGCATGTGACTCATTTGAGCCAATAACAATCAGACATAGGAATTTTCTTTAAACCACTTGGGAAAGGACTCTCTCTGCTGGACTTGAAACTATGAAGAGTAAGTCTGGAGCTACCAAGGGCCACTACAGAGAGAAAACTTGCCTTAACGGGAAAGCAACACCAGGGGAAGCAGAATTAAGAGGTAACAAAACACGGAGTCCTACTGATATTGTTTGAGCCATTGGGTCAAGCCATGTCTGAAGGCAGTATTGTCTTTCATTTTAAAAATTCTAACAATATATTTAAAATTGTATGTATATATTTTTTTTCTTAAGCAGCTTGAACTGTTTTCTGTCACTCATAACTGACAACCTCTTAATGGATATACACTAAATCCCAGGAACTTACACCTTCTGTATTCTTTCTATCTCTATATCAGATAGATTCGTGAATCTAAATGGCCCTGTAAGGAAAAATCTGTAATTGTGTGGAAAGGAGAATGGGATTTGGGTGTAGGCAGAAGGCATTGCATCTGCTGTCACCTTCCCTGAAGTTAGTCTCACTCACTTGTGGCTTCCCCGGCCCCTGACCCATCACTCTCTACTATGTGTGGTAGTGAAGCATTACGCTTCTTCACTGGACTCCTCTTAGTCTCTGGTTCCACTATTTAGGGCAGTGCCTGGCAGTGGAGACACCCAATGGGTGGCTTTGGGAAGAGCACCCAACTTCCCTGGATCTCTGCCCAATCATCTGTAAAATGAGCTTCACAGTGGAGATGTTGTCTAAGCCTCTTCCCATGGCAAGGGCTCTCTAAATATGCTGCAGAGGAAATAATACATGAGCAGCCCCTTGGCAACTGAGAAAGCAACCAGCGTGGCAAGACTGATAAAATTAACTTCTGTCTATGCAGCTTAGGTGGAGCTAACACGTGAACCCAGGTTTTCTGATCCTGCTGGAGTCTAGCATTTTCTGAGAGAAGGGAAGACTTTTGTTTCCCCACACTTTATCGAAATCATTTTGGTAAGACTATTACTCCTTGGCTTCCTGTTTTACTTTGTGTGACCATAAATTTGCATTATTTCTGCAGAATGGTAATGGGGGTGGGGAGAGAGACTCACCTTGACATGCTGTGTCACTGAAATGTCTTAGCCCTCTCAGCTACAAAGCAACTCAAAAACTCCTGCACCGTCAATGCCCATCTCTTGAGCAAAACGAGAATCTGTGTCTCATATTTGGGTTATGATGGCACAGTAAATAACTGCTTCGCTACTTGGCTGCCTGGATGTACTTATATGTCATCTCTGAGCTATCAGATTTCCTGCTACCCCCCTCCTCTCAGTGCCATCTCCCCAGCACACACTGGGTTCAAAATGGCACCATGCAATGAGCTTTGAGGTTGCGTCTCCGGTGTTGTCGCAGATGTAACACTTGTCAAATAACGTGCTTGCCCCTTCAGTATCTCCCAGTGACTTCAGCCTGAAAGGACAGGTTAAGGGCTGATCACTCTTTGAAGGGAGATATTTTGTCTGCTAAATGGTTTTCACTGAAACAATCAAAGCTGCATGTCCAGCTCCCAAGTGCAAGCAGGGATGAAGTGGGAAAAGCGCTAGGGTTTATATTCAATCTAGCTTGGGTTATAGCTACATGAAAACGTGGTTCTTGAAATGACTGTGAGGGTCCCCATTTGAATGCATATGGGAACAGCAGGCTGTGCAGCTGGCAGAGGCGGGCCACTCTGAGTTCAACACTCAGGACATCAGCTCTTTCAGTTGTCTATATCCAGCCCCTGTGCCTGGCTCCCATTATCCCAAATGGAGTGCATGATATTTTCCTAATTAAAAGGTAAGTCCCACAAAGGCAGAGAATTTGGACCTTTTTGTTAACTCTCATTTTCCCAAATGTCTAGAATAATGCCTGGCTTGTATGAGGTCCATGATCATTTGTTGAATGAAATAATCACTCAACAGACAGGCACAAGACTCCTTTGAGTGCTTATAGTATGGGGAAGGAAAAATGTGATGCACAGGAAATAATTATTGAACACCTCTAGAGCAAAATATAACCCTTCTGTAATTATAGCCTCAGATTTAGTTGTAGATTTCGCAACTTTAAATTCTGCTATCACTGGGGCTGGCAGATGGTGAGGTAGTTAAGAGCGCTGGACTCCCACATGATCGGCTATGGATCGAGTCCCAGATCTGACAGCTTGCTTTCTCACTTTCTCTCTCTCTCTCTCACTCTGTCCCTCTCCAGCCAAGTTAAAATAAATAAATAAATAAAGTTAAATAAAATAATTCTAAAAATAGAATTCTGTCATCATTGATATATTACAAGTTCATGGTAGAATGATAGAAAGCGCACACACCCGTGACAGGGGAGGAGAGAGTGAGAAACAGCCTTGACAAGAACTCATTATCCTACAATCCCTTCCCCCTCAGGAATCTGAATGCCCACATGTCTCTGGGGTATTTTCAGCTGACCTTGGGACTAGAACCCACAGTTGGCTATAGATTTTCCAGCCTTGCTAGACAACAGTATTACCACTGTGCCCCAGAGGCTGGGTTAAGTTCATCCTCTTAAATTATATAACAATAAAGGCCAGAGGTTGCATAGTGGTTAAGGTGTTGGTCTTCCATCTGGTTGACCATGGTTCAAGTCCCAGAATGGTGGCTTGAAACTCATGCTGGGCATGTGTGCATGAGTGCCCAAAATACTGAGAGGAGAATGGAGAAGGGATGGCAGGGGGATGATTTCTCTCTTTCTATCTCTCTGTCTCTCTAGCAAATGCAAGCATCCTATAGCAAAAAATCTCTTGAGGGAAAAAAAAAAAAAAACTACACCACAATGAAATGATTTCCCTGACCTAACTGACTACATTCCACATGCTAGTGGCAGAGGCAGGATCCCTACAGCTCACACATGGGTAAATTTGGCAAGTGTTACATTTAAAATATAATTCTATTCATTGCCAGTGTTTAAAGACTAGTAGGCTTTATTTTAAAATATGAATGTCTGGCTTTCCCCCAGTAATAGAAAGGTGCCCACCTTCCTGCAGGGTCATAGTGAGCTGGAGCTGGGACGTGGCTGACCCATGAGATGAGACACGTGACCTCCACTTTGCTCTAGGCCTTGCCTGGCTCACTGTGCTTACTCTCCTGCTTGCCCTTGAAGACTTTCAGGTTTGCTGCAGGGAAACCTGCGGTGCCCTGTAAGGAGCAGCCACCTGTTCGGTTCTGTCCATGTGAGTTTGGGGTATGACACAGTCCAGAGAAATGTATCTGTAAGGATCTCGATCACTTATGAACAGGGTGAACATTTCATTGAGTATAAGGAAATGAAGGAGCATGATTTCAGGTAC
This sequence comes from Tupaia belangeri chinensis, assembly GCF_000334495.1. NCBI lineage: Eukaryota > Metazoa > Chordata > Mammalia > Scandentia > Tupaiidae > Tupaia > Tupaia belangeri. The sequence goes on along the minus strand of NW_006159713.1, from coordinate 2,108,945 downwards.
AAACGGCATTACATTTTCATGTCAATAAGAGCACACTTGGATTCTAACCTGCCTCTATAACAAAATATTTGAGGGCAAATCTTCCTCCGAGCACCTAGAGGCTACAGCCAATGTTAACTTCCAAGGTAGTTTTTTAATGGCAAAGAAGCTGATTTGTTTCAGAAAAAGAAGTCTTCTGAAACCTTGACTTGAATGTATTTCTTAAAAATATGCTTAATGATCATTTTCTTATTTGGGGATAAGAGTTTGATCTTGCCAGGTGTGGTTTTGCAGCTGTGTGTTTCCCGCACATACACCCAGAACCATAATCCCTCTCAAAGACAGAAGGCCATGTGGGATGCAGGGTTAGGCTGCAGAGGCAGGACTAAAGGTGCTGCAGGAATTCAGCAAATATTTGAGGCTGGAGTAGTTGAGCGTTTAGGAGGAGGCTTCAAGGAGCAAGGAAGCTGGGTCATGAATTGCTAGGACAGTATGAAGTTGCCCTAGTAGGAGGACGACGGGGACATGAGTGAGTAGCTAGGGGTTGGCCAGGGAGAAAAATAGCACCCTCCTCATGGTCCCCCTGCCACCCTCCACTCTCTGTCTTCAACCAGCCTTAGACTGTGGTCAAGTTGTGCCCATGTACTCAGGGAACCTCTGAACTTGAACTGAGGACATTCCCGTGTGGTATTCCTTGGAGAGCATCATGTTTTCCTGTCGTGTTGTGATCTAGGGCTGTCCAAGCCCCAGTTTGATTCACTTGGTAACCCACTCTATTGCCTACCTTCCCTCCCCTGTCACACTCCTCCATTCTGTGACCCTGTTTTCTTAGACCGTTTCCCCATAACTAGTGCATGAATTCTTGCCCCCCAGCTCTACTTCTGGAGGAACCCAAACTAAAAGAATTCTCTTGGGCATCTGACACTTGGGAAGCCTGGGACTTCCAGAGAATCTTAAAGTGACATTGACCAGGCATTGCAAAATAGAATGGATTTAGATCCCAAAGACCTCTTCAGTGCCCAAAAGAAAATGTCATGATCAGTGGGAGTTGTTAGACAATCCCTCATAATTTTGGAACGTGAGGGTGGGGGAGGAAGATTTTCTTCATTCCTGCGCATTCATTTGCATTTAAATTTGAAGCTGAAATTAAGGCTTTTAGAAACTTTTAATTTCTATTTAATTATAAGAATTTCACTCCTGCGCATTCATTTGCATTTAAATTTGATGTGGAAATTAAGGCTTTTAGAAACTTTTAATTTCTATTTAATTATAAGAATTTCACTGCAGGGTATCTATCTGATTTAAAAGAATAATTAAAATTAAGTATAGCTGCAGTGATTTGCCACAGTGTACGTCTGTCCTTCAGGACGTTAAGCAATAGCAAATTATTTGTGGCTGGAGGTGCTCTATATGTAAATTCCCACGAGCATAGAATTTGGTGATAGAGAAGTTGAGATTACGAAAATCACATTGCCAGTTTGAACATCAGCGCCTAATAAATGTTTTAGTTGTTACCATTACTTCTCTTAATATCCTCAATTAAATGATTTAAAATAGAACAATAGATAAGCGAGATCAATTAATTTTAGGAGATGATCAAAGGAATGTGGTTCAGCATTGTAAAAGCTGCAAACGTGATAATGGTTTTATCAGACAGGGAAAATAACTCGAAGTGGCTCAAACCTTATTCGTTTATGCTCAGAGGGGTTTTATTTGTGATTAATCAAATTGTCTTTTGTAATAGGGAGAGTTCTAAGATGTTGCCCATTAATTTTAGGAAACATATAATTCAGACATTAAAATAGATGCTATTCTCGGATGGTTGTATGTCAACCGTAATAAGTGATAACAACCATCAAACTATCTTGATCCTGTAACCTGTTGGAAAGAGGCTTCGGGAGGGGCTGGGGAGCTGCCAGTGGCAATAACATTGATCCTCCTGAGCACTCAAGGAGGGGCCCTAATTCAGCTTCTGTCTCTGAGTTCTAGGCTGGAGGCCAAATGGAAGGTATGGAGTCAGCCAGTGAGTCTCTGCTCAGATGAAGGATGCGCCATCGGGAATTTGAGAGTGGCAGAGTGAAGGAAAGGATCATTTTTGAAAGGCTGCATTTATCCGCACTGTGTATTGGGGTTAAGAACCATTCAATTATTTATACCTGTCTGCCTTTCAAAAAGGAAGTAAGGTAGTTTCCCCCAAAAAAGGACAGAAACAGTAAAAGGACAGAAAAAGAGCAAAGCTGAGGATTAAGAGGATGGTGGGTAATGATGGCTCGAACTAAGTCAACCAAGGGAAAATAGTTACAGTTACAAACCAATTTTGGTTCTGAGCTTCCTGGCAATCAAAGCAAAAAGGGAAACTTTAAAATTTACAAAAAGAGATGCCCTTTAACTTCTAATAGGGTTTTTTTTTTCTTTTTTTCTTTTTCAAGAATGAGAAAGTGACTACAATCATAAAGACTTTTTAAAAAGGCAAGGTAATAGGTAATATACTATGGGACACAAAAGTAGTTATTCTGTAAGTTACCCTGATTCATTCAGATCAGAAGTCTTACGTGTGATGAAGCAGATGAGCAAGTTGTAAAAAGGCGTCTGTCTCATGATGCCATTCTCCAAGGCCGGAAATCTTACCACAAATCTGATTTTCATAGACAATGTAAACTGGTGTGCGCTAATGAACAGTAAGTATGTACTTGGCAAGAATGGGGTCGAATGATCAAACACTGGCTTCACAACTCTCCGAGGTAGTTCAGTGATCTTCAGGAAAGGGAATGAGATACGAATGAAAGCCAGGAGTGTTACTGTGACCAACAAGTGGCTTTCTGGCAGCCAGCACTCTGCAGGAGCCATGGGAGGATTCCCTACCACTAAGAGGCTGAAGCTCAATTTGCTAAGTGGCCCGTGGGCTGTTGCCTACCTTGCATTAGCACAGGTCTTTGGGGCTTATGGAAGTACTGTGGCACGTTTCCTAATTAACCAGGCCGTCATGTTCTTTTCCTCCTCTGCTGACATTTCCAAAGTTAATCTCTTGAGACTCTCACTCTTAACGGCAGAAAGGTGTGACTATGGACCAATTCCCATGGAAAGTCAGTAAGAGCGAAAGCTGTTAGACTCAGCTGTTATTTGAGAGCCCTGGAGGGTAGACATGATGAAGGTCTTTCCTGGCCAGTGATGATCTCGTCTCTCAGTCTTATGGAACTCCAAATATGGTTTCTGCCAAAACTCGCCACTTTTCACCTTATGTTATATTATTTCTGGATAACAGGAAGAGCTGGGGCTAGGAAGATGAACATGGGTCCAGACTCCATTTTGCCACTCCCTGGTCGTGAGGTCCTGGGCAGGTTATCTAACTTTGTTGAGTTTCTATGTTCTCATCTGACAAACAAATCTCCGTGAGCTAATGATTGTAAAGCACCAAGATCCTTGATGTCCTCGTGCATGGACAGGTCACAGTTCTAGTTATAAATATATAATAGTCCCTGTTCTAGGTGCCAAGAACATTGAGAATAAAACACAATCCCTTGAAGAATTCTGAGTCTCCTAGGAGAAGCCCAAGACAGCACACTCTGCCATTCTGAGTCTCCTAGGAGAAGCCCAAGGCAGCACACTCAGCACTCTCCTTCTCATGTCAATGTCCTGGAAGGAAGTCATCTAGCTTGGTGAACTGGATGCTAATGGATGGCGTCGAGCCAGTGATTAGGGTTAGAATCAGAAAAGCCAGGTCCACATTCTGTTGAGTTGTCAGGAAAGTCATGATGATGCATGTTTGCATAGAAAGATATGTCAGTACTTTCCTGACAACCTACTAGCTACCCGGGACATGACCCATGGTCAAAGGTACTCATCTCTCATTTTAGTTGCCTCATCTATAAAAACAAGAAAGGCTGATCTGAAGGCTCTTTGAGTTTCTTGCAGAGCAGCAGCAGTGTGGAGGCTGTGAAGCTCTGAGCTTCTTGGCAATCAGAGCAAAAAGGGAAGCATGAGTTATTACCTGTTATTATCTTATGTAAAATAAAAAAGAGATAACCTTTAACTTCTAAGAGGATTTCCTTTTATTTGGGGGGGGGGTGGGAAAGTGAAAACAATCATAGAGGTCTTTTAAAAACAAGGGCCAGCAGGTGGTGTGGAGATTAAGGTACTAGACTACTGGACTCCGACATGGCCGACTGTGGTTTAAGTCCCAGACCCGACAGCTTGCTTTCTCACTTTCTCTCTCTCTCTTTCTCCCCCGCTTTCTGTCTCTCTCTCTGTTGAGTCCATGTGCCCTATAGCAAATTTAAAAATTAATAATAATCAAATAAAGTAAATAAGTATTTTAACAATACTTTTTAAAAAAGAAAGGGTAATTGAGTATAAAACACAAAATATTGGGTTGTCAGAAAAGTCATGATGCATTTGTTGCATAGAAAAGCATAGAAAAAAATACTTCATGACTTTTCTGACCACCTGATAGTTACTCTGTATGTTACTCTGACTTATTTAGAATGTAAGTTTCACGTCTGATAGAAGCCAATGGAAAGTTGTAAAAACGCATCTGTCTTCTGATATCCATCACAAAGGCCAGAAATATCCCTGCAAATCTAGTTTTTTATAGACAACGTTCATTGATGTTGTGGCTAATGACCAGGAAGTGTGTCCTTGATGAGAATGAGGTTGAATGATCAAGGCTGAGCGAATTACAGAGCTCAGGTAGAGCTTGAGGGGATTACAGAGCTCAGGCAGACTTGGAATGTTACAAAGTTAACCAGTCTCCATCCACCCGGAGTTCCATCCAGGGTTCCTCTGCAGTATCCAGAGCTTTTCCTTAGCTAATCCCTGCAACTCAAAAAATGCTCAGAAGAGAAATGAAGTACATCACACAATCCTATAAAACAGTTAACCTTGCCTTACGAGTGTGTTTACAAGGTGACTGAGGCGCCATTAATAGGAAGGAGCCTATCCAGCCCAGCCTCTGTGATTGAGTTCGAAGGCAGTGGAGCTGTGGAGGTTCCCTGGGCTGCTGTGTTGGCCAAGTGACCCGAGTCACAGTCCCTGTGCCAGCCTGGTGGGTGTGCACTGTTGCTTAGCAGTGAACTTCATCAGCAGTCTAATTCCATTTATGCTATTACATAATTAAATCGAGACTTGAATTGTGCTTTTTAAAAGATTATGCGACCATATGTAGCTTGAACAGGCGCCAGCTTTTACAAAAGTGTCTTTTCACAATTCCTTTCTATGAGGTTAAGACTCTGTTATTTTTTTGTCCCCCCCCCACACCCATTTTTTTTCCCCAAAAAATGTGAATCAAACCCAGTCAGTAGTTAATACATTGATATGATTACAGCTTAACTATTTTCATTTTTTAAAAATGTTTTCAATATGCTTTAAAACAAAAATAAAATCTTGTGGAATTCAGATCATGTATCAAGCATGGAATATCAGCATTCCCACACTCAGAGAGAACAATGCGAACTAAGATTTTTAGAGGGCATTTTATCAAATCAAGTTTTACGATTTTCAGTACTAAGTAATCTAATTAGCAAATGGTACACTTAATTCTTAAAATAAGGTAAAGAAAACAACATCTGATGCCTAGCATAAAGCTTCCACTTTCTCAGGAATTCACATAGGGAGAAAGCATCTCTTGTACTCAGAAATATTAGGGGACTCAATGCAGAGAGACCAATTATGCCAGCAGAGAATTTTTAATAGCAATTAATTTCGTAGACAAACAAAATAAATACTAACAGTTTTAAATGAAACCCAGTTATTAAAGTACAATCATATTAGGAAAAATTAATTTAAAAATAAGTATACCTAAAGCCTAAGGAGAATGTGTCAAGTTTTTCTTTTTTTTTTTAATCAGCGTAAACTGTTTCTTGTAAGATCTAGACTAGCCTATGCATATGCAACAGCTCTTATTAAGATGCATTAGAAAATCCAAGTGCCATTAGATAATGAAACTGACCAGAGGTATTTTCTAGTGTTTCAATTAATACGCTGGTGGTTTAACTATAATGACCAAGCTGAACTGGAGTCAAATCCAGATGTGAATTGTCCTTGAGGACCCCAGAGTCGCTTCTTAGTGAATTGGTTTTGAAACACTAAGGCACTAAATTAAAATTTAAATAATTGTTTTGAAAGAAAATTTTTTTTTCATTGATAACCAAAATGGGTGTTCCTTTCAACTCAATCACTAGCATACAGCATAGCAGAACATTAGCACCTTCCAGCCTTACCCTGTGCTTGGCACATAGTAGGTGCTGGTAATAAGTGTGTTTAGAAGATTAGTATGATCTGTCCAGAAAAAATCTTTGCTCTTTCTCTAGAGATCTTAAAGTCAGTTGGCTTGCCTTGACTAGAGTCTAAGTAAATCTTGGTTTCAATTAGAGAAAGCTGATGAAGGCCAGCTGGTGGCATGGTGGTTAAGGCAGATGAATTTTTACATGGCTGACTGTGTAGTTCAAGTCCCAGATCCCAAAATCCTGAAAGGAGGGGAGGGAGTACTCTCTCACTTTCTCTCTCACTCTCTCTCTCTCTGTCTTTCGGATGAGTGTACATATTCTAGCAAAATTTTTTAAAAAGAATATTGATATGGGGGACAGGTACACAATAATGCTCTTTATTTTTTTAAAGAGTTTTGTTTTATTTATTTACTTCTACCATGAGAGAGACAGAGACAGAGAGAGAACAAGAGAGGCAGACCCAACAAGGTCCTCACTCCATGATCCACCCCTAGTCTCAGCCAGCCAGAATCACAGACACATGCACCTACAGGCAGACCCTGTAACATGAACCCAGAACACCCCATGTGGGTTCAGAATCTCAAGAGTGTTGCATTATCACTGAACCACCAGACTGACCCACAATAAAACTTCTCATTTGTGAAACATAATAACAAATATTCAGTTATTTAATCTTCACAACAGCACTATACTATACTAGCTCCGTTTTCCATAGTGAGATTAAATAACTTCCTGGATTTTGCACATTCAGTAGACAGTAGAACATTTAAGCCAAATCAACCTAGATCCTGAAGCCATTCTTTCAGGCTCTTGATCCGTAGTCCACAGACTATGGCTTGAGGGTTAAGTCCAGTCTGTGTTGGTAAAGGATTATTTATTTATACTCATTTTTGGTTTTTGCCATAGAGGGTATGCTCTCACTGGAGAAAGTCAGAGAGAGACAATGAGAAAGTAAGAAATCACCCCCCCACACACCCTCCCAGGCAGGATGGCAACACCACAATCTTTTTTCTTCCAATCTCCTCTCAGGACTTGGGGCATACACACATACAAACCCGGCATGATTTTCAAGCCAACAGGTAGAGAATTTGAACTGTGGGTAGCCCTGTGATAGTCCAGTGCCTTGACCACCATGCCACCTGCTGACCACTGTTTTGGTAAAGGATTTTATTGAAACACAACCATATCCACTCATTTCCATATTGCCCAGGATGACTTTCATCCTATAATACCTGTGTTGAGCAAGCGCAACAGATACTATATGGCCATAAAGCCTAAAGTATTTGTTAGATGACAAAGAAAAAGTTTGCTGACCCTGTTCTATACTGCTTGCTTAAGAGTAGAAAGAAGTCAAAATGACAGCTCAGATAAGGTTTGTGTCCAAAAAGGCCTTCCATAGAAATCAACCAGAACTCACTGTCAGAAATAGCAGTGTTGGGCCAGCTGGTGGCATGGAGGTTAAGACAGCTGGACATCACATGGTTGATTGAGTCAAGTCTCAGACCCAGTGCCTTGAAAAACATGCCAGACGTATGCATGCACACGTGAGGATTGCGATGTGAACATCCTCTGGGGGGGGGTGCTTTCTCACTTTCCCTTCCCCTCTCTGTCTCTCTCAACAAGCACATGCACCCTGTGGCAAATTAAAATAAATGAATGAATGAATGAATGAATGAATGAAAGAAATTGCAGCGTCTGCCTTACAACACAAGGAAGAGTGGAATGGTGGTAAGTATGTAAGGCTTTGAAACCAGGGCTAGGTTTAAATAGTAACTCTGCAAGGTAATGGTTGTACAGACTTAAGTGAGCTTCACTTTTTCTCTGAGTCTTATTTTCCATTTCCAAAATTAGGCTACTGATACCTCCCATGCTGAGTTGTTTCAGGAGATTAAATAAGATAATTTACGCCGAAGTCTTAATGCAGTATCTGGCACATAATAGAAAGTCAGTAAGTAGTGATGAATAAACAGGGGTTTGTCACTGCATCTCCTTTTCCTTCATCTACTTACATGCATATGTGTATTATCGGATGTGGGAAGTCAGAGTCACTAACCCGCAGTTGTTCCAAACTGTCGGTGAGAACAGGAACATTTGGTAGAAGCTCCCAACCACAGCAGAAAGTCTCCCTGGTTATGCTGAGGATTCATGTCCAGTCCTTCCGGTCCTTGCCCTGGGGAGAAGTCTTCTAGGGAACAATGTCTTCTGCTAGGGTCAGGGAAAAAGGAACCCATGTCCCACCCCTAGATGTGACTACCTCATATGGCTACTGTCCCCATATGTGTCTGGAAAAATTCAATCTGACATAACGTGGTTTCCCACCAAGGTGTCACCTTAGGGGCCATCAAGGACATCTGAGAGGTTCAGTTCCTCCAACCTCTGGGCTCCTTGGGACAATGACAACTTGGAAGTTCATGCTGTTCTCCTGTACCACTTCCTGGTCTAAGCGCCACCATTCATCAGTGGATGTGTTGAAATAGATTCCACCGAATCCCCCTCACAGTCTACACACAACCTGGCAGTCAGAGGGATCCTTCAGTAGCATGTCAAATCTTGTCACTCCTTGGCTTACAATCTTTTTGTAGCTTCCTATAGCTCTCCAAGTAAAAGCAAATTCCTTCTGAGAGTGTATGAATTCCAGCATTAGTTGGTCTCCTCTCATTACTTCTCTGATTTCTTCTCTTACTCTGTATTTGTTCTCACTCTATTCCAGTCATCATGATCTTCTCAGTGTGTCTTGCATGAGCCAAGCACACTCTTAACAATTTGCACTTGATGTTCCCTCAGACAATTTGCATTTGACATTCCCTCTTTACAGAACACTGTTCCCCTGGGTATCATCATGGCTCACGATTTCATCTCCTTTGGGTCTATAATCAGTTGTTACCTCATCAAGGCCCCCTGGTCATGCTCTTCTAGCTGTCCCCCTCTTTCTTAATGCTGTCCCCCACTTTGGCTTTATTTTTCTCATAGGCATTCATTCTCATCTAACATGCCATCTGTCTTTACTTAATTATCTTGTTTATATCTACTTCTCCTCAAAAGAACATAAGGTCCCCAAGGGCCAGGCATTTCTGTTAGTTTTTTTGTTTGTTTGTGTTGTTTTTGTTTGTTTATTTGTTTGTTTGTTTTTTCTGCTGTATCTCCAACACTTAGGACCCTACCTGGCACATAGTAAATACTCAATCAGTATTTGCAAGATGAATGAATGCAGGTATAGACATAAGCACTGAGTTATATACTTTGGCCTTCATCCTTCAAAAGATATTTCCAGAAAGACATGTGGAATAACAATGTCACAACCAGAGAGATAATGGGAAATTCTCCTAATTCCCAAGAAAATAGCAAGGTCATGTTTGGTCTACACATACTGCTTCTTCCTAAAGAGACCCCTGTTCTTGATTCATACTCAAATGGCGTCTTTCTGTCTCCCAGCATTACCCTGTCAGGTAAGGCATCCTTAGTGAGTAAGAAACTGTCATTCGTAATGGCCTCACAGAGCCTTGGAAGTCAACAACTACTTGCTATTTCCAGTAAATAAATGTCTTTGTGTACACAAAAGCAATGTCATGGGACACGTCTTTCCAGTAGCTGATGAAATGGCAATTGCATTTTCCAAGTTGCATTTTCTCAAAAGAAAAATCACAGCAGAAATTGAGTTTTACCAGAAAGACTTAAAGTTCTTACTTGATAATAACAAAGATGATAATAATGATAGTAATATGAGGATGTTAGTTAGTTACTGAGTGCTCATTGGAGTATTTTTCAAGCCCTGTGATAACAATATGACTTTTAAGGTCAACTTGTCACTTTCTGAAAATGACCCGTTAGGAATTTGATTGGAGCTGTATTAAATGTATAGATTTACTTAAGGCTGATTACTAATTTAAATATAGAACTTTCCCTTTATTACACAAACATTTTAAATTTATTTAGACACTATTTAATACCCTTCCATAAAGTTTTACAATTTTCATTGCAAAAGTAGTGAATAACTTCTGACATATTTATTCCCAAGTACTTCATAATTTTTGTTGCTAATATGAATGAGATATTTTTAGTTACATTTTTGATAGTTTGTCACTGATGTATAAAATATCTAACTGCATTTGATATATTGAACTTATGTCCAGAAGGCTTATTGCACTTTCTTCTATTTTATATTTACTTTGGATTTTCTATGTAGACAATTATATTAATAATGCACATAAATAATATAATCTTATTTCTGCCTTTAAAATTCTTTTATTATTTTTATTTTTCATATTTTGCTATACTTTCTAAGACATCCAGAAAATGTTTTTGTAAACTATGCATCAGATAAGGGACTGATAACCAGAATTCACAAGGAATTCAAGCAGATGTTCTGAAAAAAGATGATCAATCCTATTAAAAGATGGGAGAATGAGTTGAAAAAAACACTTTCTAAAGATGACATAGGAATAGCTAGAAGACATATGAAAAAATGTTCAACATCCCTCATTGTAAGAGAAATGCAGATCAAAACAACAATGCGATACCACCTAACCACAGTCAGAATGACTAAGATTAAAAAAACAAAAAATGATAAGTAGTAGCGGGAGTGTGGTGAAAGGGGAACTCTCTTACACTGCTGGTGGGAATGTGATTTGGTCCAGCCACTGTGGAGAACATTTTGGAGATTCCTCAAAAATCTACAAATATAACTACCATATGATCCAGCAATCCCACTTCTTGGTATCTACCCAAAGAACAGAAGACTACTTAATCGGAAAAGTGCTTGCACATTGATGTTTATTGCAGCACTATTCACAATTGCTAAGTCATGGAAACAACCCAAATGCCCACAAACAGATGAATGGATAGAAAAACTGTGGTATATATACTCTATGGAATACTATTCAGCCATAAAGAAGAAAAAAGAAAAAAAAAAAAAACCCTGGCTTTTGTCAGGAAGTGGATGAATATGGAAGATTTAATGCCAAGTGAAGCAAGCCAGGCTATGAAGGAGAGGCATTGTATGTCTCCACTTAATATATACCAAGTGTCCGCACTCTATGACTGAAACTGATTGACTAAAGGATATAGAAACACAGTACATAGATGTAAATGCCAGATATAGTGTGTGTGAAAGAGGAGGGTCTGAGGAAGGACATTTAGAAGAAAAATAGGGAGGCAAAGCATTAATGGGACAAAGAAATGTGGTATTATCTGTTGAAGATATTTTATAGTTTTATCAACTGTACTAGAGTAAATGTTCACCTGATGAAATATCCATTTTGTAAGCCAAATAATGTGATCGAATGTATAAAAGAAAATGAAATTAAAAAAATGTAGAATAAAAATGGCAATAGATGTCATTTTTGTGTTGCTACCAACTTTCTTTTTCTTTTCCTTTTAAACATTCATTATTTATTTATTTATCTAGCTATTTATTTGTGATTTGAGGAGCTCCAGGTCTGAGTTTTGAACCACAGTCAGCCATGTGGGGGTCCAGTGTCTCACCATCATGCTACCTGCTGGCCCCACTACCAACTTTAACTGTAATACTTCTCTCACATTTTACCAATGGGTATAATATTTGCTATGAATTTGTGATAAATAATTTTTATCGAGGTAAGGAAGTTCCCTTATATTTTGTATTTGCAATATCTTCTGTCATGAAAAAGAATTGAATTGAACTGAAATTTCTTTCTGCATTTATTGTTATAATTACAATAGCACATTTTAAAATCTTAACCTGTCCTTGATGGAATTAATCCTACTCACTTACAAATTTTTTCCTTCCTAGGTTTATTTTTAATTTAAAAAATCTATATTATAAGTTTTTCTCATAGTTTCACTTCTTCTGCAATGTCCTTGACTTCTTTTGACATTAGTTTGAAATCTTCTTTTTCCGTTCTGGAAACAATTGGTATACAATTGGGGCTATTGATTCTTTGATGATGGTAATACCTAGAAAGGCATCTGGACCTGGTGTTTCTAGAATATAATTTTGTAACTACTGATTTTATTTATCTGATGTTCTTTTTTGGCTTTCTGTTTCTTTATAAGTCAATTTTGATTTTTCTATTCTACTCTAGAATTTTTCCATTCTCTCTGAGTTTTTGTGCTTATTCACATAAAGCTGTTCATGGCATTTTGTATGACTCTTTAAAAAGTTCTACTGAGTGCCAGCAGGTGGTATAATGGTTAAGGCACTGGACTCTCATGTGACCAACAGCAGTTTGAGTCCTGGACTCGGCAATTTGAAACTCATGCTGGACACATGAGTATGCGTGTCCAAAAATCCAGGAAGAAAATGGAGGAGAAAGGATTGCAGTGTGGCTATCCCTGCTAGAGGGTGATTTTTCAGTTTCTGTCTCTCTGTTTCTCCAGAGAGTATACATGCCCTAAGCAAAAATCTCTCAAAAGCAAAAATTTCTCAAAAAAAAGAAAAAGGTCTGTTGTATTTATAGCTATTGTTATTATTATTATTTTGGTTAATATTATTCATTGGACCTTCTCTTTCATTTTCTTGATGAGTCTTGCTGGAGTTTTGTCTATTAATTTGTTTAAAGAGACAGTTTTTAACTTTGCTGATTATTTTATTTTCTATTTGCTAATCTATGTTCTGTATTATATCTTATTCCTACTCTTTTCAGACTTGCTCATTTTCTAACTTCTCAAGTTGAATACTTAGCTTGCTAATTTCTAGAGTATGAGACTTCAGGATTCCAAGTATTTCATAGTGTAGTTTTGTCTTTCACAAGTTGTGAAAGTGAATTGTATGTCATTCAATATTAAGTATTTCACTATTTTCATTATAATTTGTCTTCTGACTCATGACTTTGTAAAAAGATTTGATAGTTTTCATTGTTGTTTTAATCTCCAGCTGTACAAAAAGATAGGATCTTTCTTTATAACTTACTTGTATTACAGTCCTATAACATAGTCTGTATGAAATTTACTAGACTGACTCCTTATGCTTCTTAAACTCCACTTCTTCCTTCTAGATTCAATTCTTTTTTCTCCATGTCTTAGTAGCAAGAATCTTTGAGTACTAAACTCTCTCAGTCTTAGTCTGAAAAGTTATATTTGATACTGCCCTTAAATAATTAACTGCACATCATCTGACAATTATTTTTCTTCAAAAGCATGAAGATATTATTCCATTGTTTACTAGTTTTGATTTCTTTTTCCTTTATTTATATATTTTTTTAGAGATTTTTGCTCTAGGATGAGTGTGCTCACCAGAGAGACAGAAAACAAGAAATCACCCCCTGGGTGTATGGTCAGACCACAGTTAATTCTCCACCATTCTCCTCTGAAGATTTTGGGCACACACACACATGCACCTGGCATGAGCTTCAAGCCACTAGGTCCAGGATTTGAACTGTAATCGCCTATG
>NW_006159713.1:2068119-2095229 GCF_000334495.1 Tupaia belangeri chinensis | reverse complement strand
TGGTCACACCACAGTTAATTCTCCACCATCCTCCTCTGAAGATTTTGGCCACACACACACATGCACCTGGCATGAGCTTCAAGCCACTAGGTCCAGGATTTGAACTGCGGTCCCCCATGTGAGAGTTCAGCACCTTAACCATTATGCCACCTGCTAGTCCCAACTGACTTTGATTTCTTCTGGTAAGCTTATCATCATCCTAATTGCAGTTCTTTCTTCTTGGTTTGCATTCAGGATTTTTCCTCAGTCTTTGGTATTCTGCACTTTCATATTGCCATATATAGGAGTATGGATTTCTTTAATTTATTCTTCCAAGTATTTTCTGTGCATCTTTTACTTGAAGACTTGTGACTATTCAGTTCTAGTAAACTCTCAGCCTTCATCTACACTTTAAAAAAAATAATTATTTATTTAATTTTATTTATCCATTCGTTTTAATTTGAACAGAGAGGGAGAGAGAGAGAAAGTGAGAAAGCAAGTATATATATATATATATATATATATATTTCCCATTCTACCTATACTCCTCTCTGGAACTCTATTAGACGTGTTAAGAACTGCTGATTCTGTTCTCTGTGTCTTTTAATCTCTCTTTTATATGATCCATCTTCGATATGCCTCTGTAGTCCATTCCAAGTAACTTTTTCAGATCTATCTCGTAGTTTACTAATTCTCTCTTTGGCTCTATTTATTATTTATCTAGTCCTTTGGCTTTTAAATGCTCAAGTGCATATACTTCACAAATATGAAGTTATTAATTAAAGAATTATTTATAATTTGAGAATTAAGAAGCTGGCTAAATGTCCAAAAGTTATAAATTAAATGAATAATCTAAATTATTACATACTCATTTGATAAGTGTGTAGCTATTAAAATTAAAATTGTGGGAACCAGCAGTTAGCGTAATGGCTATGTCGCTGTACTCCCACGTAGTCAACCGCAGTTTGCATCCCGGACCCGGTGGCGTAAAACTCACGCCGGGCACGTATGCGTGTGTGCCCAAGATCCTGAGAGGAGAATGAAGGAGAAGGGATTGCGGCGTGACCATCACCCCTTGGGGGTGATTTCTCACTTTCTGTCTCTAATGTCTCTGTCTGTCTGGTGAGCGCACGCATCCTATAGCGAAAATCTCTCCAAAAAAAAAAAATTAAAATTGCAATAAGCATACAGCGAACAGTAAAATAAAATTTAAAATACATGAAATTATATATATGCTCATCTTCTAATATATGTAAAAGTGAGAATGAATACACAAAAGAATACTAATTGCATTAGGGTGATTTCATTGCAGATGATATTTTTCTTCTTCCAACCTCTCTAGAATGATGGTTGTGTAATTTTTTTCGGTTGAAAATAATTCCTTAAAACACATTCACCTTTCCAAAAGAGCATCTGGGTACAAAGTTATATATGAGGTTCTGAATTAGCACTTGCTTAAATATTTTGCACTATTGAGTACTTCTTATAAGCAGAAATCCACTTCTGGATACCAGTTGATATTCAAAATGTTGTCAGTCATTTTGAATCCATAAGGATCCTTGTCTCAGAGTAGAGTTCAGAACATTGAAATCTACCTACTTGCCGGGCGTGTGTGCGTGCGTGCCCAAGATCCCGAGAGGAGAATGGAGGAGAAGGGATTGTGGCGTGACCATCCCCCCTGGGGGGTGATTTCTCGCTTTCTGTCTCTATGTCTCTCTCTGTCTGTCTGGCGAGCACACGCGCCCTACAGTGAAAATCTCTCCAAAAAAAAAAAAAATCTACCTACTTGCGTGTATCATGGCTAAGATGGTACTGAATTGGTTTCTTGCTATTCTTTAAACATAATTAAGTATTTGGCTTTAATATGGTCAATTTGGAAATAATAATACACTTCCTTTCTACAACTGTAACTCTTTTTTAAAAACCATCTTGTGAAGCATAGGCCACACTTAAGTTAATGAAAACATTTTTTAAGCTCTGGCTTTTGCTAAATTGACAATTTACATCTTTAAGAAAAAAACTTCATGGCTGTGAATTTGCTAATCATAGCTTCTTGCTCTGGCAAAGTAGCAGTTTTCTTTACCTTATTTGGAGCTAGAACTTGTCATTCAAAAAGCTGTACACAGACAGGTCTGGAAACACCTGCCATACGAACATGGCCTTGGATCTGGTAAATTTCCTTCTTTCTTCCTACTGTTTTGGTGGTATTTTCTCCGCAGATTCGGAAGTGTCCCTTCCCAATTGTATGCCATACACCAGTAATCCCTCACCTGGTTAAATAACAGGGTAGGGAGGGCAGTGAAAATGGATAAAGAGAAAGACTGTCTAAAATTTCAAGACTTTTTGACTCTTGGTTACCTGGTCTGGCTTCCTATTTTCAAGGTATTCCTTGTAGGTGTATAATTCTCCAGCCAGACCATAATCCTTAAACACAGTAATCATCATAAATGCTCTTCTGTTTCCATTTACTCTGCAGAGGTCAAAAGATGCGGCTGGTTTATGAGTTTATTCTGCCATGTATCACTAGAGGCAGGTCAGCGGGCCAGCCGGATGGATGGGCAGTGCTAACCTCCACATTTATTACTCTTGTCAAGTCGGAAGGCATTTCTTTTTCTTTTTTTTTTTTTTTTACCTTGTGAAAGGTCCATCAGCAATGAATCAGTGAAGTGAAGACGACAGTTGATTTGTGAATTTAGATTCTATAAAGTGACTCCGCTTTGGTGGGCTGTGTAGATAAAGCAACCGTCATGATAAGGTGGCAAGTGCAATTCCACAAAACCAAATTTATTGCACATTTGAGGAAATCATCCTATTTTAAAATGCCATAAATTCTAAATTGAATATTACTTATTCCCATGAATTTTGATTTATATTTTGAATATTTTTAATGGGATGCTAAATAGCCTTGGCTTGACGTTATGAGTTTATGCATTTCTTCTCGCGGGCTATTGTGACTTTCTACAGAATATATTGGCCGTTCTTAGGATTTTATTTGTGTGGAGTGTGGTGGGGGTGGGGGGAGTGGATTCATGCACCTGCTGAGGGTGCCCCATGGGGAATGATATGGATGCTGGTTATAAAGAAAGAGGGTTGGTTGGCTGCAAGCTTCCTTCCCTCCGAGAACGCAGTCTCATGAAACTGCCACACAGCTTAGAAAGGAGCCTTGTGCACCTGCTCAGACAAGGTTGCAATCGCAGTGGAAAGAGATATATATGGACTCTTGACTCATCAGGGAGGTTGGACCCCCTTCAGACACCCTCTCTGTGTGCCCAGAGCTTCTCCGTAACACACACTGCCACAGTAATTAACGATTTCAGTGACTTCTTATTTACAGCCCGCCTCCACTATGGGACCACCGCTCTTTGCTCACAACTGTAGTTCCATTGAGCCTGGAAACAAGAGACCCTCTGATAATGAAGACAGAAAAGCATCCGTTTTCCAGAATGCTACTTTTTTCCAACTTGATTCTGCTTTCTCTTCAACTGATAGTTTAAAAGAAAATCCTTTTAATTTCAACCCTGGCTGTTGAAACACTGCAGAAAAGGTATGCCCAATGATCTTTTACCAAAGAGAAAGTTCAGGAAAGAAGCTCCCAATCTGTAATTGGAAATTGGAGCTTAACACTGTCTCTACCAGGCGGAGGCCTTGCAGGTATTTACCCTGTGGGGTGGTGGAAAGACAGCGTTATGTCCAGACAGTGGAAAGAGGTTCTTTATGTGCAGGGCAGATGGCTTCCTGTCTTCACGTCCATGCCTCCCCTGGCACCTGGCATTGTGTGCACCAGGTTCTGAAACAATCAGTTGACATCCTCAAGCTTTCTCCAGCACAGACTAAAGCCACCCTGTCATCAATCCTTGAGGGAAGCAATTGGTCTTGAGTCAGGAGAAACTTCTTACTGTTCAGAAGGTTTAGCAAAGCAGGTTTTATCTACAGCTGAGTACTTATTAGAGCCCTAGCCGTCTCCAACTCTCTTCTGAATACTTCTAATGTTGCTTTATAGACAGTGGAGCTGACAGGGCACCTGCTAGAAAGATTTTCAAAACTCTCCAGAAGGGAGAATCTTGTAACTTGCAGGATCTGAGCTCTCTTAAAGCTCCCAAATAAACCGTGCTGTTCTCTGCATTTTTATTGAGATTCTTCTCCCTGTGGGACATAGAGGAAAAAGAGAAATACACAGATAGCTTTTAAAAAGGGAATGATTCTCTGGCATTACCCTATGTACCTCACACACACCCCCCCCACCACTACCACCACTACCCCTACCACAGCTGTATAGCTAATCTGCAAAGGCTAAATACACAAATAATGTGATACCACATGTGACTTCATTGGTTGAGACCCTACCAGGGATACCTGCTGAAATACCTCCACATGGCCTCTCCAAGTAGCTTGGCTTCCTCACAACCCGGTGGTCGGGTTCCAAAAGTGAGTGTCCAGAGGAAAGTATGTGTGTGGGGAGGGGGGGGGGAAGAGGTGAGGGTTGATAAGGAAGAAGAATGCAAAGAAAGAGAAAGACAAACATGCTGAGAAAGTGAGAAAAAGGGAGACAGAGCTGGATCCATTTTCATTTAAAATGATGTATTTTTAATCTAATTTAACAATATGAATTGATTGATTTTTTAACAATACTTAATTATTATTTAGTAATAAGAATTCCTTATTATTATTCAATTCGACCAGAGAGACAGAGAGAGGGAGAGCCAGAAAGTAAGTTGCCAAGTCTGGGACTCAAATCACAGTTGGCCATGTGGGAGTCCAGCACCTTAACCACTACACCACCTGTTGGCCCCAGAAGCTGGATCTTTTTATGTCCTAGTTTCTTTCTTTCTTTTTTTTTTTTTGGAGAGGTTTTTTCGCTATAGGGCGCGTGCGCTCACCAGACAGAGAGAGACAGAGAGACAGAAAGCAAGAAATCACCCCCCCGGGGGGGGGGTGGTCACGCCGCAATCCCTTCTCCTCCATTCTCCTCTCAGGATCTTGGGCACGCACACACACGCGCCCAGTGTGAGTTTTAAGCCACCGGGTCCGGGACGCGAACCGTGGTCGACTATGTGGGAGTCCAGCGACATAGCCATTATGCTAACTGCTGGTTCCCATGTCCTAGTTTCTGAAGTCAGAGAATCACTTCCGCTACATTCTGTTCATTTAAAAAAGAACTCACTAAGTCTGACGCACAACCAAGGGGTGAAGAATAAGAGTCCATCTTTTGAAGGGAGGAAGGTCAAATAATTGGCAGGTTTGGTTTTGGTTTTGGTTTTGGTTTTAGATTTTTTTTTTTCCCATAGTGCAAAACACTAAGAGAGGAAATGTGAGAAATCACTCCCATGGGGGATGGCCATGCTGCAATCCCTCCTTCTTCGTTCTCTGCTAAGGATTCTGGACATGCACACGCACATGCCTTGGTGTATTTTTCAAGATGCCAGTTCCAGGACTTGAAGCCCAGGGTCGGTCATGTGGGATCCAAAGTGCCTTAAGCACCACACCACCTGCTGGTCCAGCGGGTCTATTTTTAAAACACCATGGAGAGTTATTGTGAGGAGAAACAGTTTCCCCATTAGAATGAAATCTGCTCCTTAGTGGTGCCTAAGACCCTGCAAAACTCCATTAGCACCTTTTAGAAGCAGCCAAGGGCAGCGAGCTTGGCAAGCCACCTTCCCAGGGGACAGGTAAGGCATCTCCCCCAGTACAGTTTTCTTAGAGAAGCTTTGAGGGAAAAGTCCATTTGCAAGTCTGAGACTATGTCATGCATACCAAATGCCACTTAATTATTCCTGGAACGTCACTCCTGGGGTAGGGGTGGAGGGAGGTAAGTAGAGGAAGCTATGTTGTCCCTCTGCTTAAAGTGGCTCTGCCCTTTTTTTTATTTTTTGGAGATGTTTTTGCTATAGTGCACGTGCGCTCACCAGACAGACAGAGAGAGACAGAGAGACAGAACGCGAGAAATCATCCCCCATGGGGGATGGCCACGCCGCAATCCCTTCTCCTCTTGGGATCTTGGGCACGTACGCACATGCGCCTGGCGTGAGTTTAAGCCACCGGGTCCGGGACTCGAACCACGGTCAACTACGTGGGAGTCCAGCGACATAGCCATTAAATTACGCTAACTGCTGGTCCCGCTCTGCCTCGTTTTTGTGCTTGGCAAACTCCATTTAATCTTTAAGGCCCACACACCAAACCCATCAACTTTATTCCAGATTAATGTTTATGCTCATCACAGCCTGAGAGTCATTGTCTCGTCTTCTAGATATTGGGTCTCCTCGGGCAGGAATCCTGCCCTGTCCTCACCCTCAATCATGACACCTGGAATGGGCCTCATTTTCTTTGACTATAAAATGTAATGACTTCCTTTTTTTATTTTTTTTCCTCTATAGGATACATGAGCTTGCTGGAGACACAGAGAGAAAGTGAGAAATCAACCCCTAGGGGAATGGCCATGTCTCAATCTCTTCTCCTCCATTCTCCTCTCGGGGTTTTTGGACACACACTGAAGTACACATGCCTGGCATGAATTTCAAGCCTCTGGGTCCAGGACTCAAACCATGGTCACCCGTGTGCAAGTCCAATGCCTTAACCAGTACACCACATGCTGGCCCTGTAATGACATTCTTATTCCCTACCTCTTAGAGATGTTATGGTTAAGAGAATAAACTAAAATAATTCATGAAAGTCATTCAGATGTGCTAGGAGTCCAATAACTATTGAGTAAGAAGATTATCACTTAAAAAAGTGCTCGGACAAGTACTGCAACAAATGTCTGTAGCTATTTTCCCAACTTATTTGATGGTGGAATTTTTTTTTTCATCTCACCCTTAATAGTTTACAGTCAAATTTTGGGAAATGTAGCTGTAGAAGACTTGATAATATTGGAAAATTTTCTCTCCAAATTTGATGACACTATGAAGCTAGAAAATGTTAAAGCTAGCATAATCCTGGAAGGGTTGTTCAAGGGATGAATCTAGAATTAGTGGTCAGTTAGTGAGTAGAAGGCACATTTTTCACATTGCTAACTCGTTAATTTATGGCCGTTATACTTTGAGGGAATTCTTAACTTTGATGAACATGTTTTATCAACGTATTAGGTCATCGGGAAGGTCATGGCATATTTTTCTATATAGAAATGCATCACGACTTTCCCAGTGACTCAGTAGGTGACTACTTATTTTTAACCATGTGAACAAAGGAAATGACGAGCATGAGGAGTGGTCTTCGCTGTATTTAGCAGAGGCCTTCTGCAGTCCTTACATGTGTGTTGAGAAGAAGTGCAATGACCTTTACAGTAAGGAGTCTATCTTCAGTAGAAAGCCGAGACTCCTGCTTATAGAATCCTATTTATTTATAGCTCGCCAAGCTGCTTATGAATTGGCTTAGATTTTCATGGGGACTTGAAGGTGTTAAAGCCTTTCCAAATCCATAGGTGAGTAGGTCTGGACCAAAGGCAGCTGCTTAAATAACTGGATATCTGAGGCCTGATCAAGTTTCTTGAAGTGGTTGTAACTGAGCATAGTCAGTTCTTCTTTCTCAGGTAATACACTACCTTGATCTTTCTTCAGGAGGCCACTCCTTCCTCACTCAAACACCCTGCAGCTTAGGTGAGGCCAGCTCTATTCCTGGCCTCCGAGGCAGGCACATGACCCAGGTATGGCCAATCAACACATCCTATTCTCCTGCTTCAGAAATAGACATGTGGGGCCAGACATGGCTGGTGGTTAAGAGAGCTAGCTCCCACATGGCTGACTACACAGTTGGAGTCCTGGATTTGGTGGCCTAAAAATCACACTGGGCATGGGTGTGTGTGCCCAAAATCCCATAGAGTGGTGGAGAAGAAAGGACTGTGGCACAACCATTCTTTATGGTGGTGGGGGGGGGGTGTTTTCTCAGCTTCTCTCTATCTCTCTCTCTCTCCAGTAATACCGTAATGATTGTCTTTGACTGAATGTTAACCACGCGCCCAGCTTCTCTGTCTCCTCATTCTAACACTGACCATTTCCCATTGTACATCTGTGAAATTGGAAAGTCTTTCAATGGAGGATACTTTACAATTGCTTCTGGCAATGTCAGGCCAGGTGGTCAGGTCTGGTTGTCACTGTAATAACCAGCATATCCTGCTTCCGTTTTTTATGAGTGTCAAGGGTGGAAGTATGGTTAAAATCTATGCCTATGGGCTTGATGGTGGTGCAGTAGTAAGATGTGACACTTCGAGAGACTGCCCCACATGGAAAGGTTCCTGATTCAAGTCTGGAGACCTTCCCTTGTGAGCCCTTCCCTTGTATGCAAGACACCCCCTTACCCATGATACCAGGATGGGATTGGATTACAGCCTCAAGACCCTATTGGGGGTGCTGTCTCGCTGTCTTGCTGTCTCTCTTTTAACTATTGAGTAAGAAGATTATCACTTAAAAAAGTGCTCGGACAAGTACTGCAACAAATGTCTGTAGCTATTTTCCCAACTTATTTGATGGTGGAATTTTTTTTTTCATCTCACCCTTAATAGTTTACAGTCAAATTTTGGGAAATGTAGCTGTAGAAGACTTGATAATATTGGAAAATTTTCTCTCCAAATTTGATGACACTATGAAGCTAGAAAATGTTAAAGCTAGCATAATCCTGGAAGGGTTGTTCAAGGGATGAATCTAGAATTAGTGGTCAGTTAGTGAGTAGAAGGCACATTTTTCACATTGCTAACTCGTTAATTTATGGCCGTTATACTTTGAGGGAATTCTTAACTTTGATGAACATGTTTTATCAACGTATTAGGTCATCGGGAAGGTCATGGCATATTTTTCTATATAGAAATGCATCACGACTTTCCCAGTGACTCAGTAGGTGACTACTTATTTTTAACCATGTGAACAAAGGAAATGACGAGCATGAGGAGTGGTCTTCGCTGTATTTAGCAGAGGCCTTCTGCAGTCCTTACATGTGTGTTGAGAAGAAGTGCAATGACCTTTACAGTAAGGAGTCTATCTTCAGTAGAAAGCCGAGACTCCTGCTTATAGAATCCTATTTATTTATAGCTCGCCAAGCTGCTTATGAATTGGCTTAGATTTTCATGGGGACTTGAAGGTGTTAAAGCCTTTCCAAATCCATAGGTGAGTAGGTCTGGACCAAAGGCAGCTGCTTAAATAACTGGATATCTGAGGCCTGATCAAGTTTCTTGAAGTGGTTGTAACTGAGCATAGTCAGTTCTTCTTTCTCAGGTAATACACTACCTTGATCTTTCTTCAGGAGGCCACTCCTTCCTCACTCAAACACCCTGCAGCTTAGGTGAGGCCAGCTCTATTCCTGGCCTCCGAGGCAGGCACATGACCCAGGTATGGCCAATCAACACATCCTATTCTCCTGCTTCAGAAATAGACATGTGGGGCCAGACATGGCTGGTGGTTAAGAGAGCTAGCTCCCACATGGCTGACTACACAGTTGGAGTCCTGGATTTGGTGGCCTAAAAATCACACTGGGCATGGGTGTGTGTGCCCAAAATCCCATAGAGTGGTGGAGAAGAAAGGACTGTGGCACAAACATTCTTTATGGGGGTGGGGGGGGGGTGTTTTCTCAGCTTCTCTCTATCTCTCTCTCTCTCCAGTAATACCGTAATGATTGTCTTTGACTGAATGTTAACCAC
This sequence comes from Tupaia belangeri chinensis, assembly GCF_000334495.1. Classification (NCBI taxonomy): domain Eukaryota; kingdom Metazoa; phylum Chordata; class Mammalia; order Scandentia; family Tupaiidae; genus Tupaia; species Tupaia belangeri. The sequence goes on along the minus strand of NW_006159713.1, from coordinate 2,085,631 downwards.
GCGCCCAGCTTCTCTGTCTCCTCATTCTAACACTGACCATTTCCCATTGTACATCTGTGAAATTGGAAAGTCTTTCAATGGAGGATACTTTACAATTGCTTCTGGCAATGTCAGGCCAGGTGGTCAGGTCTGGTTGTCACTGTAATAACCAGCATATCCTGCTTCCGTTTTTTATGAGTGTCAAGGGTGGAAGTATGGTTAAAATCTATGCCTATGGGCTTGATGGTGGTGCAGTAGTAAGATGTGACACTTCGAGAGACTGCCCCACATGGAAAGGTTCCTGATTCAAGTCTGGAGACCTTCCCTTGTATGCAAGACACACCCTTACCCATGATACCAGGATGGGAGTGGATTACAGCCTCAAGACCCTATTGGGGGTGCTGTCTCGCTGTCTTGCTGTCTCTCTTTTTCTCTCTATTTCTCTCTCTTTGTGACTCTTATTTATGTAAGAACATATACATAAACTTTTTTCAAAAACCATACAAAAATAAATCCATGTCTAAATAAATCTTCAAACACTTTCAGCATAAATACTCAAGGTTAAGAGAGCTTTGGAATATGCTTTTACAACCGGTGTCCTTTTCTTTTTTTGGAGGGTCACAAAATAATACAGCATCTTACAATCAATGACATCTCGGGTTCTGTGAAACACGGGATTAACTCATTTAGCGTTAGGGTTAAAACGATGTTCCATTTAAGGAAACCAAGACTTGGGGAAGTTAGCTAACTGTGCGAACCCACCATTAGGCTCTAAGTGCTGAACCAGCGTGTAATAAAGCACGTAACATTAAAGAAGATCAGTTCAAGACCCAAATCCTAAACAGACTTTTTGCTATTTGGTGGGCTAAGATTTCTGATTTGCAGGGATAGGCAGAGACCATTTGATCCTTTGCTGGAAAACAAAACAACTTGTTTGTCCTTTGTCTTTCCCCCAAACCCAACCCTGCCTCTAGAGTGGCTGCCTTCGAGCGTGTGGTCTCTGCGCAGTAGCAATATCAAAAAGTTATTTGTAATCTACAGGATTAGACGAAAGCCGAGTTCCCAAGTCTGCTGTTTCTCTACCAGAAAATTGATACCAGGGACTTTCTGAGCTGAAAGAGATCAGTTAGCTTGTTTAAAATACCCCAGGACCCAGTTGCAACGATGTGGCAACAATTAGGATATGATTTCCTTTGGGAAAACGTCGTTCAGTTTCTCTTAGTCAAATGTCCAAGTCATATCTCAAATTTTTGTAAATCAGAACCATCCCATTTGGCTTCTGAGTTTGCTTTGGGGATGAAAGTTCCATTCTGGAATACATTTTACCACGGAAAGAAGGGGCTGGGCACGGACGTGGCGATCCTGATGGAGTGTAGGCAAATGGGGGGCACAGGGAGGCCTTCTTCAGGGGCTGCTTTGAAAACTGGCTTTCATGTGAATATCAGACGCTTTATTGCCTTGACTCGGGTGACCTCATCTACCAGAATGAAGTCATCCATCCCACCAGGGAAGAAAAACCTTCGTTCCAGAGAATCAATCAGGCCCATCAGGGGCCCAGCTTACCCCCTTATCTGCAGCCAGTGAGCGAGCAAGTGGGCAGTTAAAACCCTGACAGGCCCCAGCAAGCACCCCACACTTCATGTTCCACTAAATCAAAAAGGAACCCGAAGACTCAGGAAGCACCGTCTCGCTACCGAGTAGGCTGTACCGGGGTAGGCACATCGTTTCTGATTTGGGGGATGATTTCAAATCAAGGTATTTCTTGAGAACAAAAACCACGGCATTCCAGTGAACTTCGGGGATTTCTTCTTGTTGTTATTAAACTATTAACTCCTGCCAGATAGGAATGCCAGGCGCATAATTGCTCAGCCAGGCCTTTTCATCTCATCTATTGCACAACCCATAAACAGTCCAATTAGGAAACCAATTAAAATGAGAAAGAGGCTTCCTGAATTACCCAGCAGTTGAGGCAGCGGCTGCCTTTTCGTTGTCAAACAGTGAAAGGTTTTTATTGCATCTGCCGAAGAGGTGAAAGAATTAAGGAAAGTGGTCCTGCTTGAGAGACCCACACCAGGGCTCCGCACCAGGCGAGACAGTAGCCAGAGCTGTGCTCCTCTCGGGCTATCCTTGGCAAGCTCTGAGATAACCTGCCAGATGACAGAGCAGGAATTATTGAAGGAAGAAGCTTTGATTTGCTTATTGGAACTATGACAAAGATTGCACATAAAAGTTTAAAACAAGTCTGGCTATGTGGCACAGTGGGTAGCGAACTGAACTGAAGTGCTGAAAGGCATGTGGGTAACCACGGGGTCAGATCCCCAAGTTGGCCTAAAAAATACAGTGGACATATGTCTGGGATTCTGAGGAGCTGGAAGGCTGGGGAAAAGGAATTGCCATAATGAGACCCTATGGAGGGTGCTTCTTTCTGGCACGTGCATGCGCATGTTCTCAGTCATGAATCAAAACTAAATAAACTTGAGGCCAGCAGATGGTGTAATGGTTACATCACTGGACTCCCACATAGTCAACCACGATTTGAGTCCCAGACCCAGCGGTTTCAAACTCATGCCAGGTGCATGTGCGTGAGAGAGGAGAACGGAGAAGAGATTGCACTGTAGCTATCCCCTCTGAGGGGTGATTTCTTGCTTTCTGTCTCTCTGTCTAGAACACATGTCCTATAGCAAAAATCACTCATAAACAAAGAAATAAAACAAATCAACTAACTTCAGGGCTGACTCTGTAGCTCAACAATGATGCACTGCGCAGGAGAAAACGGATCCCAAATCCCAGCTAAAATCCCTGACCCAGTCGGCCTGACACATGCAGGGAATGTGCGCAAGTACCCAAGATCCGAAGAAGGACCAGACGGTGGGTATTGCTGTGTGCCCAGATCCTGCGGAGGGTGCTCTTGCTTTCTCACATGCACGTGCATGTGCTTGAACACAACGAAAAATATTTAATTATAATAAGTAACCTTACAAAGCATTTTAACTACAACCTTAAGTTCATCCTTTGATTGTTGCAAAGGCTCTGGTGAATATGGAGGTTTTCACAGAGTGGGATTTTTCCTAGAAATGAGTCAGTGGCGGTCTCTCATGTGCATTTGACAGCCACATCCCTCCACAAGGCGTCCACTCTCCCTGACCTGTTGGAGGATTCTCATACCACCAAAGAGGAAGCTGACCTTGCCCAAGGTCATATAGCCCTTCATGCATCTGTAAACGAGACTCTTAGTGTTGGCCAACTCTGCACAGTAGCAACCAGGCTGGGACCTAGGGGTCTGGAAGGCCATCACAACCGAGTTCTATTTCCCCAAGCAAGCAGCTCAGAGCCACGCTCTGTCATTTCTTTCTCGGCTGCCACCAAACCTTGATGCATCGCAAGGACAGTGAAGTGTCCAGGCTGGTAGGTCTCTGCTCCCCAAACCTGACCATTAGTATTCTATCAAGAGTCCTTAAAGGAGGACAAGGCAGTAGTACAGTGTTGGCACAACTGGACCTACATGGGAAGGTCCTGGATTCACACCCCGGGACCTCCCTGTCACATGCCTGTCATCTGGGCTACTTGAGACAGCGTAGTCATGTCACAATGACCCTGATGGGAGTGCCCGTTTCTCTATTTGTCTCTCTCTCTCATGGAAAAATAAATAAATAAAAACCTTAAAAAAAAAAAAAAAAAAAAAAAAAGAGTTCTTCGGAAGAGGGAATGCTACCACTTCCTTTTCCTGAGATGAAAGTATGGGTGGGTGTGGGCATATATGCATATGTGCATGCATATACGTGCATGTGGATTTATGCACGTGTGTGTGTACATGTTTGGGAGAAAGATTTTTAGTAAATTGAGTGTTTCCTGTTCTCCAGGACATCAAGGCCTCTGTGCGTTGTTATGGCCTCTCAGCGATCCACTGGTTGAGTTGACGTTGTTCCTTACTGCTTATGGAGTTAGAAGGAAAGTGAGTTGGCCTGGCAGTGGACCTACAAAATGTGAATAGTTGTGCGTTAGGAACTCTCCATGGACCTCCATGATGACATGGTTACTTCTTCCCCTTCAGACAGTTTGCCCTGTCTTTATTCTCATTCTTGGGGTTTGAGTCCTTGAAGGGGACAGCATAGAGCCTTGTTGCTGCAGCTCCCATGACCCCTGGCTTAAGGCGGTGCTACCTGAATCACTGACAGGTAAACACACTGTGAATGCCTCTGACTTTCTCCTCTAGGAGTCACTCTTTTGAACCTATAGCCTTCAGGCTCATGTTGCTTACGTTTTAAACTAGGATGGTGGTTTCAGGACCCAGAATTCGAGTCTTTACCTGCAGTACCATTTTACAACAAACTGAGTCTCATTCAAGCTCCTCTAGCTAAGTCACTTGAGCAAGTTGCTTCTTCTCCGTTAGCCTCTTGTTTCACCTGTGAAACACAAATGATGATAGAACCCGAGCTAGGTAGGTGGAGGATTGAATGAGCACATTAATGTATGCAAAATGTTTAGAAAATGGCCTGATAGGGCCAGTAGGTGGCATGGTGGTTGAGGCGCTGGACTCCCACACAGCAACTACAGTTTGAGTCCTGGACTTGATGGCCTGAAAATCACTCTGGGCATGCTTGTGTATGTGTGCCCCAACCCCCAAGAGGAGAATGGAGGAGAAGGGGTTGAGGAGTGGCCATTCCCCCGGGGCGGGGGAGGTGATTTCTTACTTCCCCACTGTCTCTCTGGAGAGCACACATGCCCTATGGCATAAAACAAAAGGGAAAAAAAAAGAGAAAAAAAAAAGAGAAAGAGAAAGAGAAAGAAAGAAGAAAGAAAGAAAGAACAAGAAAAGAAAAGAAAAGAGAGAGAGAAAGAAAGAAAGAAAGAGAGAAAAAGCAAGAAAAGAAAAAGAGGAAAAGGAAGAAAGAAAGAAAAAGAGAAAAAGGAAGAAAGAAAGGAAAAGAAAGGGCCCTGGCTGCCTGTTGTCAGCTGTTACTGTTGCTGTGCTGTGACATCTGTTCATGCTGTTTGATTTGTCCTGGCCAGACTAGACCTTGAGCGCGCAAGTCTGAACTTGTCCCCTTTCAGGATGCTGATACCAACACCAGTTGGAACAGACCTTGGGAGACTTCAAGCACCCCTTGTGTCCATGGGGAAGTCCCCTGAAAGACTGGTTGCCATTGGCTGAGCATCTGGCAAGCACGGTACATTGTGTTTTCACGTGCTCTTTCTCATTTAGTGAAAAGGCCAGCTCTGACTTAAATCTCTGATGGCTGGAAGCCCACGACATCCCAGACAGCATAGCTGAGTGGTTCAAAGTATGAACTCATCATGTTCAAATCTTCCTTCTGCAGTGTACGAGCTATATGACCTCAGATAAAGTGATTAAGCTCTCTCTGCCTTAATTACTTCATGTATAAAATGGGGATAATAATAGTTCATACCATACAGGGTTTTATGAGGATTACATGAACAAATATTTATAAAGCTCCTTGAAGAGTGTTTATTGTGTACAAGCCTATGTAAGAGTATGATAAATTTAATTTTCACTTTTATCATGACTTAGTATTAAAGAGTTCTCTCTTCTGTTGATCTAAAATTCATATTTTCTACTCATGAGCTGTGTTAAGGCTGTAAATTTGGGAAGTCTAGGTTTCATTATCATCTAGGCCATTTTCTAGCCACGCTGTGTGGGAAGTTATTTTTGCTCTCTGAGCCTTTATTTCTTTGTCTGTTCAGTGGGTTTGGTTAGTGCAGTCCAACTTAGTGTCTGAAAACCTGTCTTGAACTCAGTGGTGAGAAATCACCTCTGGCCGGACTCATGCTAAGTCATGCTAGCTAGGACTTGCGTGTCAAGTAGAATCTCAGCACATCACTTCACGGGGATCAGAGCTACTTTCAAAAGACCTGAACACTTTAGCATGAACCCAGAACAGCCATGATAATCCTTCCGAAGCACAAAGTTGATGATGTCTGTCCCATGTCCCAGGCTGAATTGCTCACCATGAAAGGCTCCCACCTTTCCCCGCCTCATTTCATTCTTTCCGTGCACCACCCTAACTTGCTCCTATTTGCTCAACTCACCCTGTTCTGTTGAGAGTCGTGCTTCTCGACTGGGAAACGTTTTGTCTTCCAGGAGATACTCAGCCATGTCTAGAGACATTTTGAGTTGTCATATCCTGGAGAGAGGACGTACTGAATCTGATGGTGGAGATCAAGGATGCTATGAAGCATCGGCAACATGCAGCACGACCCCCACAGCAAACAATTATGGAGACCAACATGTCAGTAGTGCCAATGTTCAGAAGCTCTGTGCTCGATTCTAGGCTTTCCCAGACAATCCTTTCCAACACTGGTCCGGTGCCCACAGGTATCAGTCAGGATCAACTAGATTATAGTGAAGTAACACACACAGTTGAACTCATGGCTCCACCAGGGTTTATTTCTTCCTAACACTGCCTGTCCGGGTTAGGACAGGGGAGCTGACATGCCAGTCCTCATGGTCCTCACTCTAGGATCTGAGCTGAGGGAACAGCCATCTTGGGGACACTGCAGTTTGCTAGATTTTTTTGACACGGCAGTTGTCTAGATGTAAAGAGCAAAAGAAATAGCTCACTGGTATTTATTTTGCTCACATTTTATTGGACAATAGAAGTCATGGGGCCAAGTCTAACCTCAAACAGGTTGGATGGTGCAATCTATCTTTTTTTGTTTTTGTTTTTGTTTTAAAGAGAGATTTTTGTTATAGGGCTCATGCATTTGCTGGAGAGACAGAGAAAGTAAGAAATCACCCCTGCCTGGAGGATGGACATGACACAATCCCTTCTCCTCCATTCTCCTCCTAGGATTTTGGGCATGCACACACACATGCCTGGGGTGAGTTTCAAGCCTCTGGCTCTGGGACTCAAACAGTAGTCAGCCATGTAAGAGTCTAGACCTTAACCATTATGCCATCTGCTGGTGCCAAAAGCAGTGCAATGTTCATATTGACCTGGAAGGACAATAGTACCCCCTTATCTGAGATTTCTCTTTTTGAAGTTTTAGTTACCTCTGGTCAACTATGATCCAAAAAATATTACATGGAAAATTCCAGAAATCAACAATTCGTAAGCTTTAAATTATGCACTATTCTGAGTACCATGATGAATCTCATGCCTTCCTACCTGAGAGGTGAATCACACCTTTGTCAGCATTTCCACACTACTCACTCATTAGCCATTTTGTAGTCATCTCAGTTATCAGATCTACTGTGGCAGTATTGCAATGCTTGTGTTCACACAACCCTTACAGCAGGGATCTTGGAATGCATCTGCAGAGAGACTACTGTATTTGTGATAAGCACTGATGACCACGCCATACCCAATTCAGTATCATCCTTGAAGACTCACTTTGGATACCATGGGGAAACCTACCCTGATCACCCACTCCCTATGTTGGGGGTACACCTTTGCTCTGGTTCCCACAGGGCTTACCTGATCCTGTGACACTTTGTGACTTCTGTCTGTGGATAGTGGAGTTTTTTTTATTATTATTATCATAATCTTGTTTATATTACATTGAATCATATATAACTTTACAGTATATTACATTTCTTTTTCCAGAAGGAATACCATTCATATTAGTCAATACAAAGACATTAAAATCCCCATTATCATCCAATAGCTTTTCATTTTCATTTTTTAAAATTATTAACTTAATTTAATTTATTTATTCATTTATTTTAATTTGACCAGAGAGAAACAGAGAGAGAGAGAGAGAAAGTGAGAAAGCAAGCCACCAGGTCCAGGACTCAAACTGTGGTCGGCCATGTGGGAGTCCAGCGCCTTAGCCACTATGCCACCTGCTGGTCCCAGCTTTTCATTTTCTTTCCAGATTATTATTATTATTATTATTATTATTCCAATTATTTTTTAAAGATAGTGGGATTTTTGATTACTACAATTCTCTGCTACTGTTTAGATAATGGTTTGTCCCCCAAAAGTTCATATTTGCACATGCCTGCTGACCTTTCCACTCTCCTCTGTTAGTTGTTTTGCCACAGAGGCTGGCCAGATGCTGGTCCCCTACCTTGGTCTTTCCACCCATAAGAACTATGAGCCAAATAAATCTCTATTCTTTATTAATCACCTAACCTTAAGGATTTCTGTTTAGCAACAGGTTAAACTAAGATATTCTCTGACACCTAACCCAGTACCTGGTAGGGAATAGAGCCCAGGAGTGACCTTCTGAATTAATGAGTGACTGACCAACTAATTCTCATGCTGAAGGAGAACCTGAGGAAGAGGATTCTGAGCAAAGCTTACTATGTATCTAGCCCTAGAAGCTGATGTTATCAGGTAGTAAAAGCCCAGTGTCTCTGTCCCCACAGGTGACTAAAACTACAATGGCGTTAGCATTCTGGAAATGATATGCCTCATTGTCTCCCAGCATTTCCTGAGTTCCAAGCTGGCCTCTCTCTATGAGTGGACCAACTCTTTCCATTAGCTCTGCTTAGACTGTGGGCTGGTCTGCATCAAACCCAGTTCTTCCTTCCTCTGTCCCTGCTCTGCCCTGGTGAGAACTGCTTTCTGAGGTAACATTTCCACATTGTAGTCACTTAGTAAAGTTATTTCACATCATCCCAATTTGGGGCATACCTTAGTTTCACTCCCCCTATTATTTTCTTTCCTCTTATTTTCACTTACAGAAATTCGTTTACAAACAAGTTCACATCAGTCCCAGATAAGTAGGTAGATACATAGGTGGATAGATATACGACAATGATAGATGGATGGATAGATAGAAAAGTACTGGTCCCTTTGGGAAAATCTAAAGAATCGTTCTGCTATTTTGAAAATTGATGAATCCAACATTTATCCTGCTTTCCCTGTATGACCTGTAGTTCAGAGTGTCCTGACAGTTGATGAAAGTTTATTTTTTTCTTTATGAAAGTATTCTAGCTAATAAACGAAGACTATTTTGCAGCCTGTAATGAATCCATGAATATAGGTAATGATCATCAATGACTAGGACCTTCATAAAAAGAGATAAAACAGACTTTATATAGAACTCAGTAGAAGAACACAACACTACCTATAAACCTTGCAAAAACATATTGAACCTGAATCTAACCAAGCACCTCGACCAAACTATCAATTTACAGAACATACTGGGACATGTTAAATGATCCACGGGCTCAGGCTGCAATCAGCAAAGCCACATTGTGGAAGACTGCAAAACAAATGACGTGGCTTCTTTGACACGCTCTTAAAAAATGTGTAATTTAGAATGAAGAGAGGACATGAGGAAGGGGTTGAGAGAAGATAAGCCTAAAGGTTAAAAGAGACTTATGTGATACAGAAAATTGCAGTGTACGGACCTTATTTCATTCCAAATTCAAATAGATTAGATAAATGTGAACACTTGATTGGACATGAGATGATAGTAATGGTTAAATTTTTAGATGTGATAATGGCATGGTTAGGTTGATTAAAGTCATTATTTTTCAGGAAAACATATTTAGTGTTTTCAGATAAAATGACAATGTATTTTTTAAAATAATTTTTTAATTTTAGTTATTTATTCATTTATTTTAATTTGGCCAGAGAGAGACACAGAGAAAGAGAGAGAGAGAGAAGGAAAGTGAAAAAGCAAGCTGCTAGGTCCAGGACTCAAACTGTGGTTGCCACGTGGGAGTGTCCAGTGCCTTAAACACCATGCCACTCGTTGACCCCATAATGCATTTTTTCAAAATTATTTTATTTAATTGTATTCATCATCATCTTTAATTTTTTTAAAAATTTGATCAGAGAGAGAGAAAGAAAGAGAAGGAAAGTGAATAAAGCAAGTCATCAAGTCCAGAACTTGAACCATGGTCGATCATGTGGGTGTCCAGCACCTTAACCACCATGCCACCTGCTGGCCTCAGCATGATGTCTTATAAGTGCCTTGAAATAATCTTGCACAAGATTAGTAAGTAGGGAAGGGTGAAACAATGGCCAAGTGTCTGTAGGTGTTAAATCTGAGCACAATGGGCCCATTCTATTATTCTTTCTGCTTTTAATTATGCTTGAAAACTTCTATAATAAAATGTTTTTAAAAGCCAGGATGACACCATAGAAAAAAGATGGGCAGGGAGATAACAGGGAGTCAGGGCAGAGCCACAGAGGAAGTGACATTCAAATCTGAATGTCAAAAAGGAGCCTGCCCCATGAGGATATGGAGGAGGAGTATTCCAGGCAGACGGAACAGCAAGTACAAAGTAACTGAGTTGATTCAACACTACCTAAGAAATAACCTCAGAAAGCGTTGTAAAATGCCACTTATACATTTTCTAAATTATATGATCAGCCAAGAGAAGATGTCTAATTAGCAACTGAAAATATTGCTGCTTTGAAATAGATGCTTATTTTCCATAGGGTTTCTTCTCTGAAAACACAGATGTATGTACCAACCTTATGCTTAGGATTAAAAATTTCAAGCGTTTTTAAGATTTTGATTAAAATTAGTTTAATTAAAAAAATGTTAATTGCCTTATTGTCTTCACCACTTGCTGTCTGATTCCACCACTGGGATCAATCCCAGCACCTGCTGGAGTTCCACAAGCTGGCAGTTCAAACAACCACATGCCAGTAAATAAAAGGCAAATAAAGTTTTGGTTTTTTTTTTTTGTGTTTGTGAAATACTGCACCAATGCATGTAGTGTAAAATAGCCCGGTATGGTCCCAGTTGAATAGTAAGAGGATGATTTATTCCCAAGGTTCTGTTTCCATTTTTGCTGTTTATGATAGCATATCAACTGAGCTTTTTGATTGAATTACCCCCTTGTATTCAGGCTGGGACCATGCATTATTACATATGTAAGTATAAATGTGGATGCAAATGAGTTTTCCTAATGAAATGAGAGGCAGTTTATTTTCCCTTGCATAATGGGTGGTTCTGAAGACCAGATTTATTTTCTCCAAGTGAGTACATGCTTATTTTTCAATTTGTCATCCATTCTTAGCATGGGCACCCCAATAATTCAGATCTGCAAATCTTTGAGCTTTCGCATGTTAATGTAGATTTTTTTTTTCAGTTTTAAACTGAAATCAATTTCAATGTGATTTATCAGCTGAGAATTACCTTATGTAAAATGCTTAAGTGAATGAAGTAATAACTTCAGGCCTATCAGTTAGAGAGAGCAATTTTCAGTTTCTCAGTTCTAAATAAACGTGAGATCCCGGGTCACATTTTCAGTTTATTCATTACACTGTGTGCTTTAGTTATTACTGAGTTTTGGAAAGTCTAGAAGCTTCAAATGAGCTGCATTACTTTTTAAGTATTGCTGAATTTCATTTTATACAATTGGAGCTACGTGGCTTGGTATTGCTTGGTATTCTATTGTCCCCTTACCTAAACCAGCTGACCAAGACTGGAGTTTATTTCATTCTTCATAAATTAGGATACTAATGTTGAGCCCTAGGCTCTTTCTTTGCATATGAAATTAACTGCAGCTTCGTTGCTTTGTAAGCCCATGGAAGATTTGCTTAGTAAATTCTTGGCTAGTGATTGCCTTGGGGAAACTGGGTTGAAGGCAGAATGCTGTGGAAACATTTCTCTCCCACCTTTGAGGTGAGCAGAGCCCCACTGAGGTTGCCCACCAAGCCTTTCATACTAATTGTCAGTTTGAGGATAAATTGAACAAAGGCCATGCAAGAACAGTGTGAGTGAGTCGGGACAATCAAGGATTTCTTTCTATGGCCCGGTAATCTCCTAATAATAATAGCAATAGTAACAATGTCCTTATTTATTTATTACAAATATATATGATATCTTAATATATAATAAACATATTATATATGAATATGAATCAATGTAGTATATTTTTATATATTATAACAAATACTACTATATACAAGTATATCATAGTTATGTAATATATATTGATATGGATAAATATAAGTAAATATATTTTCTATAGAGCAAATATGTATATATTATATGAATATGTGTATATAATATATAGCATAGATATCCTAATAATAATCAGACTCAAACATTTATTGAGGACTTACTCTGTCCAGCACCTAACCATACATCGTCTAATATAATCCCCACAACCACCCTTCAAGGTGAGAGACACAATTTCCACTGTACAGAAAAAGAAGTGGAGACAGAGAAGTTAAGTCATTTGTCCAGGGTCAACCAGCTAATAACTGAAGGAGCCAGATCCAATACCAGACAGTCTAGTCTTGAAGCACTCTTTACCTTGCAAGCATTCTACTTTAGATGTCCTCGTCAAATGGCAATTTGAAAATCATACAGTTCTAACTGGGGTTGTCCTCTCACAACCTGGGTTGCTTTGTGTGAGCGATCTAGCTTCTGTCTACCTCAGTTTCCCTATTTGTAAAATGGAGACGGTAGTTGATAATATAGTTACTGTGAAGAATTACTGCACCAATGGGACAGAATCTATTTTACTAGCTGTCCTTAAACTAAAATCTTACACCAGGTTTACTCAGGTGGGAGCCACCCCTGGGAGCTGTTTTAAAGGGGCTTATCAATTTGCATTTCTAATTATCCTCTAACTACCTGCCCAACCAGTCCTCTGAGGATTTGCTCGGTGATTGATGTGATACCGCTTAGAAATTTCTTTGAGTTCCTCAGAAGAAAGGTTTTCTGTACAATCCAGATGGTGGTGTTACTGTTTAGAGAAATCTGAAAACCTAACTGTGCTGCTGATATGCTCATAGGGAGTTGAAAGGGGGATTATCTTTTAAGGCTTGAGAATGTTGATGTTTGCAAATATTTTCTTGCTGCCTCTCCTAATACTGCAAATTGACTGCAGAGATAATGGCAAAGGATGACATCATATGAAACAGCAGCCTTTTAAGAGCAAAGGCTGGTGGAACCACTTAGAGTAATTAGGAAATCCTTAAACAAGTGTTTGTAAAGTATTGGCTAACCCTTAATGTTTGCTCTTTCTTTCTTTCTTTCTTTTTTTGGCATCCATCCCTGAAAGTCTGACCTTGAATAATTATCTACCCACTAGCTTTCAGCACCAGCAGCATAAAGACTCCCCCCGCCCCCATCCCCATGCTGTCTCGTTGTATGTGGACAGAACCATCAAACGTATAAGCCGTTAAGAAGTGAGTAGCAGTTTGGAGGTTGTACTCTCCTGTGAATTGTGCAAAGTAGAGTTCCACGAGGCCCGCCCTCTCCCCCAACACTGAAAGATAAGTGTGACTTTTTTCTTTTGCTTCCATTTCCTAAATGACTAGCTGGATTTTATGTTGTCGTATTGGGCTTTTGTTTGTTTGTTTTTTTGTTTTTGGGAAATCTGATAAAATATCTTCTGTTTAAACTACCCTGGCTCTCACCAGTTGTCATAGTCACACAGAGAAAGCTGGCTTTCTCAGGAGAATCCTTTGAACTATTTAAGAGAGTGGGTAGAAAGCTGCAAGTTCTGTCTTTTGGAACTGAGGGTTGTGGTATCTCCGTGGGGGAACAAAGCCTGGAGCTGATGTTAAGTCTTTTTTTTTTTTTCCTTTTGGTTCAGTGTATGGTATCTGCAAACCAATTTCCTTGCCTTTAAAAACACCGTAATTGATGGATAAGTAAATAAGATACAGATAGATATATAAGATATAGATAGAATAAACAGATTAGATAGAGATAGATAGAGATGGTTATGTAGATAGTATAGATCAACTAGATAGAGATAAATAGATGAGAAGGAAACTATCACTACTTCTGTTTCTAAAAGTAATGCATATGTCCTTGTAAAAAAAAATATTAAATACACAAACGTAAAAGAAGTCAGAGGAATACTGTCCATGGTCCTACCTCCCAGTGGAAACCTTGGATCTTTTTTCTGTACATTTTTATTTGATTGAGATGATATCGGATAGCTGATTTTGAAGTCAGCAATTTTTCTACCATTATGCCATAGCATCTCTCCAAGAGTCACATAATGTGAGTCCTGTATAATGTGCAACCCCACAGGACTCTGTCACCCTGTCCACGATCATTCCCCTAATGACGGACTTTCGAGTTGTGTCTAGCCCTGGGTTATTCTAAACGAGCCTGGTCTGAGATCTCCCCAACACCTTCTACCTCCTCACCACATCCAGCCTGCATGGTGAATCAGTAGGTGCAGGAAACAACCTGACTCATTCCCTGAGCAACTCTTCCCATAGGTGGGGAGACTAGGATTGCCTAGATTATTTTAACTTTAAAATGGAGTTTCCTGGATACTTAAAGGAAAGAGGAAAATAAAATCCCCATGCTTTCTTGTAACTCTATGACATTTGCTTTGAGAGTCACCTGGATGGAGCAAAACGGATTGACTCTATGACCCAAGCTGAGGATGATTCTCTGACAAACTCCTCTACCAGATTTCCCATATCTTATTTTCATATGATTGGTTTTGCTGCAAATCTTCAGCAGGGAGCAGGGTTAGCATTTACACTATACAAATAGGTCTTTTTCTGAAAAATAAAATGAAGAGCAAGCCTTCCCATGTTGGCTTGAGTGTTACTTGCAAATAAAGGGAGACTTAGTCCCATCATGTAGATATCTGTTGTCCTCAGAGAGGAATCAGGATACTGCGATGGAAGAAGTGGAAGCCAAGTATATTGCTACTTGCAGAGTGCCTAATGCCCAGGACACGGTGTGCACGGAGGCCCAGGACAGCCCTTCCAATGAAGGAACTAGGCCTACACTGAATATCGGGGACCTGAGGACTGTGGCCTCGTGGAAATTGCCCTTTCTACCCCTGTACATTTCCAAGGTTCTTTCTGCTCTGTATAGATGTCTTTTCTTCTCTCTGATTCAGGAAGGGCTTTGGGAAGATACCAGGGGACATAGTGATCTAGAGCATAATCCAAGTTCTGAGCTGCCTATGGAACATTCCCTCCTGGAACCTCTCTCATTCACCTCCTTCTCTGGTGTTTTCTTCCTCTCTCTTCAACTCCTTTCTTCTTCTGTTCTTTCCTGCCTTGGTCTTAGGCCCAGTGACTTCATGGCCAGAAGCAGTTGTGACTCCATGGTTGTTACTTCCTAGATTAGAGACTCAGAAATTCAGCCTCCAGCTTGGCCCATCACATCACTTGCCTGAGGACAAGGGTCTTTACACCCTTGAGTAACTTTTCATTCTTAAAGAGCAATAATAAGGTTTAATGGAGTTTAACAAAGAGAAGAACCACCATCACACACACACACAGACACACACACACACACACATATATACACACACACATATATATACACACACACACATATTTTTTTTTTTCAAATTCAAAACTATTTATACAAAGGAAATAAATACATACAAAGAATCAATGAGCTCCTTTCCAAATAAATCAGAGTAGTTCAGGGCTTTACTTTTTTCTACTGTGTTATTTTCTTGAAGTTATACTCAAATTTAACATGATAACTTCTTGGTACTGTGTCTTATGTGTGTACGTATTCCTTAAACTCCTTGTAAATTGCCCAGTGAAGATTGTATTTACTTATTTCTCTGTTCATCAACTATTTCTTGAGTGACTACTATCTGCCAAGTGCTATGTTGGGTAATAGAGGTATAAAAAGAATAAAATCAATCTGATCTATGCCCTTTATGAGTATACAGTCTAGTGGAAAGCAGACATTAGGCAAATAATGACATGTGCATGAATTATTATAATCTGTAATAGAATAAGGTATAATCATAATATAATTATGAATTATAATAGAATTCATTATATATTCTATTAATTAGAATTAGTAGAATATATAATTCATTATAATTCTATTAATTATTATAATAATTCCTAGTAAGTGCTATGAGGGAAAAGTAAAGGATGCACCTGAAATTTGATTTAGATTTGATATAAGGTAAAGTGGTATAAGTAAAAGTGGTCAGGGGAGGTTTTCTAAAGAGGTGATATTCCAGCTTATGTCTGAAGAAGAACAGAGCTTAACCAGGCAAAGAACAGGAGAAAAGCTTTCTGAGTTTACAACAGCATATGAAAGAATTTTGGGGATGGAAGACACTGGGCTACTGGAGGAACTGAAAGCCTGTTCAGCACAAGTAGCGGGATAGGATCAGAGAGATAGGCCGGGGCTAGATTAGAGAAATTTTGCCAGGCCGTGGAAAGTGATTGGACCATCAGCCTAAGGACAAAAATAGGGTATGTTTCTGTATTTTTTTTTTTATCTCTTTTGCTTAGAGCAGACAGATAGCTTGATCAAATGTGTATTTCAAGATGGCTTGGGCTGCATTATAAAGAAAGGCGTGAAAGAGGAAGAGAAACCAGATTTACTGTCACCTTCATGGAAAGATGGTGATGTCTCCAACCAAGGTATTGACGGTATTCAGTGAAATGACAAATATGGAAGAAATTTTGCAGAAAGCATTGACAAGATCTTGTCAAGATGGGATGACGGTGAGGGCTGGTGAGGGAGAAGTAAATTTTAAAGATAAATTCCTGATGTCTGGCTTCAGGCAGCTGTTCACATAGATGAAAAATGCTGAAGACCAGCAAACTTAGAAAGAGAAGTTAAATATTACTATAAGTGAACAGTGGCTAGGTGATGGCACAGCAGTAAAATATGATGCTCTGCAGAGGTGACCCACAGGGGGAGGGTCCAGGCTCACATAAGAGACCTTGGAAGGTATGCCGGGCATGCAGGTACACTGACTGTGGCCTGGTTGAGGCTAGGGTGGATCATGGCATCAAGACCCCCTTAGTGGTCCTGTTTCTCTGACTCTCTCACTCATGGGGAAGAAAATGAATTTAATATGTGTGTGTATACATACACATATCTATGGGAACAAAGCATTAGAATAATTCCTTTGGTATTTATTTAAGACCTCTGACTTTTTGGTATTCTAAAAGTATAAGACAAGATTCCATACGGACGGTCAGTTCTTGGCCTCAGGAGTTTGCAGTGACGCAAAGCACAGATGTTATTTACAAAGGTCACTGTGTTCATATTAACAATTACAGACTATTCCTGAACATGTGCTATTCTTCACACTTCTCATTTGGGGGACTTATGAATATTCACCCATCTCCCAGTTTCTACGCCATCCAAGGGCACCTGATAATACATACAAATTATTAACTCATTTGCCACCTCCGATGGAGGCATTTATATGTTTTTTTATCCCAAGTGGAGCTCTTTTAGCCACTTTGTTCTGTTGGTAAGCAGGTTTCTTATGAATCATTTCAATAAGTTCCTTAAAAGAAACAGTGTATTTTTTTTTCAGGAAGTAAATGATGGCATTTGTGCCATTATAAATCATGATGGATTTCCATATTCTCTACTATAAAGAATCTTTTTTCTCTTAGAAAGGAAAATTAAGGTTGTTGTACCATGGGATCACTTTCATTATCTTTAGCATACAAATGATCTTTTAAAAAGATTTTTTTCCCTCTACATATGTACAGTATCAATGATATAATTTACATTGCATCCTTCATATTAACGCTCTGATCCATCATCGCTAACAATGCAGGGTCTTTGTGCTAGGGGCTGTCGGACAAATGTTTTAGCTTGTGAGAAGAAAATTGTTAGCATTTGAATAGAGAATGGTACAGGAAGGATTAATAGCCTACTTTGA
>NW_006159713.1:2057855-2068098 GCF_000334495.1 Tupaia belangeri chinensis | reverse complement strand
ATGATCAATATTAATATGAAAATGTTTGTGAATTGGTTGCAAGGTGCTGTCAATGGAAAATGATTATGTCTCCAAGGCCTTATCAGTTGAGACTTGACTCTTAGCAAAGACGACCACACAAAAGACCGATGAGGGGAGTGGAAAATGGTTAGTTCCAGGAGCTGGGACAAAAAAACCACCATTCAACCATTGGTGCCCTCGTGTCACTTTGGGTGCCCTTTCTGTAATATTGTACATCTTTATATTAACATATCTGAATATAGATTTATTATAAAAGAGGAAAGAAGGTGTGGGCAATATGGCATTCTCTCATTTAACCTATCCATCGTTTAAAGGCCCATCAGAAACAAGCAGGTTATTGTCGCATACACAATTAATCTCCCTTGAACTGTTTTTTGTTTTTGAATTTGTTTTGTTTTGTTTTTTGCTTTGTTTTTGTTTTTTGTTTGTTTGTTTGTTTGTTTTTGTCATGGAACAATGGTTCAAGATCATAATTTGCAAGGATGGTCAATAGTTTAGAAGCCGTAATATGAAAATGACTATTTAATTCTGTGTGTCAACAAACTTGATTAAAGCAAGCCTAGTTTCAGAACAAGGCCTGAAAGGCTTTTGGGATGGTGAAAAGTTATGCTTACAAAATTTCACTCATGTGGTTTAAACATACCTTAAGCATTAATTTACATTTTAAAAATAGATTTTCTGAGACCAGCAGGTGGTGGGGTGGTTAAGGCGCTGAATTCTCATATGATTGACGACATGGCTTGAGTCAGACCTAGCAGCTTGAAAACTGTGCCAGGGGTGTGCGTGTGAGTGCCCAAAATCCTACAAGGACTCTAAGGGGTAATTTCTCACTTTTCCTCTCTCTCTGGTGCGTGCACATAACCTATAGCAAAGACTTAAAAAAAAATTATTTCTTAATGAAAGTTCAAGTTCATGACCAAAATGATGACTACTGAAGCCTTGTTGTTTGCTCAAGAATTCTTTTTTTTTTTCTTTCTCTCTATTTGGTTTTTCCCATAGGGAGCATTTGCTCAATGGAGCAAAAGTGGGAGAGAAAGTGAGAAATCATCCCCTTCCCCCAGGGAGGTGGTCATGCACAATCCCTTCTCCTCTATTTTCCTTCTGGGATTTAGGGCATGCATCCACATGCACCTGGTATGGATTTTCAAGCCACGTGGTCCAGGACTCGAACCATGTAGCTGGTCATGTGAGGGTCCAGCACCATAACCACCATGCCACCTGCTGGTTGGTTCCTTGCTCAAGAATTCTAAATATTAGCTGGCTCACCTTGACCATGCCTTGACTTGTGACAGCGCAGTGATGCTGACATTTCTTCTTCTTGTCATCAGAACAGAAATGACAGTCTGCATGGTAGAAAACACTCCCCTAAAGTCAGGCCACTGACTGCCAAGAACGGAGGCTCCTCAACAGAATCCTTAGCATGTATTTTTCCTGTTTGTTTCCTATTTCATGGCTGGGGCAGCCTCTCTTAACTTCAGCGTTACTGACATTGCAGGCAGGATCATTCTCTCCTGTGGGCTGTCCTGGGCACTGTAGGGTGTTTACATTGTCCCTGGCCTCTACCTACTTCATGAAGGGATTCCCTTTCACATGTGACAATCAAATATCTTTCTCTCCCTTGCCAAAGGTCTCTTGGGGCACAAAGTTCACCCCTATTTGAGAACAACTGGGTTAAAGAAATGTGAAGATAGAGACTTTACTGTTAGAATGAGAAGTATATACATAATTTTAAATGACTTTTTCCCTAAAATAAAAAGCGAGATTCTGGGATGTTTATTTCCGTGTTATAAAAATAGAACTAGCTACCATCTACTGAATGACCATTTACCCAGCATTGAATACTTCAGCATCATTATATAGTCCTCAGAAAAATCAGATGAACTGGGTGAAATGATTCCCAGTTAACAGATGAGAAACCTGAGGCTTAGGGATATTAAACCACCAGCCCCCAGGCAATCTGCTAACATGGCACAATGGGACCAGAAATCAGGGGTTCTGATGGCAGTGATCATAACCAATACCACGTGACCTTCACAGCGCAGGTCCCTCGCTGTGTCCTGTGTGGTGACACTCACCTCTGCCTCCTTCCCAGGCTGTGGAAGGCTTGCCTTCAGCAAGTGGGAATGGGGTGGCAGGGATGAGAAGTGTGTTGTCAGCTCCAGGGCCCTTTCAAGAATGAAGCCTGGGGCCAGCAGATGGCATGGTGATGGGGGTGTTGGACTCCCACTTGGGTGACCTCAGTCAAGTCCCAGACCTGCAGCTTACTTTCTCACTTTCTCTCTCTCTCTCTCACTGGTGAGTGTACATGTTCTATAGCAAATTAAAATAATGATAATAATAATAATAAATAAAATTAAATAAATAATTCTTTTTTTGAGAGAGAGAGGTTTTTTGCTATAGGGTACGTGTGCTCACCAGAAAGACAGAGACAGAGAGACAGAAAGTGAGAAATCACCCCCCAAGGGGGATGGCCACGCCATAATCCCTTCTCCTCCATTCTCCTCTCGGGATCTGGGGCACACATGCACACGTGCCCAGCATGAGTTTAAGCCACCAGGTACAGGACTCAAACCATGGTCGAAACATGGGAGTCCAGTGACATAGCCATTACACCCACTGCTGGTCCCAGTAAATAATTCTTAAAGAAAACAAAAAAAAGTGAAGCCTGGTGGGCTCAGTATGATGCCCTGTACCTTTTCTGCCACATTCGGCTGACAGCCCTCCTGGAGCCACTCCTGGAAGACACAGAGAGCTAAAGCAACAATGCTAGGGTGTATCCACAAGTCTGTGGGACTCCTGGAAAGCTTCCTTTTCCCCATAGTCTCTATAGATGAGATGCTCTAACTCAGTGACCTCATTTCATCCTGGCTTGGTTGTGTGATTTTAGCCTAATGCCCCAAGCTGCAAACCCTGTTCCTTTGGTTTGTTTGTTTTTTAAGTTTTTGCCATAGGGCATTTGATTTCACCAGAGAGACAGAGAGACAGTGAGAGAGAAAGTGAGAAATCACCCCTTCAGAAGGGAAGGCCATGCTGCAATCCCTTCTCCTCCATTCTCCTCCTGGGATTTTGGGCATGCATGCATGTCCAGCATGAGTTTTGAGCTTCCACTCTGGGTCTCAAACCATGGTAGTCATGTGGGAGTCCAGCACCTTAACCACCACGCCACCTGCTGTGTCTAACCCTCTTCTTTTGTACAGCCAAATATTGAGCTTCCGCAAAATAAATGCCTGTCTATGTACATAAGCCATCTTGCATAGATTTTCAGGGAGTTCACAGAACCCATAACATCTCCCTTTTTTTAGAGAGATTTTTGTTACAGGGAGCATGCACTCGACAGAGAGACAGAGAGACAGCAAATGAGAAATCACCCGCTCCCCCAGAGCAGATGGCCATGCCACAATCCCGTCTCCACTCTTTTCAGTAACATCTTAATTAACAAAAAAAAAATGCTTTGAAAAACGACACTGTATCCCACAAAGGCATACACCAATTCTATGTAAATTGGAAGTTACAATAAAAATTATTGCTTGAAAGAAACATTGAAAGAAAATAAAAGAGAATCACACCTAAGTAGAAAAGAGATGCATGCTGGGATCTAATTTGTGAAAAGGAGCAGTCAGGGTAGCTGCTGAGTGGGCATCTGGGAGAGCAAATGACATCTTCCTGGGGCCCAGCAATCTGCATTTGAGGAAGCTGACAAGTTCGCAAGGCCAGCCTGTGGCAGCTGTGTCCCCTACGTGCCCCTGGGATTGGCAGCTTCATTATTGCTAGTGTCAGTGTTTGTGGAGTGCCGGTCCAGCACGCCAGCCAGGCTTTCCCAAGGTAGAGATGTTCATTGTAACCTATTAATTCCCAGGTGAAGACAGCATCAAGAGAGTACATCG
This sequence comes from Tupaia belangeri chinensis, assembly GCF_000334495.1. NCBI lineage: Eukaryota > Metazoa > Chordata > Mammalia > Scandentia > Tupaiidae > Tupaia > Tupaia belangeri. The sequence continues at coordinate 2,064,193 of NW_006159713.1, read as the reverse complement.
GAGGCTCTTAATCCCACTGCTGCACTTTCTGCTTTCATTCCTCCTTGTTTGTGGCCGAAGAATGTTGACCTCTGTCCCTTCTGGTTGTTATCTTGGCCCAGGATTTTCCTCTTTTCGTTTTGATTTAAAAACTTTCTCCCAAAGTTATTCGTAGTTCTAGTTCTAAAAGAATTCAATAAGATCCCTTTTTGTCTGTCCATGTCTCTATCTGCCTACCCCAATCCTATTCTCTAGAAGTGACTCAGTTCTTTCTAAATGGACATTTATTTCCTTATTTCTAAACAAATGGTATAGCCTTTTCAGGATTTTTAAATCTTTGTGTTATTGTCTGTTAACTTCTTGCTATAAAATATTAGGCTCTGTCTCTTACAGTGTTTTTTCCCACCATCCCCCCACCTCCATGCCTGGCAACACACAGACCCGCCTCCTGCTCACCTTTCTTCCAGTAGAATCATGTCACAATTTGTAGGTTGTTTAATATACAGTATTTACATTATGTAACTATTACCCAGTGTTGAGTCATTGATTATACTATGATTAAATTTCCTTCTTGTATAGCTTTTTGTTTTCCCTGGAGTTGCTAACAGCCTTATTTTCTACGTATCTCTCAGTAATTCACCTGCAGGCCTTCTATCAAAACTCTGAATCTCCTCTCAGTACTCTTTCTTTCTTAAAGTTTGTTTCTTTCTTTCATGAGAGATGGGGACAGAGAGAGTAAAAAAAAAAAATTGACAGAGAGACAAATACTTCAAAAAGGGTTTTCATGCTGTGATCCACCCACACTTCAACCATGCCCTAGATCATGGGCATGCATGTGCCCCTCCGGAAGGTCTCCAGAGGAAAACCCAGGACTTTCCTATGTGGTTCAGCCTCTCAGAATGTCACTCTTTACTGCTGTATCCCTGTCCCCTTCCCGATATCTGTTAACTAATCAGTTTGGAAATCATCCTTTTGAACTCCAACAACACCCTCCATTCTCCTGCTCAATCTGGATCGACTATCCTTTCTCAGTGACCTCATTTCATCCTGGCTTGGTTGGGGGATTTTAGCCTAATGCCCCAAGCTGCAAACCCTGTTCCTTTGGTTTGTTTGTTTTTTAAGTTTTTGCCATAGGGCATTTGATTTCACCAGAGAGACAGAGAGACAGTGAGAGAGAAAGTGAGAAATCACCCCTTCAGAAGGGAAGGCCATGCTGCAATCCCTTCTCCTCCATTCTCCTCCTGGGATTTTGGGCATGCATGCATGTCCAGCATGAGTTTTGAGCTTCCACTCTGGGTCTCAAACCATGGTAGTCATGTGGGAGTCCAGCACCTTAACCACCACGCCACCTGCTGTGTCTAACCCTCTTCTTTTGTACAGCCAAATATTGAGCTTCCGCAAAATAAATGCCTGTCTATGTACATAAGCCATCTTGCATAGATTTTCAGGGAGTTCACAGAACCCATAACATCTCCCTTTTTTTAGAGAGATTTTTGTTACAGGGAGCATGCACTCGACAGAGAGACAGAGAGACAGCAAATGAGAAATCACCCACTCCCCCAGAGCAGATGGCCATGCCACAATCCCGTCTCCACTCTTTTCGGCCCTCATGCACATGTGCCCAGTGTGAGTTTTAAGCTGCTGGGTCCAGGACTTGAACCATGGTCAACTACATGAGAGTCCAGTGATGTAACCATTATATTATCAGTTGGTCCCAGGATCTCTTTTCTAGACCCTAATTAAGAGCCTATTTCGACACCAAGTACTAGACTCTCCAAGAATTTTGGCATAACTTGGAGTAACATCTTAATTAACAAAAAAAAAAATGCTTTGAAAAACGACACTGTATCCCACAAAGGCATACACCAATTCTATGTAAATTGGAAGTTACAATAAAAATTATTGCTTGAAAGAAACATTGAAAGAAAATAAAAGAGAATCACACCTAAGTAGAAAAGAGATGCATGCTGGGATCTAATTTGTGAAAAGGAGCAGTCAGGGTAGCTGCTGAGTGGGCATCTGGGAGAGCAAATGACATCTTCCTGGGGCCCAGCAATCTGCATTTGAGGAAGCTGACAAGTTCGCAAGGCCAGCCTGTGGCAGCTGTGTCCCCTACGTGCCCCTGGGATTGGCAGCTTCATTATTGCTAGTGTCAGTGTTTGTGGAGTGCCGGTCCAGCACGCCAGCCAGGCTTTCCCAAGGTAGAGATGTTCATTGTAACCTATTAATTCCCAGGTGAAGACAGCATCAAGAGAGTACATCGGAGGCTCTTAATCCCACTGCTGCACTTTCTGCTTTCATTCCTCCTTGTTTGTGGCCGAAGAATGTTGACCTCTGTCCCTTCTGGTTGTTATCTTGGCCCAGGATTTTCCTCTTTTCGTTTTGATTTAAAAACTTTCTCCCAAAGTTATTCGTAGTTCTAGTTCTAAAAGAATTCAATAAGATCCCTTTTTGTCTGTCCATGTCTCTATCTGCCTACCCCAATCCTATTCTCTAGAAGTGACTCAGTTCTTTCTAAATGGACATTTATTTCCTTATTTCTAAACAAATGGTATAGCCTTTTCAGGATTTTTAAATCTTTGTGTTATTGTCTGTTAACTTCTTGCTATAAAATATTAGGCTCTGTCTCTTACAGTGTTTTTTCCCACCATCCCCCCACCTCCATGCCTGGCAACACACAGACCCGCCTCCTGCTCACCTTTCTTCCAGTAGAATCATGTCACAATTTGTAGGTTGTTTAATATACAGTATTTACATTATGTAACTATTACCCAGTGTTGAGTCATTGATTATACTATGATTAAATTTCCTTCTTGTATAGCTTTTTGTTTTCCCTGGAGTTGCTAACAGCCTTATTTTCTACGTATCTCTCAGTAATTCACCTGCAGGCCTTCTATCAAAACTCTGAATCTCCTCTCAGTACTCTTTCTTTCTTAAAGTTTGTTTCTTTCTTTCATGAGAGATGGGGACAGAGAGAGTAAAAAAAAAAAATTGACAGAGAGACAAATACTTCAAAAAGGGTTTTCATGCTGTGATCCACCCACACTTCAACCATGCCCTAGATCATGGGCATGCATGTGCCCCTCCGGAAGGTCTCCAGAGGAAAACCCAGGACTTTCCTATGTGGTTCAGCCTCTCAGAATGTCACTCTTTACTGCTGTATCCCTGTCCCCTTCCCGATATCTGTTAACTAATCAGTTTGGAAATCATCCTTTTGAACTCCAACAACACCCTCCATTCTCCTGCTCAATCTGGATCGACTATCCTTTCTTCACAATCATGCTAGGGGTCCCTTCAGTCTTCTTATTAGGTTGGATCTGTGTTGCCTGGAACTATATGACTTTATCATTTAGAGGACGTCATCTACTAACTTCTAATCGTAGGTTCATGAGACACACTTGTATAGTATAAAACTAAAAATGCCTTCTCTCTAACCTCTCCCACAAATGTCAAGATCACAAATAACCTATCTTCAATACATAAATATCTTTGGTAGTTTCCCCTACCTTATTGCTCCATGAGTTTCAACATGTTTTAGGAACCATTCAATTTTTCAGGTTCTCAAGAGCATCGCATGTTACTCTTGTGCTCTATATCTCTCCAGACTCACGAAATTAATACTAATCTAACTGTACAGCCCTTCACAAGTTAGCAAACACTGCTATAACCATATATTACTGCAGAAGGCATATAGACACAATAAATCATGTGTTCAAGGAAGCAGAGGTGAACTTAAGACCACATTGTTGATAAAAAGCAATCTAGGACACAGGGTTCTGATTCCTCGAGAGTGTGAGAGAGCTGGAAAGACTCATCAAGCAGGCACTTGTGGCACCAGGAAAACAGAGATGCCATCACAATATTAGTTTTGATCATCTTGGAAGAAATTTACATGAAGAAATTCTTTCAACGAACTACTTTTATGTCAGCATACATATAAGTTTTGTGTTTTATGACTTTATCATTGTTTTTACCTTTGTATGGTAGAAGCATCATATATTTCCATGGTTCAAGATCTCTAAAGGTTTTTTTTTTTTTTTGAGAGGTTTTTGCTATAGGGCACGTGCGCTCGCCAGGCAGAGAGAGACAGAGAAACAGAAAGTGAGAAATCACCCCCCAGGGGGGATGGCCACGCCTCAATCCCTTCTCCTCTGTTTTCCTCTCGGGATCTTGGGCATGCACGCACATGCGCCCGGCGTGAGTTTTAAGCCACCAGATCCGGGACGCGAACCACAGTCGACTACGTGGGAGTCCAGCGACATAGCCATTACGCTAACTGCTAGTCCCTCTAAAGGTTTTAATGTGATTTGCTCCAAATTAAGTGACTTGCTTCCCCTCTACTCTCCCTTCTCCCACTCTACCTTGATTAAATGAAGTTCATTTCTATAATCATGCTTAACTTCAGTTCTCCCAAAGAAACTAACTTTCAGCCATTGGGGAAAAGAATACTGCAAGAATATCCTATTGACCAAATAGTTTCATCAGTGGAAAAAGAAGGCAAGTGTTTTATATCCAGATCACCAGAGGAGACTTTTCACCTTATACCCTGTTTCTGATATCATCCTTTGAGCCTCATTCCACTCCTTTCTACTATGTCATGAAGCCACTATTTCTAATGATAGGTGGGAAAAGAAAAATCAAAGCAACAAAATTTGCTGACTGTATTAGAACTTAAGAAGCAATCTTTTTGCTTCCAATCAGAAGGAACAGCAAGTGCAAAGGCCCTGTGGCCCTGTTGAGGCCCCTCAGGGATCTGTTTTCCTGGATAAGAGCTCATTTTTATGAGTACTCCCCAATGAAGTATTCCAGATGAATGTGCTTTAAATGTAGCTTGACAAACACATTCCAGACACTATATCTTAATCCAAAAAAAAGGAGGAGAAGCGATAGAATTCTTATCTGAGCAGTCAGCAGACTTCTGTACTTTTCAACAGAGGAAACAGGGAAGGAATTCAGAAAGGGAGAGCCAGCTGGTAACCCTTGCTCTGTCCTATCATGGCTGTGTGATTGGAATCCCTCAGTATTGCTAAATCTGTCTCCTCACTGCAAAATGAGATAATATAAAGTGTATTATATGTTAATCTGTATCTCAGTGGAGAGGGTATAGGAGAGTACTTTGTCAGGAGATCCAGTGTATAAAAGACCTTTACATACCATAAAGCAGTAAACCCATGCTAGTTTCTACCAAGTTCATTTCATCTCTTAATATTTAAGTGCCAATAGGTAGTCTTTTCACATAATTACCTCAGAGATGCATTTCCGTAACTCATTTTTCCATACTTGTCAAATTATTTTTTCTTTTTTTAAATGTAGCTTGTATATAATTAAGTGTGTAGAAACTGGCATGTGACATAGTGGTTAAAGGTGCTTGGACTCCCACATGGCCAACCATGGTTCAAGTCCTGTACCTGGTGGCTTGCTTTCTCACTCCCCCCCACACAATAAAACTGAAAAATAAAGTTAAATAAAAAAAATTTTTCAAAAAAATTAAATGTGTAGGGACCAGCAGTTAGTGTAATGGCTATGTCACTGGACTCCCATGTAGTCGACCACAGTTCAAGTCCCAGACCCGGTGGCTTAAACTCACACCAGGCACATGTGCGTGTGTGCCCAAGATCCCAAAAGGAGAATGGAGGAGAAGGGATTGTGGCGTGGCCATCCCTCCTGGGGGGGGGGATTTCTCGCTTTCTATTTCTCTGTCTCTCTCTGTCTTTCTGGCAAGCACATGAACCCTATAGCAAAAACCTCTACCAAAAAAAAAAAAAAATTAAATGTGTATAAGTAGATATATTAGTCAGGACTTTGAGTTGCAAATTTTCAAAAATGATCTATTTTATCCTAAATAGAAAGGGGGATGGATATACTTGAAGTTTATCAGAGGGAATAGAATTGATTCTCAAAATAGTAACTCTTGGGAACCAGCAGTTAGCGTAATGGCTATGTCGCTGGACTCCCACGTAGTCGACTGCGGTTATCCACGCCGGGCACACGTGCGTGTGTGCCCAAGATCCTGAGGAGAATAGAGGAGAAGGGATTGCGGCGTGGCCATCCCCCTGAGGGGGGTGTATTTCTCGCTTTCTGTCTCTCTGTCTCTCTCTGTCTGTCTGGCGAGCGCACGCGCCCTACAGTGAAAAATCTCTCAAAAAAAAAAAATAGTAACTCATAGGACCTGGTACTATCCAATCAGAATGGATCTGGAGCAGGTTCCTCCTGGTGGTTCCCTGCTATTTTGAGAATTAATCCTTGGGCTTCTCACTGATGGGGAAAGCTGCACAGGCTCTAAGGGAGGGGGCTCATCCAGGGCAGCAGATGGATGCAGTTGGAGAATGAAGGATGGCGGCTATTCGGCATGTGCGCCA
>NW_006159713.1:2037124-2056730 GCF_000334495.1 Tupaia belangeri chinensis | reverse complement strand
CCCCCCCCTGGGGGGGGGGATTTCTCGCTTTCTATTTCTCTGTCTCTCTCTGTCTTTCTGGCAAGCACATGAACCCTATAGCAAAAACCTCTACCAAAAAAAAAAAAAAATTAAATGTGTATAAGTAGATATATTAGTCAGGACTTTGAGTTGCAAATTTTCAAAAATGATCTATTTTATCCTAAATAGAAAGGGGGATGGATATACTTGAAGTTTATCAGAGGGAATAGAATTGATTCTCAAAATAGTAACTCTTGGGAACCAGCAGTTAGCGTAATGGCTATGTCGCTGGACTCCCACGTAAGTGAAAAATCTCTCAAAAAAAAAAATAGTAACTCATAGGACCTGGTACTATCCAATCAGAATGGATCTGGAGCAGGTTCCTCCTGGTGGTTCCCTGCTATTTTGAGAATTAATCCTTGGGCTTCTCACTGATGGGGAAAGCTGCACAGGCTCTAAGGGAGGGGGCTCATCCAGGGCAGCAGATGGATGCAGTTGGAGAATGAAGGATGGCGGCTATTCGGCATGTGCTCCATTGATGCAGACTGTCGAATATCAGCCCAGCTGGAGGAAAGACCCAAGAATCAGAATGGAGAAACATTCAGAAGCCCAGACAGTGAGGATGACACCTCTATCACCTACAGAGGCCATTCGCTGATTCTGAACACCACGGCTAGGAGTAAATTCTTAACTGTGCCTTCAGTGGATGGTGTTTATTCAGGGTGCAAAGTCTTAAGTGGGAACATTAGGCTGGCCAAGCGTAGGTCTGCATTCTGCCTATATGGAGTGAGGGGAAGTTAGTACGCCAGCCCTGCTTCCTAATATCACATCATCAGTGGGGATTTCTTCTAAGGGAAAGGGGCTTTGGATGGTAGGTACTCAATGTCCACTTGACTGAAGGGTTAACATGGAGATAAAGATGCTTTCTGGAAGGCATTGCTTAAATTTGTTTCTTTTCTCTCATTTAGAGAGTAGCTCTGTAAAGATACCATCATCATCTACCTAAAGACCTTTAAAAACCAGAAGGTGATCTGTAATGCATTGCACAGCTGAAGGGCACCTTGGAATTTTATCTTGACTGCCATACCTTCCTTCTCATTAAAATATTTGACAAGAATTCTTTGCATGGATGAACAGCTCCAAGCACCCTAGCTCCACACGGATCTCACATAGATGTTGCACTGTCATAGTAAATAATTGTGCCGCTGGCTGCAAATCAATATCTATGTTATACGCACATGAACACAGAAATCTGGTGGTTTTACAGTTATTATGGCTCCTGGAAGATATTGCACGAGTTCTTGATGAAATAACACACATTTTCTTCCCTTTGGTTGCGTATGAGTGGCCTAAAAAGTAGGGTTTACATCTTTATTTCTTTCTGTATCCCTACTGTACGTGGCATAAAGCTTAGGTCAGAGCTGGTGGCTGAAAGACTTACTGAATTAGGCAGGGGGTTCGAATCACAACTGCAGTCATGCACCACATAATGTTTCCATCAATGATGGACCACGTAGATGACAGTGGTCACATAAGATTACAATAGAATTGAACACTCCTATTGCCTGGTGATGTAGCTATAGTAAAGTCATAGTGTAGTGCATTACTCATGTGTTTCTGAAGCTGCTGCTATAAACAAAGTGATTGCACTGCTAGTTGTACAGTATGTACAATTACATACACTACGTAATACTTGATAATGAGAATAAATGACTGTTTCTGGCTAATTTGTTTTTAAGAAAAACATTTTTATAGACTATAGTTTAGTTTGTTTCTAACACCTATCATGCCATGAATTCATAGGAAACAGGTTCCAGAAACTCAGGCTCCTTTCCATGGGTCCTTATGAAGTGTGCTTCTCTGGGTAGAGTATGCTGGAGCTTCAGCTGAACCCAGGCACCTTTCTCTTTAGCTTCCTTTTTTTTCTGGTCATTTTCTTTCATACATTTTAGAAAGCCATATCTGCTCTTAGAATGCTTAATATGCTCAGTATGCACATTAAATTCCTTGGCAAGAATCTTGCCTTTAACTTGTTTGTTCACAACAATGCCAACAGCATGCTGGGTAACACTGTAGACTCTTCCAGTTTTGCCATGGTAACATTTGTGGGGCATTCCTTTTTGAACAGTACCCATTCCCTTGATGTCTACAATATCACCTTTCTTGTAGATTTGCATGTAGGTTGCCAAAGAATCCACTCCATGTTTTCTAAAAGGCCAAGAGAACATATATCGGGTGCCTCTCCTCTTTCCCCTTGTGTTCACCATTTTGGTGAATTACTGGAAAATGGCGGTTGCAGCCAAAAAGCTGTTATTGGTTTACATATTGACTATACTACACTTTCCCCCCATCTTTTTGGAGTGTATTTCTACTATTTATTTCTTTAAAAGTGGGAGCTAGGCAGTGGTACAGGGGTAATACAACTGGACCCACGTAGGTTCGCATCCTAGTATGTCAGGTGCATGGGTGTGTGTGCCCACGATCCAGGCTGGCTAAGACTAGAAGTGAATTACAATTGAAGACCCTATTGGGGGCAATTTTCTCACTCTCTCTTTCATGGAATAAATGAGTGAATAAACTTTAGAAAATAAAAATAAGTTTACTGTAAAGTAGTATGCTGTATTACAGCGGAGTTAGCCTCCTCCAGCTCGTGTTTACCGTGTCTCTTGATTACATCATTTTATCCCATGCTTGGTTTGACCTCCTGTTGTCTTGTTCATCATGGCCCTTACAGTGGGACAACACGTGGAGGTGGAAGGCAGAGATACTGATGATCCCGACCCTGTGTAGGCTTAGGTTAGTGTATGTGTTTGTGTCTTAGTTTTAACACAGTAGTTTAAAAAATAGTAATAAGTTTTCAAAATAGAAAAAAAGTATAGTATACAAAGAAAGAAAATGTTGGGGTCAGTGTGATAGTTAAGGTCCTAGACTCTCACATGGCCGACTGGGGTTCTAGTCCCAGACCTGGGAACTTGATTTCTTCTCTCTCTCTCTCTCTCTCTCTCTTTTGTGAGCACCCATGCCCTAAAACAATTTTTTTTAAAATAACAATAATTAATACAATTAAAATAAATAATTCTTTCCATTTTTTTAAAAAAGGAAGAAAATATTTTTGTACAGAAGTAAAAGTGTTTATGTTTTAAGCTAAGAGTTATTACAAGCCAGTCAAAAAGTTTTAAGAAATTACAAAGTTTATAAAGTAAAAAAGGTACAGTAAGCCAAAGTTAATTTATTCTTGAAGAAAGAAAAATACTCTCTCTTTCATGGAATAAATGAGTGAATAAACTTTAGAAAATAAAAATAAGTTTACTGTAAAGTAGTATGCTGTATTACAGCGGAGTTAGCCTCCTCCAGCTCGTGTTTACCGTGTCTCTTGATTACATCATTTTATCCCATGCTTGGTTTGACCTCCTGTTGTCTTGTTCATCATGGCCCTTACAGTGGGACAACACGTGGAGGTGGAAGGCAGAGATACTGATGATCCCGACCCTGTGTAGGCTTAGGTTAGTGTATGTGTTTGTGTCTTAGTTTTAACACAGTAGTTTAAAAAATAGTAATAAGTTTTCAAAATAGAAAAAAAGTATAGTATACAAAGAAAGAAAATGTTGGGGTCAGTGTGATAGTTAAGGTCCTAGACTCTCACATGGCCGACTGGGGTTCTAGTCCCAGACCTGGGAACTTGATTTCTTCTCTCTCTCTCTCTCTCTCTCTCTCTTTTGTGAGCACCCATGCCCTAAAACAATTTTTTTTAAAATAACAATAATTAATACAATTAAAATAAATAATTCTTTCCATTTTTTTAAAAAAGGAAGAAAATATTTTTGTACAGAAGTAAAAGTGTTTATGTTTTAAGCTAAGAGTTATTACAAGCCAGTCAAAAAGTTTTAAGAAATTACAAAGTTTATAAAGTAAAAAAGTTACAGTAAGCCAAAGTTAATTTATTCTTGAAGAAAGAAAAATACTTTTGTATACATTCAGTGCAGCCTAAATTCCTAGTGTTTACAAAGTCTACGGGAGTGTACGGTCAAGTCCTAGGCCTTCCCATTCACTCTCCACTCACTCACTGGCTCATCCAGAGCGACTTCCAGTCCTGTAAGCTCCATTCCTGTTAAAATGCCCTAGAAACATGTTCTACGTTTTACCTCTTATACTGTATTTTTACTGTATCTTTTCTGTGTTCAGATATGTTTAGATACACAAATACCATCATGTTCCAATGGCCTACAATATTCAGTACAGTTACAGGCTGTCCAGGTTGGTAGCTAGGCGCAATGGGCTATACCATATAGCCTGAGTGTGTAGAAGGCTATGCCATATAGGTTTGTGTAAGTAGAGTCTGTGCGGCTCAGACAACAATGGCATCACCTAAAAACACATTGTTCAGAAAGTTATTAAAGTGACCTATGCCTATACACGAGTATGTTCTAAGTCTAAGAAGCCATATACAGGAGGAGGTCAAGTATGCACATTACAGGAAGGATGGCCAACAGTTCTGGTTTGTCTGGGACTGAGAGGTGCCCAAGACATAGGACTTACAGGACTAAACCCAAGAAAGTCTCAAGCTTGGGCGCCAGACAGTCTAAATGTGAATTTTGGTTCCACCACTAATCAACCACATAACCCAGTGTTCTATTTGTAAAAAGGGAATAATAACCCATTTATTATTGGGCCTTACAAATAAATATACTAATAAATATAAACTACTTAGGACAGTCTCAGATCATAGCACACACTTGGTGAGTGTCGACAAATAGTAAATTCTTATAATAGTGCTTGGCTATAATGTCTCCTACCAGAGCCCAAAAGATGCTTCTGTAAATATTCTTTTTAGCATTCGTAAGTCTTTCTTAAAATACCGTATGTTGTAAAGTTTAAACAGTAGAGAGCTTGTTTCGAATGATGCTATTTTGAAATAGAACAAACGAGCTTTAGCACACAGTGGCAAACAGCAAGTCAAATGGGAAATCCTTTTGTATCATAACAACGTATTATAATGTGACATGAACTGAGATTTTTAGGTGTGGGGAAAGCTATCCTGAGATAAGCAATGCGATTCTACTTTTCAGATGGCTGTTGTACTACCTGACTCTTCCCCTCCATATAGAAGAGAAGGTCTTCAAAATGTTTATGCAAAATATGTATTACTAAAAACTATGCATGGATTTCAACATTTTTTGCACCAGAATAAACTCAAACTTTTTCATTTCATTTTTTCCATGAATGTTTTGAATTCCGCTTGTATATACTCTTTTTCACACACACATGCACACACACACACACACACACACACACACATGCACACACACATTCCCCAACACAATGCTGGCTGTTTTTGAACTGAGAGCTTTAGGACTACCCAAAATTATCCTGGGGAAAGAAAAAGGAGTCGGGTGGCAATCAGGAAAAACCTCTTCCACCTAAGAAAACATTGTCGAAATGTCCTTGAAGCTCTGATCTCGTTGGCATTCTCCTCTCTTTGATGGAAATGTTCCTTATCCCCAATTTCATGCACAAGTTTAAATCAACGTGTAAATATTTTGCCATCACTAGGTCCTCATTCCCTCATCTAAGTATTCAGAAGTCTTTAGTTCACATGTGAAAGAACATAGAGGCCTTATCATCTTACATGGAAACCAGGGCATGTGCTGACAAGCTAAACCATGGTGGAATAATTGTGGTCTGTCCAGCAAAGACTTGTTGGCTTTCCAAGCTGGCGTTCCCCTGAGCCACTGTGGCCTACTTGCTGTTAGCTTAGTCTCTTGCTTTTAATGGTAGTTTCAGCTCTGAGAGCTCAAATCATTGGGATGAAAAGAAGTGGTCAAAGATCTGGCTGTTTCATCTGTGTTGTCAAACATCTGGGTGTTGAGGAACATCTGGGTGGCTGAGTTCTGACTAGTGTATTATAAAGGCCCCAATCCTTTTGCTTTCCCCTTAGTGAAAGACCTAGTCAAAAGGGATTCATCTCTTAGAACTGTAGATAGCTGCAGTGTTTTCTTATTAACTCCAGCTTTTTAGATCAAAGAATCAAAGCGGCAACAGGAAAGAAACAAATAGAAGACTATGATGATAAAGAGGTTAAAATGACAGGACATGTGCCCCAGCATGCTGGCACCATTGGTAACATAGTGAACTGCGATGCTGGAAGCCACATCTGACCATGGGTTCAGATCCCTGAGTCAGCCTGAAAACAGTTTGGGTGCATGCACATGTGCCCATGTGCCCAAGATCCTGAAGAGCTAGAGAGCAGTGGAAGGGTCATCACAGCATGACAAGACCTCGCTAAGAGAGCTTCTGTCTCTCTTTCTCTCTTTCACGCACTCTCTATCATGAATAAAATAAATAAACTTAAAAAAAAAAAAACATTACCCAGGGTCAGTAAAAATTACTGAATTATTTGTATTGATGTTTCTTTTTTTTTTAAGAATTATTTATTTTATTTTATTTTATTCAGAGTCTAGGTCATTATTATTATCCTTGTCATTTGCTACAGGGCATGTGTACTCACCAGAAAAAGACACAGAGCAAAAGAGAGGAAAGTGAGAAAGCAAGCCACAAGGTCCGAGATTTTTAACCATAATCAGTCTTGTGGGAGTCCAGTGCCTCAACCACCATGCCACTTGCTGGCCCAATGTGTTGGTGTTTCTAAATGTAGGACACATGCCACTGGGGACAGGTGAAATTATTTGAGGTAGGGCATTAAATAACAGAGACTTATAAAGATATATGATTCCTTTTTTCTAGTCTCTTTAAATCCTTCTACTTGTTTGTGAGACAAAGTCACCTTTAGGTGCTTCTATGTCTTCTCCTCTCCAACACCTCTCCAACACCTCTCCAACAGTCTTCAGTAAGGTAGTAGAATCTAGCTTAAATTTGGGACCAGCAGTTGGCATAATGGCTATGTCACTGGACTCCCATGTAGTCAACTGCAGTTTGAGTCCCGGACCTGGTGGTTTAAACTCACGCTGGGTGCATGTGTGTGCATGCCCAAGATCCCAAGAGGAGAATGGAGGAGAAGGGATTGCGGCATGGCCATCCCTGCCGAGGGATGAATTCTCACTTTCTGTCTGTCTCTCTCTGGTGAGTGCACATGCCCTATAGCAGAAACCTCTCAAAAAAAATTTTTTTTTTAATTTAGTAATATGGCTTTTCTTGATTTTTATATATTTTTAATATTGCCTTCTTTTTCATTTATTGCAGTCTATACATTTATTGTTATTTTAAAAGTAAGGGTGTGCCTGTTTAAGGAAAGCTTTTAAATAATTGTGTAGGTGAGTATATGGATATGTCAGAAATTATGAAAGTCACATATGAACAGCCTTATTTTAAGGTTACTGTCCTAGTCCTTCACTATAAAAGGACAGTGTCATTATTTCATTCATTCGTCCATCCATCCATTTATACACTTACACATCTGTCTGTCTATCCACCCAGCAAATATATAGTGAGCCCCTATTATGTTGTGCTGGATCTCATGGATTGGGAGCAAAGTTTTTGACCTCAAGGGATGAGGGGAGATAAATAACTAACAAATAAATAAACAACAATCAAACTAATGCCAGAAGAGAAATGTAGAAAGAGAAAACAAGCTAACAGACTAGAAAGTGATAGAACTGAAGATTCCAGAGAGTGGTCAGGGCTGGACCCCCTGAGAAGGTACCATTTGAGCCAAGGCTGGGAAGAATAAAGGTGTGAACTATTGTATATGTGGGGGAAAGCATCTCAAGAAGATGAACAACCAATGCAAAGTCCTGAGGCAGGAGCATGCCTAGTGAAACTGCGGAACAAGAAGGAGGCTTGTGTGGCTGCGTGGCTAAGAGCCTGGTACAAGATTAGATCAGACAGCTGGGCAGGTGGTGAGATTTACAAGACCTTGTTGACCATGGTAATAATCTTAACCGCAGTGAAATGGAAGCCACTGGAATCTTTTGAGCAGAAACATGACATGATCTGATTTCTGTGTTAAAGCTCTCTCTGGTCACCGTGTGGAGAATAGGTTGAGGGAGGATGAGGCACAATGGAAGTGGGGAGACCTGAAGAGGCTCCTCCTGACTATTCCAAGCTGTAGTTTATACCAAGGGAGTAGTGTTGAGAGACTTAAGCCCTAGGAATCTTTACTGTTGATTTAGAAGGGATAAGTGAAAGCAGCATAAAACTAGGACTGGTCTGAAAAACTTACAGATTGGCAACAGATAAGATGATAGTTCTCCTTGTGGGGAAGGTTCTAGAACATGGCATTGCTTCTATACAGGATCCTCTCTTTCTTTAAAGTTTGTTTGTTCATTTCCATGAGTGACATACAGAGAGAAAGTACTCTCAACCAGATCCTCACACTACAATCCACTCCCAGTCTCAGTCAACCTGGATTATAGGTGCATGCCTGTTGTGCCCAGGGAGGTCCCAAGATATGAACCCAGGACCTTTCCCATGTGCCTCCAACTGTATCACTCGAATGCCACCACCCGACTCCTATGTAGGGCCCTTTTGCAGAAGTTTGAGTGTATCATTGTCAGAAAGATTCATTTCAGGGCAAGAGAGTGAGAGGAGGGCAGGCCCCCAAGTGCAATGGTTAAGCTTAGAACCAGATCCCTTATGGCCAACTGATTTTAGTCCCAGCCTCAGTGACTTGAAAAACATGCCGGGCATGTGTCCATATGCATGTGCATGTCAAAAATCCTGATCAATGAAGAAATAGAGGAAAAAAGATGGCATGACCAGGCATAATTAGGAGTTGCTTTCTCTCTCTGCATTCTGTATCTCTTTCTCTTTCTCTTGTCTCTTTTTCTGCTTTCTCTCTCTCTCTCTCTCTCTCTCTCTCTCTGGCAAGCACACACACCCTCTAACCAAAACATAAAAAGGAGAGAGAGAAAGTGAGATATAAGCAAATAAGCAAAGACCAGCATTGGAGGTTTTATCTTGGGAGAGTGTTGTCTAAAGAGATCATAATCTAAATCTTTAAACTGGTTAAACTGTACAAATAAAGGTGAACCAAACTTGCTTATAAATCCTGAAAAGACTACAATAAAGGGACACCACCCAAGGTTGTACAGCATTGACAAGAGTATAAATTTTAACCTTGGTGACATACTAGAATAACCCAGGGGGCTTTTAACAATTGTTGTTTGGGAGCCAGCATGGGGCATGGTGGTTAAGGCAGCTGGATTCCCACATAGTCAACCACAGTCAGAGTTTCCAGACCTGGTGGCTTGAAAATCACGCTGGGTATTTGTGTGTGAGTGCCCAAGATCCCGAGAGGAAAATGAAAGAGAAGAAATTGCAGCATGATCATTCCCCCTTTTTCTCTAGCAAGTGCATGCACCCTACAGCAAAAACAAAAAAATAATTAAAAATTGTTGCCTGACCATTGTCCAGGCCACATCCTAGTCCAATTAAATCAGATTCTCTGAAGATGGAATCCAGGGCACAGGAGTAGTAAAGTACCCCAGGTGATTCCTAAGTGCACCCAAGTTTGAGTACAATTGTCACAGAGTCATGCTTTACAGGCTTGGTCACACCTAGGGATCATGTTGGAATGCTGATTCTGACTGAGCAAGTCTGCGGTGGGACCTGAGGTGCTGCATTTCTTCCTTCCTTCCTTCCTTCCTTCCTTCCTTCCTTCCTTCCTTCCTTCCTTCTCTTCTTCCTTCCTTCTTTCTTTCTCTTTTCTTTTTCTTTCTTTTTCTTTTTCTTTCTTTTCTTCTTCCTTCCTTCCTTCCTTCCTTCCTTTCTTTATTGCCATAGTGCACTCACTGAAAAGAGACAGAGAGAAGGAAAGTGAGAAACAACTCCTGAGGAGGAATACCATGTCTCAATTCCTTCTCCTCCATTCTCCTCTTTGGATTTTGGTGCACACACATGTGCCCAGCATGTTTTCTACACCTCCAAGCAGGGACTCAAACCATGTAGTTGGCCATGTGGGGTCCAGCCACCTCACCCACCACACCACGGGCTGGTCCCTGGGCTCTTTTTTTGCTTGGCTGCACTTGGATGTGTACCTGGCAAAAGCTCATCCAACTTTCCAATGTGTACCCTTCTATGGAAATGGTATGCTTTAACAAAGCTTTTCTTAAAAAAAAAAAAAAAAAAGACAAAAAGTGGAAAAAACAAACACAGGGAATGTATTAGCCTTAAGAGATGATACTAGTAGGAAGCATTGATGAATCCCAAAAGGTTTTAGACAATTTGCAAATGAGACTCCTTAATGACTACAGAGAGACTGGGGACTCATACTAAGCATTTAAATAGGCATCTTTCTCCTTCGATAGGTCTCCAGGGATCTCCATCCCAAATATGCAGTGCACTGAACTAACTGCAAGTCTAACTAGGGTTATAGTCACTCTATCTTGTGCCCCTGGCGAGGTGTGCAATTGCAGGAAATGTCTCTTCTCACCTTTGCAAAGAAAGCCCAACCCTTGCAAAGGGTGGAGTGAAGTTACTAGAAGATTGCCTGAAAACTTCTCAAAGAACCTGTTGTATCATCAGCCTTCCATCTGGCCCCACCCCTCTGGAACTACATTCAATTCACTGCTGAAAATCACCATAGACACTCGGCATCTATTTCCTTAGACTTATCTTTTAGCTCCATCTGACAGTTCTTATAATGTTTGATGACATAGATATGCTGAGCAAGCTGAGTGCCAATACCGCCGGCTCACCATGTTACGCTGGAATTACTGGGCTGGAATCAGAAGTCATTTAAATCTTCAGCAAGTTCTGGTTGTGGCTGTTGATTCAGAAAACCATGGTTTCTCTGAGGCCAGTGACGTTCCTGACAGATGATTTCCTTGAATGGGGGAGGCCTCTCTAGAGAGTCGTTTACAATATCAAATGCAGCTGAAACATCAAGACTCTGCAAATTCCTCAGTCTTGTGATTTTGGAAGCCCTGGAAGAGAAGATGCACCAAGGGTGCACCCCAAGTGCATCTGATTCTTCAGAGAGGAAGAAGATATTCCACAAAGCATGTTTACTCTGGAAGTATTCCCCAGGATTCTTCACAATGTACTTGGTTCTTCAACTGGTGAACTGATATTTAGTCACTATCATAGCAATAATAAGAGATATTTTAGTTTTGACACAACAGCCACCATCATCCTTGCATAAAGGAAGTCATATCTGGTCACCCGTCCTCTCAACCTGCCAATGGCTCCATTGTCCTCAGAGCAAAATCCAAAGTCTTCACTGGGCTCTGGTCTTGTCTTAACCCACTGATGTCACCTCTCACCATTCTTGTCCTCCCTTGTGTACTTATTTCCACCACATTGGTCCGTGTCACTCCCAAGACACTGTAGCACTGTAGGTATGTGTCCACCTCTTGGGACTCTGTGTTTCCTAGCCCTTCTGTATGGAGCCTCTTAAACCCAGGTCCCATTGGCTAAATCACTTCTCCTTTCCAAGTCTTAGCTTAAATGTCACCATTTTAATGTGTCCTACCCTGACTACCCTGGCCCCTCCTGCTCCCACTCTTCCTATCCCCTTTATACTGACCTACTTGCTTTCTTCATGTAAAGTTTGTTTATTTATTTATTTACTTTGGCTCAACAAGGTCTCATGCCATACTCTCCCTCTCCACCCTTCTCAGGCAGCCAGGATCATGGGCATGCACACCTGACATGTACGGGTTGATCTGGGAACTGAGCCCCCATTCTTCCTTATGTTTTTCAGCCTCTCACAGTATTGCATTACCACTCCACCACAGCAATGGGTCCTACTTCCTTATTTCTGTGCTATTTTCAGCTAACATACTGAAATGGTTTGACTACCCCCTCCAAAATACACATTAAAATTTAATTGCCAATGTTGCGATGTTAAGAGATAGTACCTTTAAAGTGAGTAAGTCATGTGGGCTCTGCCCTCATGAATAGGTTAGTGCCTTTATTGTTGACGTTTGGCCTCTTGCTTTTATGGTCTCTTTCTCACTCTCTCTCACATTCCACTTCCACCATGGGATGACCCTTGATAGATGCCAGCCTCATATTCTTGGACTTCCTAGCCTCCAGAACCGTCAGCCAAATAAACTTTTTTCCCTTATGAGTTACCCAGTCTGTGGTATTCTGGTATAGCAGCAGAAAATAGACTAAGGCATACCTTGATTTTCTTGTTATTTTGTTAATCGTTTATCATCTATCTTTGTGCACTAGAATGTCAGCTCCACAGGTCAAAGTATTTTTAAGTTGTTATTGTTCAGTTTTGTTCATTGATGTTTCTCAAGTATCCTAAACAGAGTCTGGCACATAGTAGATGCTCAACAAATATTTGTACATGTTGAATGACTAAAATTTGTTGAGCTTAATATGTGCTGTCATTATGCTATGTGCTTTACACATACACATAAAATACTTAGCAATCCATAACATGGGTGATATTATTCATCACACTTTTTTTTGAAGCTTTCGCTTTAGGGTGTGTGCACTTGCCAGAGAGTGAGAAGGGACCATGAGAGATCACCCCCTCAAGGGAGATGGGCATGGTATAATCTCTCCATACCCCTCCTGGGACTTTGGGCACACACACATACGTGCCTGGTGTGCTTTCCAAGGTGCCAGGTCCAGAACTTGAACTGTGGTCAGTGATATGAAAGTCCAGCACCTTAACCAGCACACCACCTGCTGGCCTTATTAACCACATTTTCAGTGTAAGAACTAAAGGAGAGAGAGGTAAAGAGAGAGAGGCAAGTCAATCTGCTGAGGGTCACACAACAAATAATGGAGCCAGGGGTTCAAATCCAAGCACTCAGATCCTACAGTACTAGTTCTTGACCACACCAACTAAACTGAAACAAGCGATGTCCAGAAGAGATTATTTGTTTGGCAAGCCAAGTTTTGTTCATGGTAGACATCAGCTAGTCATCCATTCTTTCCCTCTGTAGGTGCACTGCAATTTTCCTCTAGAGAATTGTTTCTTACATTGCTTTCCATCTGTGGACTTCCAGTATAGTGGATTCTATTCCTGAGCTGAAGCAAAGCCTCTTTCAGGTGCTAGCTGGGTGAACTTGGAGCATTAGTTAGCCTCTCTGGGCTCTTGCACTCTCACCTCTATAGATGCTTCTATTCTAAGTTTATTTTGTTTATTTCTTTCTTTAAAAAAGAGAGAGAAAAAGAGAGAGCAAGCTGCCAGGTCTGGGACTTGAACCACAGTCAGCCATGTGGATCAGTCAGTGCCTTAACCACCATTCTACCTGCCGACCCCAATATCAATATTATTAATCACCCTTAGAATTTTCAGTCATAACAGAAGTCCTGGAAACATAGGGCAAAGTATGTTTTCTCTCTTAGGCCTTTCAACCCTGTTCCCCATTCTGTTTCACCCTCAGAACTAAAGACTACGTGCAACTAAATAAAATATTCTTTTTAAACTGTGCCGATTGAACTCTGTCAACCTTAGGAGGGAAAATGGATGATTATGCAGCCTGTTGGATGTCACTGTGTTTAAAGAGATGTTCTCAGAAACACGCACGTGCCCGATGAGGGGGGCATGAGTCTGAGTCCCCCCCAGGTGATGTCAAGCAGCCAATTCTTTCAGAATTAGGCAGTTTGGATATTCAACCACTGGGCTCATGCCCCAGGGCATAAACCTTCCCAAGCAGGGGGGTGTTGAACAAATAGGAAGTATCTCCCAGATCTCTGATTAACGCAGCTGTGGAAAATAGCATTTTGGTACGTGGACTCTCCAAATAGAGGCACTATTACCGCAAAGCCTTTCTTTTCTAGCCTGACAGAACCGGAATGCCTTGACTGGGCATGATCGACACTCAGAGAATTTTCTAAATGCACATGGTTTTTGCGTGTCACTTTCATTGCATGTTGTAGATCACTTTTGGAGACTCCTTGGGACAATAGCTTCCACAGAAACATTTCTCTCTGTCTTGAGCGACCCAAAGTCAGAATACCTATTTTACATTGGGGAGGGGCTGGGGGGGGGGGGGACAGCTTCCTTTCTTTCTCCCCCATTTCCTACAACTGTGCCGCTGTGTACACTTCCAAGACAGCATGACATGTGGGCATCAAAGCTGACTAAAAAGTGATCTGAAGTTAAGGTATTTTGCCAGTTTCCACTTTCTTTACAGCATTCCTTTCTGTTTCTGCTTTTTCTTAAAAAAAAAAAAAAAAAATTAAAAAAAAAAAAAAAGACTGACTTAAGAAAACTTGATCTAGTTGGGACAGACCTGGCTGGCCCCAGTAACTCCTTCCTGTGCTCCTCAACAGAAGAAGAGGTGGAGGCAAGAGGGCTGAGATTCCAGGAGGGGGAAATGCCAAGAGAGGGGGCAAGGGCAAATGGGGCCTTCTCTGCGGGGGACATTCAATAACTCTCTTAGCCTTTATGCTGTAGGACAGGGGCTCATTTGCTCGATTTGGGGTGACAGGGGCTGGTTTTGTTACCGCATAGCTGGAGTTTTGAATAAGTGCGGCTCTCTCGGAGGCTGAAGGCAGCATTCGTTATCTTAGCCCTGGGAGGGCATGGAAACCGAAGGCGTTTTGGCAGTGGCAGCATAAATCCAGTGTTTGCAGGGGCCGCCCCCGCCAGGGAGGAAGGAATGTTCAGCTTCCCTTTGACGGTGAGATTTCCTGCTTCTCGTAGGAGAGGCTGTCTGGACTAGATGCTCAAGCGAAGTCTGCATCAATTACTTGAAAGGAAACCAACCCTATTCCTGAAGGTTTGGCGGCAGAAACGTTCATTGTTGAGAAAGGGGAAGAAAAAAAAAAAAAAGACTAATGAACTCCCCTCTCTTCGGTATTTTCAAAGGCCTCTTGTGTTGGTGGCTGTTTTATTTTTTCCTTTCTTTTCTTTTCCTTTTTCTTTCTTTCTTTTCTTCTCTCTTTTTTCTTTTTCTTTTTTTTTTTTTAAGAGTTCTTAGGAACTCTCATTAGCCCCTCAATAAATGCTACTTTAAGGGCTTGTAACTTTGTCATTAAATCTTCACTCCACGATGAATTAAGGTTGCAGCCAAGAAATGCCCTTCCCACCCCCTACGAGCTTCTTTACAATTACCCAAAAAAGGCAGGAAAATAGATTTGTAGGGGATTTTTAGTACTCGTTTACGTGCGTTCCTGTCAAACGGTGATTAATTCAGGGCCACTTCAGTTTTTCTAACTTTCATCCATAATGGGCACGTTGACATTTTTATTTGAATCTCTTTACGCCATCCGAAATAATCTCCTTCAGCAACAGAAGCTGCTGCTTAATTGCCACGGAGCGGCTGTTACCTCTCCTCCACCGACAGCCGCTTTCAGGATGGTTTTGAGCTCGATGCTGTGGAACACACGGGCTGGCGACAGCGCGTCAGGTGGATTGATTGAATGGCCCCCTTGTTCCTGACTAGCTGTGTCTACATTGGTATCAGAGCCAAACAAAGCCCTTTGCATCTAAATATAGCATTTTGTTTGGCCCCAGGCCCTCACTGTCTTGTTTTTCCATTCTTCCATGTTCTAAAGCAAATACAAGAGAGCCCCGTTTTAACTTGACTTATTTTTACCCAAAGTCGCATGTGCCATGGGGCAGACTGGTCCTGGAACTAGAAGTTCATGCACAATTAATCTGATTTTCTGGTTAATTGAAGGCAAACCAGAAAACTGCTTTGAGAGATTTTCTCTTGTTATAAAGTCTTCTGAAACTCTGTTTAGACACTTGGAATAGTGAAATCCTAGAACTGAAAGAGAAGTGGGGGTCTGGGTGCACCGAGGGCAGCACCCATGGAGCTAACCAAATTGCCTGGGCTTTCTGTTTTCTGCACAACTCATTTTACTTTTGAACAACTTTCCTTCTTGGGTATTTTCTTCCTGTGTTTCCTGCCTGGATTATTAATGAGGTGATTTTTTTTTTTTTTTTAGATTTGTTTTCTTGATGAGAGAGCCGGCAGAACTTCAGATAGCACTTTGGCCAATGTCCTTTAGAAGTGGAGATGGGGTGGGGTGTGCCAGTGGCATCGTGGTTAGGAGCTGGATTCCTACATGGCTGACTAGGTTCAAGTCCTGGACCGGCAGCTTGAAACACACCGGATATGTGTGTGTGTGTGCAAGTCCGTAATCCCAGAAGAAACATGGAAAAGAAGGGATTGCGGTGTGGTGATCCCCTGAGGTGTGATTTCTCACTTTCCTTCTCACTGTCTCTCTCTGTCTCTCTGAGAAATGCACACATTCTATAGCAAAAACTTAAAAAAAAAAGAAAAGAAAATGGAGACAGTTAATCTTTAGGAGTTGTGAAACATCTGTGGCCATTGTAGAGTCCGCAAAATATTTATATATAAATACACACACACGTGTGTGTGTGTGTGTGTGTGTGTATTTTTTTTTTTAGACAGAGATTTTTGCTATAGAGCATGTGCACTTGCCAGAGAGACAGAGAGAGAGAAAGTGAGAAAGTGAGAGATTGTGGCCATGCCACAATCCCTTCTCCTCCATTGTCCTCTTAGGATTTGGGGCACACACTCACACACACCTGGCATGAGTTTTAAGCCACTGGATCTAGGACTTGAACCATAGTCAACTATGTCAGAGTCCAGTGACATAACCATTATGCCATATCCTGGGTCCCGATACTGCAAATTCTTTCAAATTTTTTTAGAATTATTATTTTTTATTTAATTTTTATGTATTCATTTACTTATTTTAACTTGACCAGAGAGAGACACAGAAGAGAGAGGAAAAGTGTGAAAGCAAGCCACCAGGTTTGGGACTCAAACCGTGGTCAATCACATGCGAGTGTTCAGTGCCTTAACTGCCACTCCACCTACTGCTCCTGAATGTTTATTTATTGGGGCTGGCAAGTGGTGTGGTGATTAAGGTGCTGGACTTCTACATGGTTGACCACAGGTCAAGTCCCAGACCTGGAGGCTTGCTTTCTCACTTTCCCTCTCCCTCCCTCTCCCTCCCCCCTTCAAATGAAAAAATAAATAAATAAAATAAATTAATTATTTAAAATAAAAGGTTTATTTTTTAATATCTTCCATGAGACAGAGAGAGAAAGAGAGAGAGAAAAAGAGAGAGAGAGAAGGTATCCCCAACAATGTCTTCACATTGCGCTCCAGCCCCAACCTCATCCAGCCAGGACCATGGCACACACACGCCCAACATGTCCAGAGAGCGCTCAGGCCTCCCACGTGGCCTCAGCATCTTAGAGCACTGTGTTGCTGCTACACAGCTGTGGCTGACCTCCTAACTTACTTTCTTACCATCTTCCCCTTTCCAAGGACAGGCTGGCTGAAATCAGTCTAGATATTTGGAATCCCATTGGTTGAATACTTAGGCATCAGATTTTTTTCTCGCTTGCACTTTTAGCTCTTACAGAAGGTTTACATAGCAAGTGAAAAAAAAAAAAAGAAAGAAAGAAAGAAAGAAAGAAAGAAAGAAAGAAAGAAAGAAAAGCAGCTAAAATATAAGCTATATATTTTTTCTCTTCTATAGACTCAAGCAATACAGAAACATAAAAGATACAAAGTAGAAGTTCTTTGAAATCTGTCTTGCACAGATAAATATTTTATCATCATTTATTTATTTATATATTTTTAGAAATTTACTATAGGGCACATGCGCTCTCCAGAGAGAGAGAGAGAGAGAGAAAAGGAAAGTGAAAAATCAGCCCCCGCCCCCAGGGAGGGATACACACATACACATATATGCCCTAAATGATTTTCAAGCCTCCAGGTATAGGACTCAGACCAGGTTGGCCATTTGGGAGTCCAGTGCCTTAACCACCATGCCACCTGCTGCCCCCTACAATAATTTTTTTCTAAAAAGGAAGTATGGGCCAGTTGGTGGTGTGGTAGTTCAGACAGCTGGATCCCACATGGTTGACTGTGTGGTTCATGTCCTGGACTTGGTGACTTGAAAAACCCTCCACGCACCTGTTCATGCCCAAAATACCAGACAGAGGGAGAGGGAGAAGGGATTGTGGCATGACCATCCCTCATGGGGAATGTTTTCTCCCCCCCCCCTCTCTAGTAAGCACACATGCCCTCTGGCAAAATTTTTGAAAGGAAGAGAGAGCGAGAGAGAGAAAGAGAGAGATAAAGTATCTGCTCCTTCCTGTGCAGGAATGGCATGGCCCTGAAACTAGTGCAATGAGAGGCCAGGCTTCTGCAGTTGAGTGTGTCAACCCCACCATCAGCTTACCGTGTCTCAAAGCATTGACAGAAACCCTGCTCAGCCTTTCAGCCCTTCTTAAAGTCCCAGCCGAAGGACCAGCAATTAGCCTAATGGCTATGTCACTGGACTCCCATGTAGTCGACTGCGGTTCGAGTCCCTGACCCGGTGGCTTAAACTCACGTGGGCGTGTGTGCGTGCGTGCTCAAGATCCCGAGAGGAGAATGGAGAAGGGATTGTGGCATGGCCATGCCCCCTGGGGGGTGATTTCTCACTTTCTGTCTCTCTGTCTCTCTCTGTCTTTCTGGTGAGCACATGCTCCCTGTAGCAAAAACCTCTCCAAAAAAAAAAAAAAAATAGTCCCAGCTGAGTAAAGTGTTATTCAGGGATGTCAATGCATAGTGATTGCCCTTCACTCTACCAGGCCCCTCATGCTTTATCTTTGGATCAAGTCCGACAGCAGAACCTGTTCATTTGCACTGTATTTATTTAGGCCACGGTTAGGAGTTACGCAGCGCACATGTGGTTGGTCATCTGCCCTCTGACCATGGTAAACTACTCTAAGCTAGGGTAACCTCTCTTCTGCCTAACCTATGGATAGATGTGACTCTGGGAAACCCTCCAGCAGGCAACTATAGTGGACTCTATACCCGTTTGCCTCTTTACTCCAGCTTAGGAAATTTTGCAGCTGTATTTGCCCTCAACGTTGATGTTGAACTTCTGTTCTCATTGTTCTGAGTGTAAAATTTATTTGAAAATGAAACATCCAGAAAACTGTTCTCCCCACTGAAGTACTGCATCTCAAGTGAAGTGAGGTTTTGTCATTAGTCATCGTCTTCCTTTCACTCTTGCTGCCAGGAGGCTCTGACTCAAGACTTCAAAGCTCAATGGTAGCAAATAAAATGTGCCTATGATTGCCCCGTTTGTACTCTCCTATGTTCTTGTCTAGAATTTTTGTTTCTATCATTTGTCTGGGGTTGTGACCTGCCTTATATCAAAGAGGTGAAAGTACAAATAAATACATGAACAAATTTTAAAAATCATGCATCCCATCTGCTGTCTTATCAGTGCAGACCTCGGTCTGGGAGCTCTTTTTGTTTTCCTTCATGCTTAAAAACAAATCCATGACTTTGTACACTATCTCAGAGGGAAGATAAGCTGCCAGAACAATGTAATTGGAGCTGGAAAGAGGAAATTAAACTAGGTTGATGGCCTGGATAGGTGAGGTCTTTATTTTCAGCCCTTGGAGAATGTTGCGGCCCCATTTTACAGATAAGCAAGGGCAATCTCCACTTCCTGGGGCCACCAGAGCGTGTCCGAGTGACGTGTCATTCCCAGTCCTGCCTCCAGTCCACTTTGGCATATAACCTTATGCAATCTTTTCCATTTGGAAGTTCCTTCTGCACTCTCAGGCCGTTCCAAACGTCACCGGTGAGCACCCTTCATTTCCACTTTGTTTAGCAATCCACATGGCTAGGACTTAAAAAAAAAAAAAAAAAAAAAAAAACCTCTAAAAAACACCCACCCCACACAC
>NW_006159713.1:2032611-2036799 GCF_000334495.1 Tupaia belangeri chinensis | reverse complement strand
CTCGTGGTTTGTCGACCCACCGCGGCGCGCGTATAAAAAAAAAAAAAAAAAAAAAAAACCTCTAAATGAAGCCCTCCCCTCCAAGGTACTTGGCTTCCAACCCCCTCCCCCCAATCCGGAGAAACAATCTGAATACACAAAATTAGAAAAACATACACAGAATGGTTGTTTAAAATTCACAGCTGTCAACATCAAGTATTTTGTGTGAGAGAAAGAATGTAAGAAACAGCGGGTTAACAAAATAGCTGCAGATGGATCGGTTCGCGCGGAGGACTAGGCTGGCATTGTCTGTGCTCCATTTTGCCGAGGCTCATTTGCATTCCAGGACAAAGGTTTGCTGTTGGAGACCCTTTCTCTCCATCCTCCTCCTCCGAAAGGCCACTCCCTCCTCCCTTCGGAAACCTACAGGAACGAACACAAATCTGTTATTTTAACACAACGTGGGCACAATTCGGTGTTTTCACTCCGAATAAAGCTGGGGGAAGCTGAAGAATAGGGCCTTTTATTTGCAAGAGATACTCAAAGGAAGCAGGATTGAACCATAGGCCAGCGTATATGAATAAAGTTGTTAGAGAATTTGCAGCCTGTGTCCGGGGAGCCCCACTGTAAGTTTCACAACTGTCAGCTCGGAGCGCTTCGCATCAGAGTGCATAATTGCATCTGTTAATTACATTTTTGCCTCATTCTCCAACGTAGAATAAATTTATTCCCCCCCACACACACTTTTCATACTGCCTAGGAGAGAAGACTTCCCCCCCCCCAATTTAATAAACGTGATTGACAACAGAAAATGTAGATTTACTTTCTTTCTATTATGACTGTATATTTGAGTCTAGAATGCACACACGTATTTTGCAGACAACTTTGCAGCAGCCCATTAGGAACTGCACGCATTCCATAAATTGTAAGGGCCCTATTTCATGACTCTTGTAAGAAGTGGCTTGAAAGTGGCATGAAAAATGTTTAAAAATACACAGAGACTAAGGACATGTTAAGCGAGGTATCCCAAGTGAACTGCCAGGATAGAAAGGGCATTTCAACAGGAAAAACAGCCTCTGAGACCAATACCCTGAACGCTGGGTTTCCAGTCCTTGGGCCACATGAAGGGGTTTGAGCTAAAAGTGCCTCGCCCTCTTACCAATGTCTTTGAAGTAGGAAGCCTTTGAGTTTCGAATCTGGAATGGCTCCATGGAGCAGTGGTTTCACTTTTTTGCCCAAGGTCACCCAGACTTAGTGAGACAACTGGAAGAGCACCCTGTCCAACCTGGAGAGGAAGTGAGGATGATGAGAGGGAACACTTCCCTTTCACTCTCTTTTCCTGAGACCCCAGAAAAAGGGCCTTTCTCGTATGATTGAGAGCAAAGCACAGGAGAGACAACTTCTAAGGCTGAGCAATCCAGAGGTCTATGTGATTTCTGAGGCCATGGTTTGAGGCGCCATGAGTCTGGGGGTGATGACTGTCCACTCACAACTCTGGACAGTGGCCCTGTGATGTCACCGAGGGCCTTGACACCAACTCTTTAAATCAGGAGCTCCCTGCTGTCCTGGTTTCTAATGGCCTAATCCCAGGCCTGAGGGATACGTTAAATACTTTTCTTTTTTAACCACCAAAGAAACCTTCATGTTTGAGCAGAACCTAGGGGAAAAAAAGCAAATCTTCCAGGGTGTACATAATCCCCTCTTGATCTGGTCTCCCAAGCCTCCAGCTGGTGTCGCTAAGCCTGCAGGCCGGTTTGGAGGAGGTGAGTGTGAGAATCTGCCTCCTTTCGTCCGAGGAGAACTTGCTAAGGCAGGGAGTCCCTGTGCATCTTCAGAGGTCTAAGCCCGCACTCGATTCTAACAGCTGTTAGAGACACAGACCAGCCTTGATGTCATATGGTCATATATCTTTGTCCACATGAGAGGTCAGATGAGATCATGGGGGTGAAAGAGCTTGGTAAACTATAAAGCCCCAGACAAGTGTCTGTTTTCATTATTAAGCAGTAGCACAGTCCCTCTCCTGCAAAGGAGCCTATTACAACATTTTTGGAGCATCTGAGGTTGTTTTCTTTCTTTTCTTTTTTTAATTGTTAGCACAAATATTTATTGAGTGCCTACTACTGGTCAGGGCATTTTAAAAACATAAATCAAACCATGTCACTCTCCTGTGTGAACACTCCAGTGCTCCCAAACACACCTAGAATAACATTCCATGTCTTTACTATGGCCTGCAAGGTTGCGTAGGATGGGTCCCTGGAGCCTCTCCCTTCTCTTTTCCCTCGATGCACCCCTTTTTCCGTCCGCGCAGGACATGGCACTGCCCTTGCTGCTCTTCTGGTATGTTCTCCTTCCACACTGGATACTCGTCATCTTCTTTCCCTGTGTAGAAGAAAGAAAGAAGCAATTTCATAGCTGAGACACTATAACAAGACATAATAAGAGAAAAGCACATGCATGTGTTTAATGTAAGTTTTAAATATACAGGAGCCTTCAGAAATAAAGACTCTAAAGAAGGAGGGAAGCCTACGTGTTTTCTAAGCTAAGTTTGGTGAAGAAGTGGATAGTTGTGGACAAATACATATAGAGGACAAAGGAATGGAGCCAGTGGGAATAAACTGAGGGGAATTTAGCAACGCCTGCTGGTACACAGTCTTCTCTGTAGCCCTGGCTCTTCAGATAGAAGGACATTTATTTTCTCCACTTCCAGGGAGGGTGCCTTCAGAATGACCTACTTTAGAAAAAGAACAGTGGGACCGGCAGGTGGTATGGTGGCTAAGGACGCTGGACTCCCCCATGGCCAACCATGATTTGAGGCCTAGACCTGGCGACTGGCTTTCTCACTTTCTCTCTCTTTCTCTCGCTCTCACTCTTTCTCACTCTGTCCCTCTCTGGTCAAATTAAAAATGAATAAATAAATAAATAAAGTTAAATAAAATAATTCTTTTTAAAAAGAAGAACAGTAAGACCTACTTCAGAGGGGAAGGTTAGTGAGAACTTCTGCTTCTGCTGTTTGGTCAAACGCCAAGGTACCATATTTTAAGGTAGCATGTCTTGATTCCCATGGCTTACTTTAAGGTTCTTCATGGCCCCATCATAATTTGGAATGATTGAAGACATTTGTGTGTGTGTTTATTGGTATTCCCTCTATTAAAATATACACACCTTATAACACAGACTTTCCCCTCGGCTGTATTCCCAGCTCCTAGAATAGTACAGAGTGCTTAGTAGGTCTTCAGTGAACATGTATAGGGGAAAATACTGGGGATGTGAAGATGAGAAAAAGTCAAGGAGCGTACAGTTCTGTTCTTTATCTGATGGGACTTGGTTCAGAAGGAAAGCAAGAATACCTAATAACGCAATGTTTACTTTATGACTTAGTGCGAAAGACTCAAACACCCAGGTTATTTCTTTATTACAAGGCCTGCCTAAGTGGAGCATCTGGTTTCTAAGGTTCTTGTTTGAGCCAAGAGTCTTGGCATGACACATATGAAGTCCAGGGTCCATAGAAGCAGGTCAGAAACTTCTGGAGATATATACCAGGAGAGCCACCCAGGTCCCAGTGAATCACTTCATGGCTAGATTGGCATCACCTAGCCTTTCTTCCACTTCCTTGAATGAGGATCAAATGAGAGCCCTATGGTTCCTGCTCTCTGCCTCATTGACTGACACAGAGAGTGATTGTCACCTCACCCAAGCTGAGCCAATTACACTCTCTAAACCCTCATCCCTGAGTGGCCAGCAGCCTTCAGCCAGGTCAGTCAGGGTCCTTGGCTGGCGATTTTCCAACTGGAGCTAGAGAGAAGAAGGTGTTTTCTTTCCAGCCCCAAAGCTGTGAAGGTGTGAGGTCAGCAAGAGCCAAGAGCAGAGGTTCTAACTTCAGGGCAACAGCCATAGGGGAAGCCATGAAGAGACAAGAATTGTGATGGAGCTAGAGAGAGAGAGAGAGTGTGTGTCCAGCTGGTGGTAGAGATAGATAAAGAAAATGGGACCAGCAGGTGGTGTGGTGATTAAGGCGCTGGACACTCCCACATGGCCAACCAGGGTTCAAGTCCTGAATCTGATGGCTTGCTTTCTCACTTCCTCTCTCTCTCACTCTCAACCTCTGTCTCTCTCTGGTCAAATTAAAAGAAAAATGAATGAATAAATAAAATAATTATTAAAAAGAAGAAGAAGAAGAAAATGTCTGGGCTCTGGTTCTGCCTCCATCCC
>NW_006159713.1:2015592-2032580 GCF_000334495.1 Tupaia belangeri chinensis | reverse complement strand
CTGTCATGAGCTGCTAAATCCCCCCTTTGGCCAGAGCTAGCTCAAGTGGGAATTTTTTTACATCAACCAAAAGTGACCTGATAAATAATTATTTTTATTTCAAGTAGTTGATTATTACAAAGTAAATACATAAATGCAGTTTAAAATTTCAAACACTCCAGGAGATTATAAAATGGAAACTGGTCTTCCTCTTCGCTCCTAGCTTTCCCCTCCGCTTCACCCCCCGCCCCCAGTTTCATTCCCTGGAGGTAACCCGCAACCACTTGTTAAATCTATTATCCTTCTAACTGTCATTTGACCAACTTCTGGCAAGCATTTTGAAAAGCAGCAGAAAATCCTTTGTAATTTTGATTTATCTGATTGTAATATATATTACTCTTGTAGATTTTCAAACAATGGGTTATTCAGCCATTTATTTCAGTCAGCTTTGTCTGCATTAGTAAATGTTTTGACATAAGCCATTTATTTCAGAGATGAATGATTCATTTGGGTATTTCTCAACAACATAAAATAATACTCTGGGTGAGGGCATTGCTGACTTTTTGGCAGGGACTGAGTTATTCATTTTCACATTCTTCATATGGCTCGGCATGCTTTGCTCTGGGTAGGCACACAGTGTGGATTGGAAGAGATGAAGAATTTGGTGAAAAGAAGCCTGGGACAGAAGGGAAAGAAAGAACCTTTATTGAGCCCTTTCACAAGACCGTGGACTTGGCATGCTTTATCTTTGCTGTAGCTCTGAGCGGCTCTAGTTCTTGTCACTTTTCCAGCTGGTTCTTCAACTTTTCATTTCACAGTGTGGCTACTCCGTGTCTCTCCAATGAATTCATTTTGCTTGGGTTAGCCATGTTGATTTCTATTGCTTGCAATTCAAGAACTCTGACTGACAGACAAATAGGCACATCAACAGTAGGGTGAGTGGGGGCTGGACTGTGGCCCAGCAGTAATGGAACACTCAGTGAGGCTGACCCGCCTGGGAAGGTTCTGGGCTCCTGTCTGGAGACCTCCCTGAACCCTGGGACTAGCTAAGGCTGGGAGCAGATCATGGCATGGGAATCCTGTTGGGGACAACTGTCTCTCTCTCTGTCTTTCTGTCTCTCTCTCTCTCTGTCTCTCTGTCTCTCTCTCTCTCTGATAGAAGAATAAAATTAAACTTTCAAAAAACAGGGTAAGGGAATAGCAAGTAGCATAGTGGTTAAGGTGCTGAATCCCCATGTGGTCAATCACGATTCAAATCCTAGACCTGGTGGCTTGCAAATCTCACTAGACACCTGTGCAGAAGGAGAGTGAAGGAGAAAGGATTGTGGCATGGCCATCACCCCTGGGAAGTGATTTCTAACTTCCCCTCTCACTGTCTCTCTGTTTCTTTCTGGCAAAATCATGCACCTTATGGCAAAAATCTTTAAAAAAAAAAATAAGGTAAATGGATTGGGCAGGAAAAAATACATATAACCCCTCTTACAAATAAGGAAAATGAAGGTACAGATCCATTAAGTACATTGCTTCAGGCCACATGGCTAGGGAGTGGCCAAACAGGAATTAACTCAGTTCTATTAAAGTAGAAAAGTTTGGCCCTTTCCACCCCTCTGCAGCCAGGTGCCAAGACTTTGGCACAGGAACAGATTATTTCTAGAGGCCAAAGAAAGCATGACTGAACCTGCGTGCTCCTTCACCAAGAAACCAGTCAACGTGTATTTCGTAGAAGATGGCCGCTTCTGGAAATTTAAAGAGGTAGGTTTTACCCTTGGAGAGATTTCTAGATCCTTGCTGATGCAATGGTATGTCTTTTTTTTTTTCTTTTAATATTTATGTATCTTTATTATTATTATTATTATTATTATTTTAATTTGCTATCGGACACGTGCGCTTACCAGAGAGAGACAGAGAAAGTGAGAAAGCAAGCCACCAGGTCCAAGACCTGAACTATGATTGACCATGTGGGAATCGAGGGTCTTAACCACCATGCCACCTACTAGCCCCTCAATGGCATATCTAATTCACTTAGAAAAAATATATTTAAGGAAACAGATCATGAAAGAGAAGCTCAAGCACTATTTTCTAATTTGTTGTCATTATCTCTAAATGATTCATATGTATTTTATTCCTTTTCCATTACTCTCACTATATAGGGAAAAAAGGGGGGAGAGGGGAGACTGACCATTCGTGGTAAATATCAATCACTTGTTTATTTTGGTCAATTTATTTTATACAATATTATGTAGTGGTCAAAAGCAAGGCCTGTAGAACTAGATTTCCTGTTTTTGCTGTTGTTGTTGTTGTTGTTTTTTGTTTTGTTTTTAAGATTTTTTTCTATAGAGTGTGTGTGCTCACCAAAAAGACAGAGAGAGACAGAGAGATTAAAAAGTAAGAAGTCACCCCCCCAGGGGGGATGGCCATGCTGCAATCTCTTCTGTTCCATTCTCCTCTTGGGATCTTGGGCATATACGCACACATGCCCAAGTGTGAGTTTTAAGCCTCTGGGTCCAGGACTCACACTGCAGTCTACTACTTGAGAGTCCAGTGACGTAACCATTATGTCATCTGTGGTCTGATTTCTTAGATTTTGATCCCAGAACTGCTGTGCGATGCTGAATATGGATTACCATTTCTGTCTTTGCTTTCTCATCTGTAAAATGAGCCTAATAAAATCTGCTTCCAGAAAGCATTGTAAGGATTAAAAAATTAACATAGTTAAACAATTAGAATATGGCTTATAATATAATAGGTACTATATGTTTTTGCTATTAAAATATTTCTTTGTTTATTATTTACTTCAAATGTTAATTTTATTTATGATAGAGAGTGCGTGCACACACAGTGAGAGAGAAAAAGAGAGAAGAGAAAGAGAGAAGACCATTGACTGGGTCTTATCACATAATGACCCCTTTCCACAACCCTCCATCTTGTCAGGATCCTGGGAACCCACACACGTGGGTTGCCAGAGAAACAGAGAGTGGGAGAAAGAGAAAGAATCTGTCGATGGGGAGTGATCACATTACAATTTCTTCTACTCCATTTCTCCATCCTGTGGGGGTTTGGGGGCAAACATGCATATTCTCCATGTGTTTTTTAAGCTGCCGGAGCCATGCGGTCAGTCATGTGGAATTCGGCTCACTTAACCACTAGGCTACAAAGCCTGCCCATCCAGCATATTTTCAAGTCAACCCTGGGAATCAAACCTGTGATTAGCCTTATGGCTTCCAGCACTGCATTTTAATTTGCTACCAACTGCACCACCAGGATGGGCTAATTTATTTTTTAAGTACTCATTAGGAAGGCCATCCAAGATGGCATGGTGGTTGATACAGCTCAGTTCCATATGGCTGACTCTGTATCTGTGTTTTGGACCTGGCAGCTTAAAAAACACTCTGGGTGCACGTATGTGTATCTCCAGAATCCCGAAAGGAGGATGAAGGAGACAGGATGTGATATGGCCATCCCCCTTGGGGGTGATTTCTCACTTTCCCTCTCTCTGTCTCTCTCTCCTGTGAATTCTTGGATCCTGTAGTAAATTAAAAAAAAAAATACTCATTGGGAACCTGAGCCAGTGAAATGAGTTTTTAATTCTGCAAGTACATATGTGTGAATTTTGCAGTTCAGAACCGAGGCTCAGAGTCTGTGATTAAGGCGTAGGTCTTGAGGTAACAAATGACTGGTAGTGATAGGAGTATAAATAGAATCCTACTTCATGTATATCCTAATTATTATTCCCTCTTTGACAGGATTCTGTGTTTAGCTGCATGATATTAAGCAATACTTATGCAGTTTGGGAAAGGGCAATTTGGAAAGATCACACCCAGTGATCTTAAAGCCGTGATGTACGGGTTCCCTGAAAGTATAAGTAGGTCAAATACCTCTAACATTGAATTAGCAGAAATTATGCAAGCTATTATATTGGATATTACTAT
The DNA here is from genome assembly GCF_000334495.1 of Tupaia belangeri chinensis. Lineage (NCBI taxonomy): Eukaryota > Metazoa > Chordata > Mammalia > Scandentia > Tupaiidae > Tupaia > Tupaia belangeri. The sequence goes on along the minus strand of NW_006159713.1, from coordinate 2,028,672 downwards.
TTAAACATTTTGTATAAACTGCAGTAATACACACTCCTCTTTATGGGATGAATCAAGACTTAAAACTAATTCTGGCGAATTAAGAATTGTATTTTCCAGGAATTAACTACCACAATTTGACTGTAGCTGTAAAAATTTTATTAGGCAATACATCTGACCTCAAATTGGAAATTTGTGTTGGAACCAGTTTAGGAAATAATTATTGCTGTGTTGTTAATTTTATATTTGCCTAATAAAACACAGCAGGAACAACAGGATTGGGTGAATGGGACAAAAGAAAGCCCTTGGATGTTCTCAACCAGAGAACCCACTAGGAATGAATAGCTGATGAAAACTGTTGCTGTTGACTGTGGAATTAATAGTTCTTAGTTATCAGACGGTGAAAGAGAAACATGTTGGGGTGGTTGATTGTTCTCTCCAGCCAATGGGAAGTGTCACAGTGTGTATATCTTAAACCATTTACTTTGATCAAGTTTAACTTCCCTACAAAGTTAGACCCTCATAGGAACATGCACCTCTGTACACATACATGTCAATGCTGACAGGCTGGGGCCTAGCTGCTCGCTCCTGTTTGTCCAGATTGCATTGTGAAGAGTATTAGCAGAGAAAGACCAGCTTCTTGGAAGCAATAAGCATGTGTCTTTGTTGTTGTGAGTGGTGGTGTTGTTAAAGGAGAGATTGTTGTTTCCTGCAAGGATATGGATGGATAGTGTGTTTCTTTTCTTTTTTTTTCTTTTTCTATACATTCAATTGTTGTATATCACCACAGCATGCAAAATGAATTTTCCCAGCATGAATGCACTGGATATGAGTCCAGTTTAAAGATATTATCCTACACGTTATCAACAGATAATTTTCCATGTTTGTGTCCCTTCAATGTTCTACTTCCTTCGTTTTCCCCATGATTCCCTTCCTCTCACCCTCTCCCATTTCCCACCCTCCTCCCACAGTCTCTAGTATCCACCATTGTTTTCCATGCTTTTGTATCTTCCAATCTTTCCGTTGGTGCCATAGAGTGCAGACATTGTGTTTCTTTGTTCTAGTATTATCTTCTAATCTCTCCTAGCATCATCTGGCATTTTCTAGCATCTTCTAGTTTCATTGCAAAGACGTAATTTCAGGCTGCACGCTGAAGCAGTAGATACCTGCTATTGACTGCCGTGGGGAAGTGGTATCCAAAATTTGACACACAAGTCACCTTTTGAATAGGGTATCATAGCATAGATTCACACCATGGGAAAGCTGTTTTCTTTACAATCCTCTCCTGATCCTTCTGGTTGTATCAACCAGGAAATCTCAATTTGATGGCAGGATGTCTTTAACACATTTTCCACTCTTGTTTGTCTCCAATTTTGCCAAACAGTGGCAGAATTCAGGCTCAGAGCCTTGGAGGGTAATGGTAGCTAGTTTCATTATATTGAATCTTTTGTCCGGCTTTCGTTTTTTGTTAATGGTTGCACTCAATTTAAGATACATGAGCATGGGTGTGTCATTTATTAGAGGAGTTGAATGTGTACTTAAAAAATAATTAAATATGAAATAAGCCAATTGATTTGAATTTTTCAAATTGGGTAAATAATATAAGCAGCCCTCAGATAAGATAGAATCAAGATTTTTGTAAGAGGCAGGGCTCTGTCTGGAAGGGATGGCACACGCGAAGTTTTAACTGGAAAGATATGAATGAAATGACTAGTTACAGGAATGTGGGTGAGGTCAGGAGAACCAGCAGGCATAGCAAGCACCCCAGGACTTCCTTCAGAAGGAAGCCATTGGCCTGCAAGGGCTGAATAGAGAGGGAAGGGGAGTGTTTCTCCCAGAGCCATGTGAAAGCTGGAACTTTGGAGGCAGGAGACCGCAGCCCTACTAGAGAGAAAGGGAAATAAATGCCAGGTCCTCTCTCTCCTTCTATCTTCCAACATCTGATGGGAGCTTCTATCAGTTCAACCCAACCAGAAACCGAGGTCAAGGGGAGTGGGGGATTGATGCGGTCCCCAAGATCAGCCTCCCGAAACACAGAGCCAGACAGAGAAGGACTGAGGCTGCCTCAGGAGTGGGTGGCAAACAGTAAACAGGACAGCTGTGTTTAAGTGACAGAAGTTTAGGAGATCCTGCTGGGGATATAGAGAAGGGAATAATGGAAATGAGGGAAAGGGAATTGACTCATGAGGATCTATCCTGTGTTTGTTAGGGGTCAACTCTCCTTTTCCTGCTTTATTTCATTATTTATTTTATTAGAGAACAGACAAGATGAAAGGAATTCAGTTCCAAAATTCCTGCCTTGCGAGAGTATGAAGCCAAGTGATAGGTTATTAGCAAAAGAAGGTATTGTTTAAAAAGCCTATTCCAGGCAACCCAGCTCACCTACATGCTCTGTAAAGTGAGGCACAGCAGTAGCAGTGGGACACGGCAGTTTAGGGGCCCAGCCAGCTGCAACTCAAGTTCCAACTTCATCATCACTCGTTGCATGATATTGGGCAAGTCAACAAATCTTTCCGTGCCTTATCACTTATCTAAAAAATGGGAACAGGACAGTTTCCACTTCTTAGGGGTGATGTGAAGATTAGGTGCATTGCCATAGATTAAGATCTTTGAATAATGCCTGGCACATAGGAAGAATGTTAAAGTAACACATTACTGTAATTCTGTGGGTTTTGTTTTGTGGAAATGATACCCATTCTTTCTTAGGAGCATGAGTATAGTGAGTACTGGGTCAGCAAAAAATCATGACATCTTTTTCTACGTTTTTCTATACAAAAATGCATCATGACTTTTCCAATGACCCAATGCTATGCTTAGGCATAAAAATATTGGCCAGAGAAAGATGGTTTCTTCTCAATTTTTCATAAGTGTTGTAAAATTTGAATAGACCAGCAGGCATGAAAGTTGGTCATTAAAGTTTCAGTTCCCAAATCCCCAAAGATTCTAAGATTCCAACTGGAGTGAACTCTGTGGAAAAATCCAGGGAGGAGCTGGCTGGAAGTCTGAATGAGGAACTAGCTCCTGGAGCTGAAGACACAGTGACCTTGAAAAGCCACTGGCCCCCAAGCCCCAATACACAAACACCAGCCACTGCAAGTGTAAAAATCTGAGAGTCACTCCCTTGATTGACATTCTTGGCAAGAACCACTCATTCCCAACCTATACTTTTAATTTCATTTGGAACAGCAAAGAAATAAATTATTTGATTGGGCATTTTTTCTGTTATACATATGGAGAGCACTAAGTGATAGAAATCTCCCCATCAAGTTGTCAGTTTTATCGTAAGAGCTCAGGGACATAAACATGGTGCTAAATAACAATTTGGGACTGAGTGAACATGTACAGTGCTCTGGTAAGAATGTTAATTCTGAGAATGTTGTATTTATCTTGATGGTTATAGGTTCTTCCTCTGACAAAGAGTTCAAGTCTTACTCTGATCAAAAATACAGTCATATATTAAGAAAAAAAAGTCTTCCCCCCCCCAAATAACAGTATTTGAAAATTTATTTCCCAGGAGAGAAAATAAATTTCCATGGAATGAAAGAACTAATAGACACGCATTTTCTGAAGAACAATGTTTTTTTTTCCTTGCAAAGAATGTGCTTTCAGGCAAATACATGTGTGTGCCTCTTGAGGTATATGGTGTCTGCTGCTGTAAGACAATAGTAATTAAAAAATTAAACCATTAAAAAAAGGAAAAGTTTGTCATCAATTTTAATTTTATGTTCTGTGAATTAATATTTCTTTCATAATGCAATATTCTGCAATTTATCATGCAGGCACATCCCCGGCTTCCGCATTGTAGATAATTAGTTTACATTACTCTACAGAAATGAATTGTCTCCAGCGATCTCAAGCGCCTGCTAACAAATCACTTCTGTTGGGAATTCATTGAGAGTCTACTCAGGGCATAGTTATAGCGATATATGACATTGTCCTTAGATGCTAAATAGCAAGCTAAATAAAAAAAAAAAAAGATTACTAGTCTAAGAAGACTAGAAACCTATATTTGGGACAGATAACACTCTATTTTTTCCTCTTTATAAAAAAGACTCATGTTCTTTTTTTAAAAAAGTTGATTATTAATTTATGTGTTTGTTGTGATTTTGGGGCCACTGAGTCTGGGACTTGAACCCCAGTCAGCCATGTGAGAGTCCAGCACTTCAACCACACCACCCCAACTATCTTGCCACCTGCTGGCACCAGAATTCATGTTCTTAAGTCTAAGTTTCTTTCCTAATTTTTCTTGCCCCTCCCATTCTCCCATTCTTCTTTTCTTACTCACCCAACCAAGTCACTAAACAAGCCAGGAATGACAGTGAAGAGGAGCTTGGGACTGCTCCAGACTGTTAATGAGACAGAATTACTCATGAATCTTTGCATACCTTCTCCTCTGAAACCTGACCTCACCATGAAATACTCATGGGGAAAAAAAAAAAAAAAAGACCTCAAGATCTAATTCAGAATCCATTGTTTGTCATTATGAGTGTGAAAAGAGCCATATTGCGGATCAAGTTCCACATGGAGAAAAATTGGGAGTGTGGTCATATCTTGTGAGGTCAGTGTTCCAGAGCTGATCAGTCTCATGGCAGTCTGAGGAAATGGAAATAATGCAGCCAGAACACATCAGGAACTAAACAGAAACTATGATGCTACTCCAGGACAATCTTTTCTGAGATTTTTAGAAAGAACACAATAATTTCTGAGAATCTGGTTTACTGTCAAACAGAGATTCTTAAGAATGTGGTGATATTCCAGAAAACTACCAGTACAGCTTGCCAAGCGATCCAAACCTAAGATGCAGCTAGACTGACCAAGGCAACGAACATTTTACTGGGTGGCTTATTCTATACTCTATAGTTGTTGGATCTTGGATAGAACTTTGAGAGGACTTTAAAAAGTCCATGGAAATAGAATTAAAGTACAAGTTCATTTTGGTGCTAAGCAATTTATGCTTAGGTTTTCATAATAAACATTTTCCATGAACTTTTTGAAGCCCCCCCCTTCCCCTCCATATTAAGAAGTACAAGTCTGGTTTCTGAAGTTGAGGAAATTACACTTGGAGGGGAAAAAAAAGAAAAGATGAGCATAGAACAGAAGCAAACGAAATAAAAGGGAGTGACTATTGATTATTGAATGGTTTAGCTCTTTCCAAAATTCTGGGAGAATGCAAGTGATTTTAGGTGGCACATGGGAACTACATTATGAGAGGGTTAACACGTTTTGATCCTTCTCAATCTTCTTTATTTACTTGTTATTTTTCACTATAGGGTGCATTTGCTCATAGGAGAGAGAGAGAAAGTAAGCACCCCTGGGGGGATGACTAAGCCACATCCCTCTTCCTCCGTTCTCTTCTCGGGATTTTGGCCACACACATGAGTGTGGCATGTTTCTCAAAGCACTCAGTAGACCATGTGGGATCTAGCCATCTTTACTCACCATGTCACCAGCTGGCCCTTCAATCATTCCTTCTCAATCATAATGACAAGACAAAGTCTTTACTACTTTGCTAACTCTTGCCAGCTTCTCTTTTAAAAAGAAAAAAACAGGTTTCAGGTCGCAACCTTAGCTAATACTACTACTAACAGTATCTGTTCTGTTTTTATTCACATTCTATGTGTGCCAAGTATCATCGATTTTCAATTTATAATCATGATGTAAAGTTTTCTTTTAATGTAAACTGTTTAAGTAAAAATAGTGAATCTATTTAAAGAAACATATCAAATGGTCAGTTTTATAGATAGTAGGTGGTAATTAAAAAAAGAAACAAGGGAACCAGCAGTTAGCGTAATGGCTATGTCGCTGGACTCCCACGTAGTCGACTGAGGTTCGCGTCCCAGACCCGGTGGCTTAAAACTCACGCCGGGCACATGTGCGTGCGTGCCCAAGACACAATAATTTCTGAGAATCTGGTTTACTGTCAAACAGAGATTCTTAAGAATGTGGTGATATTCCAGAAAACTACCAGTACAGCTTGCCAAGCGATCCAAACCTAAGATGCAGCTAGACTGACCAAGGCAACGAACATTTTACTGGGTGGCTTATTCTATACTCTATAGTTGTTGGATCTTGGATAGAACTTTGAGAGGACTTTAAAAAGTCCATGGAAATAGAATTAAAGTACAAGTTCATTTTGGTGCTAAGCAATTTATGCTTAGGTTTTCATAATAAACATTTTCCATGAACTTTTTGAAGCCCCCCCCTTCCCCTCCATATTAAGAAGTACAAGTCTGGTTTCTGAAGTTGAGGAAATTACACTTGGAGGGGAAAAAAAAGAAAAGATGAGCATAGAACAGAAGCAAACGAAATAAAAGGGAGTGACTATTGATTATTGAATGGTTTAGCTCTTTCCAAAATTCTGGGAGAATGCAAGTGATTTTAGGTGGCACATGGGAACTACATTATGAGAGGGTTAACACGTTTTGATCCTTCTCAATCTTCTTTATTTACTTGTTATTTTTCACTATAGGGTGCATTTGCTCATAGGAGAGAGAGAGAAAGTAAGCACCCCTGGGGGGATGACTAAGCCACATCCCTCTTCCTCCGTTCTCTTCTCGGGATTTTGGCCACACACATGAGTGTGGCATGTTTCTCAAAGCACTCAGTAGACCATGTGGGATCTAGCCATCTTTACTCACCATGTCACCAGCTGGCCCTTCAATCATTCCTTCTCAATCATAATGACAAGACAAAGTCTTTACTACTTTGCTAACTCTTGCCAGCTTCTCTTTTAAAAAGAAAAAAACAGGTTTCAGGTCGCAACCTTAGCTAATACTACTACTAACAGTATCTGTTCTGTTTTTATTCACATTCTATGTGTGCCAAGTATCATCGATTTTCAATTTATAATCATGATGTAAAGTTTTCTTTTAATGTAAACTGTTTAAGTAAAAATAGTGAATCTATTTAAAGAAACATATCAAATGGTCAGTTTTATAGATAGTAGGTGGTAATTAAAAAAAGAAACAAGGGAACCAGCAGTTAGCGTAATGGCTATGTCGCTGGACTCCCACGTAGTCGACTGAGGTTCGCGTCCCAGACCCGGTGGCTTAAAACTCACGCCGGGCACATGTGCGTGCGTGCCCAAGATCCCGAGAGGAGAATGGAGGAGAAGGGATTGCGGCATGACCATATCCCCTGGGGGGTGATTTCTTGCTTTCTGTCTCTATGTCTCTCTCTGTCTGGCGAGCACACGCGCCCTATAGCAAAACAAAAAACAAACAAACAAACAAACAAACAAAAAACGAACAAACAAACAAAAAAACCTCTCCAAAAAAAGAAACAATTGATCTGCAGGTGGCATAGTGGTAGTGATTAAGGCACTGGACTCCCACATGGCTGACTGCGATTTGAGTTCTGGACCCATCGGCTTGAAACACACACTAGGCACGTGTGTGTGCATGTCCAAACTCCTGAGAGGAGAATAGAGGAGAAGGGATGTGGCATGACCATCCCCCGAGGGGTGATTTCTCATTTCTCTCTGGCGAGTGCATGTGCCCTATAGGAAAAATTTCTGTTAATAAATAAATCATTTTAAAAGGTAAAAAATAATCAAAAGTAATGGTGATGTAGACATGACAAGTTTGAGAAGCTCAGGATTACCAGAATCAGGCACTGAATCCAGATGGCAGATGGCCAGCGGGGACAGATCAGAAGAATTACATTGAAGGCTGGGACGATGGGAGAAAATGCTGAGGAATCCAGCCCAAGAGAGAAAGGAGGAGCCATGAGCATCATAGCACCATTAGTTCTTACAGCAATGAAGGTTGAAATCCCGGGCAGTAAGCCTGAAGACGTGCAAGCATCCTGACTGCACCACTTAGATGCCCTAACTCACACACACACTTAGTCACCTCTCCTATCTCCCTGGCAAAAATAAGACCCACAATGATTACTTCAATCTTTTGGCTAGGGCCCAGAGATGAGAGCGCTCCTCCTTTCTGAGCTCTAGCAGAAGACTTGAGAGACATCTATCAGGCAATCACTGTGGCCAGAGGACAGAGGATCCAACGGACTGACTTGAGGTTCATGCATAACATCACAGTCTGGAATCCTTTGGTTTATTTTTATTTTTATTTCAGTTTTGCATGTTTGTGAGAAGAACCAGGGGACTTCCAAAAGTTCTTAGAAAAATGGAATTAAAGTTATCTTGTTGCAAAAAATGTTGAAATCCATGCACATTTTTTGTCAGAAGCATTTTCCATAAACTTTTTGAAGACCCTCCTTCAAACCGCTTAGGAAACCCCAGAAAGATGTGGATATGAGCTCCTTGCAAGAGAGAGGGGGAAGAGAGACACTCTCAGCTGAGATGTTTCTTCATTACCTCACCTCCTTCAAGGCTTTGTCCTAATGTTGCCTCCTCAGGAAAGCCTCCCTGACCTCCTTTCTAAACTATGCCCTTTCTCATGTCTCTGGTTTCATTTTTTCCTTAGTACTGATTACCACTGAACATTTCATATACTTAACCTATTCATCTTGTCCTAATGCCTTCTGCCTCATTAGAACATCCACTCCTTGAGAGTGGAGATTTTTGTCTCTTTTGTGCACCTCTGTACCCCTAGCTTCTAGAACAATGGCTGGCTCCTTTTTGGGGATTAACGGCTCTTTGTTACTGAAAGACTTGTGTCCCCATGGTCTGAAGGACCAAAGTTCCAACTGGAAAACATAGGTATTAACTCTAAGATGGGAAGTAGACAGTTCCTCTTCCCCCTTGGTCTTAAAAAGACCCTGGATGACTTAGAAATTACAATAATTATTATTAAAAAAAAAAAAAAGACCAAGGATAATGAGAGATTCAGAACAGGACAAAGGACCATACTTTAGGCTTGATTCTCAGCAGTTCATCACCTCATATTATTATTAAAAAAAAAAAAAAAAAAACAAAGACCAAGGATAATAAGAGACTCAGAACAGGACAAAGGACCATACTTAAGGTTTGATTCTCAGCAGTTTATCACCTCGCTGCTCCCTGGAGCCACATCCCTGTGGTCAACCCTTTTATCACAAACTCTGCCTATGGGAAACCCTGTTTCCCACCCCTGGCACACAGAAGTGATTGGTTCGAGGCCACAATTCTGGTCTGAGGCTATACATTCTCATCATATCCTATCATTTAAGAGTGTTTGGAGTTAAATAGGCCTTTGGGGATTAGCTTGGGACACTTCCCATGGCCTCTCAGTGGGAAACGAGGCTGGCTTCCCTCCGCTCCCCCACTGCAGGCCATCTGGGAGGTGGGATGTGGGAGCAGCCAGTCTCCAGGATGCTCCCATTGGAAAGTGTTTCTGCCCTAGTCCAGCTGTTTAAAGGCTAATCTTTTTGTCTCATGTGGGTTAAGAGTGCAAAGTTGAATCCAAAAAGGGTTCAATTCAATCTCATTTCCTCCTCCCTTTGATCTCCTCACTTCCTATTTCACTTCCTCTGACAATTTCCTCCGTCCATTCCCAGAACAAACAACTCTCACTGTGGCACTTAGCCATTTTCAATCATTTTCCCAGCCACTAGTTTCTCACTTGGCCACCATTCACCACTGTGGTCATTCCAATACATACCAGACTCCTATGAAAAGACAGAGTTAAGAACACCTCACTCTGTGGCCTGTGCCTCATGCCTGGAAACTTGAGTGTAGTCAGGAATATCAGTCTATGAAGTCCTGGGTCCCCAAAAGGGATGTAACACAATGAGCAAGCATGAAGTGGGCCATTTCGCAATGAACAATGACAGATTCCTACCCAGGGATCCCTCAGAGCTGCTGACGTCATGCTTTCAGCCATTTGTGTTTTTCTTTCCTTAAATGAGCTCATAGATGACATCCAAATATCCCATCCTAGGTAAAATTAATAAAATAATAAAATAAAATGATCAAGGGGTAAAAGGTTCTAGAAACTTCTGTGTTTCCATTTTGACATCTAAGTTTCAATGTGAAATCATTCCCGAACTAATCATATTAGTAAAACTGGCAAGATTAAAAGAGCCATAAACACATACGCTCAATGTTTCGACATCCATTAAAATGTATACTGCAGCCTTCCAGAATATTTAATAGGCTTATATGATGACTGAATGTGAATTCATTCATCTCAGTCAAGTCGGGTTATTAAGATACACATGCTAAGTGATTTGTCCTGTGTTTACCCTGTGCTGGGAAAATGGTATCTGATTTTGAAAAAAAAAAAAAAATGCAGAGCTGTTCTTTGTTGGGAGAAATGGGAGTCAGGACCCTACTCCACCCCCCATCTCTATGCCAGCTTTATCACAAGCAAACTGCTTAGTCCCCACGGGACTCAGTTGTCCATTTGAGAAATTAGGGGGGTTGTCCAAATGATATTTAGTGTTTCTTCCAGTCCTGACCTCTTTTTTTTTTTTTTTAAAGGTTTCTGCCATAGGGTATGTGTGTTCACTGAAGACAGAATTTTTTTAAAGGTTTCTGCCATAGGGTATGTGCGTTCACTGAAGACAGAGACAGTGAGAGAGTAAGTGAGAAATCTATCCCCACACTCTCCTAGGGGAATGATGATGCTGCAATCCTTTCTCCTCTATTCTCCTCCCGGGATTTTGGGCACACACACGCATGTGCCCAGCTTAAGTTTCACAATGCCAGATTTGGGGTTCAAACTGCAGTCTACTATGTGGGAGGCATGTGCCTTAACTATGCCACCTTCTGGCCCCAGCTCTGACCTCTTTAAATGTGGTAGATGGGGTAGAGTAGTGGTTGAGATTGTAGACTCTGGTTTTAGACTACACAGGGCTCAAACCTTGCCTCTACCCCTTGGTGGATGTGTAATGACTGAACCTTAGTTTATCCATCTGTAAAATGGGGGTGATAATAGAAGGCTAATGTTAAGTGATTCATGGTACCTAGTGAGCTCCCAATATATGTTGATGAATTTAGAACTTAATGTGATATCTGTTGTGCATTTTGTTTCATGGATTTCATTCTCGAATTAAGAATCTCCCACTTTAGATATTTAATCCTCACCACAGTCTTGCAAAGGCGGATAGAGCTAACCCGGATTTGTGGATGAGAAAATGAGACTCAGAGAATTTAGCTAGCCTTTCCTAAATGACATGGCAGATCAAACTGACTCAATTCTGGGCTCCTTTCTCACCTAAGTTATTTGCCTATCACCTCTGGTTAATTTCCAGCATATTTGGTATCACTCAGGGGTTGTAAGTAAGCTTCAAGTATTCAGTACCTAGCCACTTGCCTTCTCCACTTTGGGAAGAGCTGGACAGTTTTCTGGTCATGTTAGTTTTTTCTCTGGAATTTAGGGTTAGACATTTGAAGTCCTGTTCTTAGTACCTGTTCTCTCTCTCCTTCCTAATTCCGTAGACAGCCAAGAACATCTATCCTCATCATCTCCATCATCCTCACTATTATTATTTTAATTTGCTGAGACCTTGGCTCAACATCATCACATCTTTATAATTAATGTATACCTCAGCTCAGCTGAGCCAAGTGGAAAAAGCAGTATCATGCCTGTGTTTAAACAAGGTTTTCCAACGAGATCACTACTGAGATTGTGATCCAGACAGTTATTGTGGGGGCCGTACTAAATACCATCACATCCTATTGGAGTTTTAGCAGCATCTCTGACCTCTACTTGTCAGATGCCAGCAACAATCCCCACTCCCCACTCCCCCAGTCGTGACAAGCAGAAATGTCTCCAGACGTTGCCCGACGTCTCCTGGAGAGCAAAATCAGCCTTGGTTAAGAACCACTCAGTGAACTGAAGAATGAAAGACTTTTGGTGAAGTACTCTTTTCATTCTTCATCGCCTTCTTCAACACAGAGCTTTTGGAGTTATTTTTGTTCTAATAAGTAATTGTTTTATCTGGCAACAGCCCAGCAGGCAAAGCATTTGCCATCCTGAGATGTTTTTGGTCAGAAAGCAAATTTGCCCAAACAGAAATAAATGTTTTTTTGTCCTAGGGGTTGGCATGAACCTTTTTCTTTGGGACAGTGAGGACAGCCATTTTCAAAATGGTTTCCCCAACTTTCAGTGGGGCCAGTGCCCTCTGCTGGAAAGTCTGTCTGTTGCTCAGAGTAGACTGGGTCACGTGGTTTGAAAATGTGGGAAACAGCAGAAACATGAAAGGAGGGTCAATGAAACCTTGCTATTCGTAGGAAACCTTTGCAATGTCATCCTTTGTACTTAGTCATTGTTTCCACAAGTTTTCTGATTTCTCAGCAGGGCTTATTATTATTTTTCTTTTTTGCAGATTAACTCAAACATTCTTTCCATCCTTCCATCTATAAAGCCCTTCAGTCTTTTGTTGATAATTACAATCACCATATCAACAAAACCTCACTGAATATTTACTGAACATTTATTATGTACTGTGCCTTATTTTTTGCCTTCTCACTAGCTCTCGGACAGGGGCTATCACCAACTGTAACTGACACACGAGGAAAGCAAGACTCAAAGAGGCTAAGTGAACCCACCAACCAAGATCACACAGCCCGTACTGGTGGAGAAAGGCTTTGAATCCATATACTGTGCTTCTAACCCAATGCTATTATGCTATATTCATTTATTCTTTTGTTTTTCTTTTTAATTCCATCATCAAGTCTCCTTCTTAAATGTGACTCGTTATTGATCTGAGGAAGCAGTATATGAATGTCTGCTGTCATTTTGAATTTGCTCCCATTTCTTTAAAGCATATTTTTCCCATAATTATCCTTTTTACCCTCTGAGACCCCAGGAAGATTCATCGCTTTTCTCCAAAGGTGGACTCCAATGTTAGATGGGAAATTCTACGAAAGCGCCAGATTCTTAAGCAGTCAATGGCTCATGAATCTCTCTAAAAAAAATATTATACACGAATACTATTCATGGGCATCAGAATATATCAGAATATACCCAAGCCATTGTAATTTATGGCCTTTCTTATTACTTTAAAAGCCTAGGATTCTTGTAGAATATGGCTTAGTGGGTCAAATATTCCCTTTCCCCTCATTTATCAGGCTTTTGATCTCGGGTCGGTCCTGGAGGTTGGCACGCCTGGCCCACAACCGTGTACTGTGAGATCACACACACACACACACACACACACACACACAGCAGACCCCCTTCCTTTTTTTTTTTTTTTTTTTTTAAAGTG
>NW_006159713.1:1993769-2015495 GCF_000334495.1 Tupaia belangeri chinensis | reverse complement strand
AGAGCACACACACACACACACACACACACACCCACACACACACAGCAGACCCCCTTCCTTTTTTTTTTTTTTTTTTTAAAGTTGCAGGGATGCGGGTGCGACAGCCCCTCCTGGGTAAGCAGAGGAGGTATTGAGTTCCCCTGGTCCTCAGTGCCCCTTTGTCTATTATTATTTTATAGTTTGGTTCTGCATTCCTTCACTCAACTTCCAGTCCATAGAAGCCTGTTTCTTTATTAGTTGCATGTGTCTGCACCCTTTTACCTCAGCAGGGAAAGACAAAATATTCTGGAGGGCTCGAGGCCTGGGATGGACAGCTAATCCATCCCCAGCTTGAACTAATCGTCGGGCCGTTGTGCTATTGTACCGGGCTCTGTTCTGTGCAGCTGAGCGGTGGGGTTTCAATTTGTAGAAGCATAAACAGATACTAAAGTTGGAAGAACGGCTCGGTCATTTGTTAGCAGAGTTCAGATCAAATTATCACAGCCGTCCCCTGCTGACAGCCTGAACAATTACCTCCTTTTTTCTTGATCTTTAAATGTTTTCTGTTTCACTTAAGCCTCAGTAAATAGTTTACTTCTCATGGGCTCCATTTATTGACACAGAGAGGCTTGATTTATTTCATTTTGTTTCTCTGCCGCCTTCCCAGAAAGGAGTCGTAATGTTTTGTTGAAATCTCCCCCCTCAATGATAAGTTTATCACGGTAGGCTGAGGAAGCGGTTTAATGGCGTGGCTATAAGTTACCTGGCTTTTTAATGAGCAGTTTAGATACCCACATTCTAAAGCTGATTTTGAAAGCTTTAAACCAGAGCTCAGCCTCTGTGGCTAGAAAGCGTTGGAATCCAGAGTCAGAGACTAGTATAAAGAGAGACCACTGAGATGGAGGGATCTGAATCCATAATTGGGTTATTCAAAACGCAAGAATTGGATCGTTCTTTTAAGGAAAATGGCGTATGTTGGGTTCGTTACATTTGTCCTACCGGGGTAAACCCATTGATGTTCTGTGTGAGTTCACTGGAATTAACTCCAACATTTGTTCTCTTTCCCCCCTTCCCCCAGTTTCAACCCTTGACTTTCACTCTTCCATAGTTACATTTGTCTGCTTCTTACAGTCCTACTGGGACGGATTTATCATCATTTGCTAACATATCTGTCTCAAAATCTCAGCTTTGATCAGCTTGTATTTTATAACTTACATCTGTTCTACATTTAACCTTTTGTAATGCTGTTTTTCAAAAATATTACCTGATCTAACAAAAGAATTGTACCAGAGCAAGAGCTCCAGAGTGTAGATTTGGGAAAAAAAAAAAAAAAAGAAAAAGAAAGAAAGAAAGAAACCCACCAAACATACCTGCCTACTTGACCGTATTTTTATTACTCTTCCAGAGTGGCCCTTTCATTAAATGTATAAATCCATCATTCTCCCACTTCATGATGGGATCTCTGCTGATCAGAGGGCGTCATGTTGCCGGCTGCTCTTGTCCCGCCATCTTGGCCCTTCCTTGGCCTGGAATTCGTCCCAGAATAGGAGGCCGAGTACAGGGGGCTTCTTCTGAGGCACGGCCAGAACTGGAGCAGTTCTGCTGGACTCGTGTGAGGGAGGGGTTCTAGGTTTGCATCTTGGGACCTCCCCAAACACACCTGTGTGTGCCTGTGGTCTGGGCAAACTGAGGGTTGGCATGGATTGTGGCATCAAGACCCTGTTGGGATACTTTCTGTCTCTGTCTTTCTCTCTGTCTCTCTAGCTCATTGAAAAGATAAAGATTTTTTTAAATTGTGTAATAAACATCTGTGTACCTACCACCCAGCTCTCAGAAATAAAATATTGGGGCCAGCAGACAGCACGGTCCTTGTGGTGCTAGATTCCCACACAGCTGACCACAGTTCAAGTCCCAGACCTGGCAGCTTGCTTTCTCACTTCCCCTCTTTCTCTGTTTCTCTCTGGCGAGCATGTGTGTCCTATAGCAAAATAAAAATAAAAATAAATAAATAATTCTTAAAAGAAAAAGAAAGATGGTATAAGCAGATGGCATAATGGTTAAGTGACTGGACTCCCACACAGTTGACCATGGTTCAAGTCCTGGACCCAGCAGCTTGAAACTCATGCCAGATACATGTGCATGTGGGCCCAAAATCCCAAGAGGAGAATGGAGGAGACAGGATTGAGGTGTGGCTATTCCCCCAGGGGGTGATTTCTTGGTTTCTGTCTCTCTGTCTTTCTGTCCTTCTGAAGAGCACACGTGCCCCATAACAAAAATCTCTCTTAAATCACAAAAATAAAAAAATAAATAAAAAAAAAAATAAAACAACCAAGAAAGAAAATACTGCAAATGTAGTAGGAGCCTGTCTTCATGTGTGTCTTGCTCCTTGCCCCTTCCCCCTTGTTCAGATAAAGGCTATCCTGAATTAGGATTGCTCATTCCCAGGTATTTCACTATACTTTACTATTTATGTACAATTCCCTACACAGCATTTATGGTACTCTTCTGCCACTCGCTTTCTTTATCCATGTGCCTCTATGTAGTGCTAAGTCGTCATTCTCATTGCCATAGAATATTCTATTTTATGATGAACATTTACATTATTTTCAACATTCTTGCTATCATAAGCAAGGCTTTACACAAATTCTTGTACGTGTCTCCTGGGGCACATGCATGAGAGGTTTACAAGGGTGCATGACTGACGGGGAATGGCTGATTCACAGGGTATACACGTCTCCCTTTTGCTAGATATTGCCTAATGCCTTCCTAGAAATGGCTGTATGTTTTATACTCTTGCCAAGGCTTCGTATAATTATTGCCAGCTGATGGATATGTGATGGTATTCCATAGCAGTTGGAACCTGCATTTGCTTATTACCAAAGTTGAAATGAGTGATACAAAGAAATATTGATTATCCCAGGGCCTGGCACAGAGTAGGTATTCCACTAATGTTTGCTAGGATAGTTTCACACCCAAAATCCTGTGAGGTAGTTAAAACTATGTTTACCGGACCAGCAGGTGGTGTGGTGGTTAAGGCGCTGGACACTCCCACATGGCTAACCATAGTTCAAGTCCTGGACCTGGTGGGTTGCTTTCTCACTTCCTCTCTCTCTGATCAAATTAAATATAAAATGAATAAATAAATGAAATTAAATAAATAATTCTTTTTTTTTTTAAAGTGTTTACCTCCATTGTATCAATTAGGGACTTCGATTTGGAAACACAGTAGTTGAACTGCTAGGAGGGAAAAAAATCCAGTGGAGGTGGCAGGGGACAGCAGCAGCCTGTGATTCCTTACTGATTTGCGGTCACCTCCGCATGGAAAGAATATGGCAACTAGGTGGGGGCTGCCATCTTGAAAAAGGCTTCCCAATTTTCCCTATTGGTTTTTATACCCACTCTAGATCCAACAAAGAATGTGAAAGTCAAAGACTGGGCTCTCCTTTTGAGCACATGGCCTGGCAAAAGGAGAGTTGGCCGTTGGGTGCCTTGACCTGGCTTCATTCCTGCAGTGAAGGAAGCACCACCCAGGCAGATGGCTCCACGGAAACAAGTGGAGACAGACCTCAGAGATGTCCCTTCCCCACCTCCAGCCTTCCTCCTAAGAGCACACCTGGAGCTCAGAGACTTCTTTACTAGCCCAGAAAGGTGAGCATTGGGTCTTTCATTGATGGGGAAGCTTAACTATGCTGATAAGGAGAAATAAGGCTAATATACATTTTCTCCTTTTTTCTTTAGAGAGAGATGTTTGCTATAGGATATGTGCACTCACTGAGAGACAGAGAAACAAAAAGCAGGAAATCACCCAGGGGAGGATGGCCACACCACAGTCCTTTCTCCTCCATTCTCCTCTCAGGATTTTGGGCATGCATGCACACACACCTGGCATGAGGTTTAGGTTGCTGGGCTTGGGACTTGAACTGCCATTGACAACATGAGAGTCCAGTAATGTAACCATTATGCCATCTGCTAGTCCCACATTTTCTCCTTTTAAAAAGTGTATTCATTGGGCCAGCAGGTAGGATAGTGGTTAAGGTACTGGACTCCCTCATGGTTGATCACAGTTCAGGTCCCAGACCCAGTGACTTGAACTGCATGCCGAGTGCGTGTGCGCACTTGCCCAAAGTCCTGAGAGGAGAACAGAGGAGAAAGCACTATGAAGTGAGTGGCCATTCCCTCTGGGGGGGGGTGTGATTTCTTGCTTTCTGTTTCTCTGTTTCTCTGGCAAGAGCTGGTGCCCTGTAGCAAAAATCTCTCTCTCAGCAAAAAGTTTATTTATTTATTTCTTCCATGGACTAGAGGAGCAAAGACAGAAAGACAGGGACAGACTCCCCAAAGAGTCTTGATATGAAGACCTACCTCCAGCCTCGGCCAGCTCTGGATCATGAGAAAACACATGGCAGTGTACTTAAGGGGGTCTACAGATGAACCAGGAACCTCCCACGTGGAATTGCCTTGCAGAGCATCAAACTTTACCGCTGTGCCACCATGCGGCCCCACTTTGCTCCTTCTATGTGCTAAGCACAAGGTGTATATCTTATATGAAGCTACTTTAAAAAGTATGTAGAAAAACTAAATCAAAGGATGAATCTATTTTGGTGCAAAAAAATGAAATTCAGATATAGTTTTTCTTTCAATAATACACATTTTCCATGAACTTTTGAAAAAGAATTATTTTATTAACTTTATTTATTTTATTCATTTATTTATTTTAGTTTGACCAGAGAGGGACAGAGTGAGCAAGCCACCAGGTCTGGGACTCAAACCATAGTCAGTCATGTGGGAGTCCAGTGCCCTTAACCACTGTACCACCTGCTGGTCCCTGAGATTTTTTTTTAGAGGGAGATTTTTGCTATAGAGCATGTATCCTCTCTGGAAAGACAGAAAGAGACAGAAAGTGAGAAATCACCTCCCAAAGGGGTTACTCATACTGCAATTCCTTCTCTTCCATTCTCCTCTCGGGATTCTGGGTATGCATGCACATGTGCCTGGTGTGAGTTTTAAGACACCAGGTCCAGGATTCGAACTGTGGTCGATTACATGGGAGTCCAGCAACCTAACCATTACACCATCTGCCAGTCCCCCATGAACTTTTCGAATAGGCCTCATATACATGCTCCATGATATTTCGAGCTCATGATAACTCTGTTGGGGAGACAGAGTTATCTCCAAGCTTACACGGAGATTGTACAAAGCATGAATACATAGGCTCAGGGAACACCTGATTTAGGGGGTGTCGAAATTAAGATATTCCATTTTTACTTGCATATTGCTGTGCCCAAATCACCCTTCTTCTTTAAATTACTAAGTGAATATCTTAAGCAGAGTCAACCATGGAATCTACGAATTAGTTGTATTTGGAATCCAACACCCAGGGGTCCCGGACACAAAAACTTGAAGCACGTGGGCCAGCTGGCAGGATGGCTGTTAAGGTGGCTGATTCCTACATGATAGACTACGTGGTTTGAGTCCCAGACCCAGCAACTTGAAAAACATGCTGGGCATGTGTGTGTGTGCACTGCCCAACATCCCCAAAGGAAAAATGGAGAAGAAGGGATTGTGCCATGACCATCCCTGATGGTGGATGTTTTCTCATCTTCCCTCTCTCAATCTCTGTCTCTCTCTGGTGAGCATATGCTCCTTCTGGCAAAAATTTAAAAAAAAAAAAAGAACAACAACCCTTGAAGCGCATGTCTGGACTCCCAATATCCTTTAAAGAGGTCCTCGGGAACAGCAGTGGCCACAGAACGGGCACCTGAAGAACCAGGTGATATCTTCAGCTCCACAGTCAGTGCTCTGGACTGAGAAGAGACTGAAGGTACACTGCTCCCACTTTGAGGCTGAGGTGAAACCACACCCATTTTTTTCTCTTTTGATTTCCAGCGCGCCGGGAACATCTAAAGTTACCAAACATACCCCTCTTGATGGGGCAGAAATCTCTTTTTGGGGGATTGGTTTTGTTATGCCAAATTCTACCCTTTGAAAAATGCAGAAGCCCATTAAAGATTAAGACTACAAACAAGCTTAAAACACATCTTAACGGCGTTCACAAAGGTCGCAGGTGTGGGCAGGTCAAAGTGATATCTTGTTCTCCTCAATATTTCAACAGATAAACAAACTTTTGATTGCGCTATCTGTTCAAAAAATGACTTTGAACTTTCCGCCAGCACTGCCCACTTAGGCTTTTCTCAAACCCGCAGAGGGCCAGCCCGCAGATAAGGGGCCTGAGTGGTCCTGGACGGCTGCGGCCTTTCATCTCACCTGGGCTGTGTACACCAACCGTTTGCTTAGCTTGGCTCTGCTATCCTGAGGACCTTTCAAAAATCCTCTCATTTGTTAGGATCTAACACCCAATCTGTAACTAAGCCAGGAAAAAAAAAATGTAGATTTCGGAGCGAGGCTCCTTTGCAAGCAAGCTGGTTCCTCCCTCTTACTCATTATTTCTCTCTGCATCTCCTCTGCCTGCCTCTCCCCTCCCTTCATTTCTTCTCCCCCTCCTAACCCTTCCCTTCTCTGCCTCGTTTGCTTTCTTCAGCTACTTGCAGGTAATAAAAATAAAATACACTGGCTTATTTTGAATGGAAACGGCTTAAGTTTATGTCTCATGAAAGAGGAAAGCACAGTGGTGAGGAACAGAGACTCAGAGCTGGATACAGAGTCTGCTACCTCGGTCACAGCATGTCCCTGGTGAGAGAGCCCCTGAACCCACCCAGCTACTCCTGCACTACTGAGGCGGGCAGGGTCGGCAGGAAATAGGTAGCTGAGGTCCTCTTCCCTCTGCTCTGAACCCACCAGCAGGTCCAGCATGGTTCCAATGGACACTCTTCTTTTCCGGCGTGGTGGCTTCAAGGCCTCTGCTACTCCTCTCCAATCCATCACGTTATTTAAAGGCACTGGGCCCATTGCTCAGCAGAGGTGGCTGTCCCAGGGTCCAGCACAGAACAGAGAGCATCCCCTCCAGACCCTGTGGAGTTGTTCTGAGTGGACAAGCAGCTCTGGAACAGAAGCCAAACCTGAACCTGAAGCAGAGCATGTCTGTGGTTTGTGCATAATCTGTGCACACACACACATTTTAAACAAAATGTTTATCCCTAAGTGCTCCTGGAAGCTTGTTTGTTTTTGGTTTTGTTTTCTTTTGTTTTTAGAAAGAGATTTGCCAGAGAGAGAGGCAGAAAGGCAGAAACTGTACCACCTGCTGGTCCCTGAGATTTTTTTTTAGAGGGAGATTTTTGCTATAGAGCATGTATCCTCTCTGGAAAGACAGAAAGAGACAGAAAGTGAGAAATCACCTCCCAAAGGGGTTACTCATACTGCAATTCCTTCTCTTCCATTCTCCTCTCGGGATTCTGGGTATGCATGCACATGTGCCTGGTGTGAGTTTTAAGACACCAGATCCAGGATTCGAACTGTGGTCGATTACATGGGAGTCCAGCAACCTAACCATTACACCATCTGCCAGTCCCCCATGAACTTTTCGAATAGGCCTCATATACATGCTCCATGATATTTCGAGCTCATGATAACTCTGTTGGGGAGACAGAGTTATCTCCAAGCTTACACGGAGATTGTACAAAGCATGAATACATAGGCTCAGGGAACACCTGATTTAGGGGGTGTCGAAATTAAGATATTCCATTTTTACTTGCATATTGCTGTGCCCAAATCACCCTTCTTCTTTAAATTACTAAGTGAATATCTTAAGCAGAGTCAACCATGGAATCTACGAATTAGTTGTATTTGGAATCCAACACCCAGGGGTCCCGGAGACAAAAACTTGAAGCACGTGGGCCAGCTGGCAGGATGGCTGTTAAGGTGGCTGATTCCTACATGATAGACTACGTGGTTTGAGTCCCAGACCCAGCAACTTGAAAAACATGCTGGGCATGTGTGTGTGTGCACTGCCCAACATCCCCAAAGGAAAAATGGAGAAGAAGGGATTGTGCCATGACCATCCCTGATGGTGGATGTTTTCTCATCTTCCCTCTCTCAATCTCTGTCTCTCTCTGGTGAGCATATGCTCCTTCTGGCAAAAATTTAAAAAAATAAAAAGAACAACAACCCTTGAAGCGCATGTCTGGACTCCCAATATCCTTTAAAGAGGTCCTCGGGAACAGCAGTGGCCACAGAACGGGCACCTGAAGAACCAGGTGATATCTTCAGCTCCACAGTCAGTGCTCTGGACTGAGAAGAGACTGAAGGTACACTGCTCCCACTTTGAGGCTGAGGTGAAACCACACCCATTTTTTTCTCTTTTGATTTCCAGCGCGCCGGGAACATCTAAAGTTACCAAACATACCCCTCTTGATGGGGCAGAAATCTCTTTTTGGGGGATTGGTTTTGTTATGCCAAATTCTACCCTTTGAAAAATGCAGAAGCCCATTAAAGATTAAGACTACAAACAAGCTTAAAACACATCTTAACGGCGTTCACAAAGGTCGCAGGTGTGGGCAGGTCAAAGTGATATCTTGTTCTCCTCAATATTTCAACAGATAAACAAACTTCTGATTGCGCTATCTGTTCAAAAAATGACTTTGAACTTTCCGCCAGCACTGCCCACTTAGGCTTTTCTCAAACCCGCAGAGGGCCAGCCCGCAGATAAGGGGCCTGAGTGGTCCTGGACGGCTGCGGCCTTTCATCTCACCTGGGCTGTGTACACCAACCGTTTGCTTAGCTTGGCTCTGCTATCCTGAGGACCTTTCAAAAATCCTCTCATTTGTTAGGATCTAACACCCAATCTGTAACTAAGCCAGGAAAAAAAAAATGTAGATTTCGGAGCGAGGCTCCTTTGCAAGCAAGCTGGTTCCTCCCTCTTACTCATTATTTCTCTCTGCATCTCCTCTGCCTGCCTCTCCCCTCCCTTCATTTCTTCTCCCCCTCCTAACCCTTCCCTTCTCTGCCTCGTTTGCTTTCTTCAGCTACTTGCAGGTAATAAAAATAAAATACACTGGCTTATTTTGAATGGAAACGGCTTAAGTTTATGTCTCATGAAAGAGGAAAGCACAGTGGTGAGGAACAGAGACTCAGAGCTGGATACAGAGTCTGCTACCTCGGCCACAGCATGTCCCTGGTGAGAGAGCCCCTGAACCCACCCAGCTACTCCTGCCCTACTGAGGCTAGCTGAGGTCCTCTTCCCTCTGCTCTGAACCCACCAGCAGGTCCAGCATGGTTCCAATGGACACTCTTCTTTTCCGGCGTGGTGGCTTCAAGGCCTCTGCTACTCCTCTCCAATCCATCACGTTATTTAAAGGCACTGGGCCCATTGCTCAGCAGAGGTGGCTGTCCCAGGGTCCAGCACAGAACAGAGAGCATCCCCTCCAGACCCTGTGGAGTTGTTCTGAGTGGACAAGCAGCTCTGGAACAGAAGCCAAACCTGAACCTGAAGCAGAGCATGTCTGTGGTTTGTGCATAATCTGTGCACACACACACATTTTAAACAAAATGTTTATCCCTAAGTGCTCCTGGAAGCTTGTTTGTTTTTGGTTTTGTTTTGTTTTGTTTTTAGAAAGAGATTTGCCAGAGAGAGAGGCAGAAAGGCAGAAATCGCCCCTAGGAGGATAGCCACTCTGCAATCTCTTCTCTTCCGTTCTCCTCTCAGAATCGTGGACACGCACGCAACACACCTCACCAGGTTCAGGATGCAAACTGTGGTCAGCCATGTGGGAGTCCAGCAACATAACCATTATGCCATCTGCTAGTTCCTTAAAGGACCAAGTAAGATGATCATTCTTTGGGGATATCATTCACCAACTCTCTATCAGAATCAAGAGGACTTTTTTTCCTGAAGAGAGATTTTTTTGCTATAGGGTGTGTGTGCTCACTGGAGAGACAGAGAGACAGAAAACAAGAAATTACCTCCCAGGGGGATGGTCATGCCATGATCCCTTCTCCTCCATTCTCCCCTTGGGATTTTGAGTATACACACACACACATCCGGTGTCCAGGACTCCAACCACAGTGGACCACATGGAAGTCCAGCACCTTAACCATTGTGCCACCTCTTGGCCCAAGAGGACTTCTTAAATGAGAGGCCCATTGCCATAATACACCTACCTGCATTATCCAGATGGGCTTTTCTGAGCCCCACATGGAACTCAGGCTCAGAGGGGCTAAGTGAGAGCAAGCATCATTGGGAAAGGAGGGCCCAGGAGAACCCTGTCAGCCCAGGCTCCCTTGCTTTGCTTAAGGCTCATAGTAGAGACCATAATCTGCCCACACAAAAGCCGTTCTTTCATTTTCCAGCTACACTGTCTTACCCAGCTGCCCTTGCGGTTGGACATGTCCATGTGACTATGTTTTGCCAATAAAATGAAGCCTAGGCTATGTGTGCTGCCTCCAGTTCCAGGCTTTAAGACATTGGGTATCCCTACTCCATGCTCTCTTGCTCCTTCCTGGAATCTGGAAATATCAGAGACCCAGGAGACAATGCCAATGCCCTAGGACAGGGCCAGCAAACTGCCAGCCCAAATCCAGCCCACAGTGGCCTAAATCCAGCCAGACAGGGCCAGTCCATGCTGATTAAGATGGCTCAATCCCACATGGTCAACTGTGTGGTTCCAGTCTCTGAACCAGCAGTTTGAAAAACATGCTGGACATGTGTGTGTGCATACCCAAAGTCCTAACTAAGAAGAGAATGGAAGAGAAAGGATTGCAGTATGCCCATCTCCCCCAAGGGAAGGGGGCACTTTCTCAATTTCCCTCTCTCTTTCTCTTTCTCTCTCTCGCTCCATCTCTCTCTGGCAAAGGCACACACCATCTAGCAAAGTTTAAAAAGAAAAAAAATAAATAAAAACAGAAGGAAAGATATGCATTCCTTTAAATACCGCAACAGCAGTTGAGGAGCCATAACAGAAGCGAGACCACATGATTGGCAAAGCTAAAAATATTTGTTAACTGACCTTCATAGGAAAGGTTGGCTGACCTCTACCCTAGAAGACAGAAACGCAACTCGAAAGGAACCTAGATCTCTGAGTGAGCACATGGAAAAGAACTGGACTGCACACATCAGGTTTATTAAAAGACCATAGAGTCTACGTATACTTCGTCATTCACTTGGCCTTTGCATGATCCGGTCTCTGTTACAGCAGTGACTCCAATACGACTCCAGTAATCTCCAGGAAGCGGCTCAGGCGGAACTCTAAATTTTGTCCACCATCTTCCTTCTCTCAGGCTCCTTAGTGCATTTGTTACAGTTGTTGGAAACTATATTGAGACTCTTAAGGAGGGGCCTGGCAAATCATAGGTGCTCTACAACTATTTATGGAATGAATAAATACAGAGCAGAAGAGTCAAAGAAGTAAGTGAAGATAGAGGAAAAAGGGAAACCAGGGTGTTCTTTACAAAGTAGAATAACCAGACAGAGCCTGAATCTTGAATGTATAGTAACCGAGTCCTTGTACTAGTCCTGGTACTAGCCATGTGGCCTTTGGCAAGTTACTTGTCTTCTCCAGGCTTTAGCTTTATTTGCGAAGGGGAATGAAAATACCTACCCACACAGTGTTGCTATTAGGATCAGAGAACAATAGTAGAAGACATGCGGGACCGGCAGTTAGGGTAATGGCTATGTCACTGGGCTCCCATGTAGTCAATCATGGTTCAAGTCCCGGACCCGGTGGCTTAAAGCTCACGCCGGGTGCATGTGCATGCGTGCCCAACATAGAGGGACAGGTATTGTGGCATGGTCATCTCCCCTGGGGGGGTGATTTCTCACTTTCTGTCTCACTCTCTCTCTTTCTGTCTTTCTGGTGAGTGCACGCACCCTATAGCAAAAACCTCTTCAAAAAAAAATAATAATAATAGAAGACATGATAGCTTAGGTCGTCTGTAAAGTCATGACTTCTTTTTTATGTTTTTCTATGCGAAAGTGCATCATGACTTTCTAGACCCAACAGAAGATATGATTGTGGTTGACGCTGATGGGTTTTTTTTCCTCTGCCATTTGACACAAAGGAAATGAAAGAAGCAAGTATCCCCGAGACCTTTTGCATGCAAATCCCACTGAGAAAATACCACTTAGAAGGATTATCTCCCTCTGAATCTCCAGATTGACCCCCTGACTTAATTTGTCCCCATAGCCCTCAAATGACAAGCGAGGTAATGTAGGTAATAGGGCAGCCATATTAACTTTGGGATAACAATTACATTTCCTACATAAGAATGTTCTTGCTTTGAGCAGCAAAATGTAGGAAATTCTATGATTCTTCTACTTGATGGAGTCCTACTTTTCCTCTCCAATAAGGGAAGGTTGCTAGGTGTGTCAATAGTGCGTTTCTGGGACCAGCAGATGGCATAATGGTTATTGTTGGACTCCTACAAGGTCAGCCATGGTTTGAGTCCCAGACCCAGTGACTTTAAACTCATGGGTGTGTGCATGCCCAAAATCCCAAGAGGAGAATGGAGGAGAAGGGAGTGCGGTGTGACCATCTCCCCAGGGGTGATTTCTCGCTTTCTGTCTCTCTCTCTCTCTCTGCCTGTCCACTATACACACACACCCTATAGCAAAAATTTCTCTAAGAATAAAAAATAGTGAGTTTAGGGACCAGCAGTTAGCATAATGGCTATGTCGCTGAACTCCCATGTAGCTGACCACGGTTCGAGTCCCAGACCCGGTGGCTTAAACTCACGCCAGGGGCGTGTGTGTGCGTGCCCGAGATCCCTAGAAGAGAATGGAGGAGAAGGGATTGCAGTGTGGTCATCCCCTTGGGGGATGATTTCTTGCTTTCTATCTCTCTGCCTCTCTCTGTCTTTCTGGAGAGTGCATTCACCCTATAGCAAAAAAAAAAAAAGAGAGAAAAATAGTGAGTTTCCAGTGAGGAGATGAAGAGAGGTCTGTGTATGTGGCCGGGAGGGAGGGCATCAAGGGTAGGTCTGGCAAGACGTGCCCTGAGAGTAGCGCGGCATGGCAATCCCATTCACAGCTGCCTTTTGTTAAACAGCTCCTGTGTGCCGGGCTCTGTGTGGTATAGTGCCTTTTAGACCTGCTCGTAAGGTAGGGAGAAATGGTCACCCACCATCCACAGATGAGGAGACTCAGCCCAAAAGGGAATTAAGTCACTTGATTTGGAGCACATGACCTATAGTAAGAGGGCCAGGATTCGAACACTGGTCTGCATGATCCAAAGACTATCTGAGATACACTGTCTGTGAGAGCCTGCACATACATATGTGTGTGTGTGTGTGTGTGTGTGTGTGTGTATTTTTAATTCTGTCAGTTGCCTACATGTAAGAGATAGGAGATTTTATATTAAATACTAGACTTGGACTTAGGACAAATCAGAGGACCTGGCAACACACTGTGTGTATTGCCCCTCAGAATGACTGCCAGGAGCCCAGCAGAAGGCCCCCTTTGGGAAGGACAAGCAAACTCCAATTGGCCACAGGCCCTACCATCCTTACTGTCCATTCTCTGCCAGCTTCACTCACTTTCTTTCCTACCGTGTCTCCACGGATATTTGAGTTCAAGATCCCTACCCTAGCCTCTATAAGACTCCCACCTTCTCGGGTACCCGGAGAAGCACTAGAAATGCTAACTTGCCCTATGGAGCACGGTGAGACCAGAACTGGTGGCAGTAGTGGGTGAAGGTGGGGCAATACTGGACTATGGAGTGACATGGGCGTTCCAACAGGCAGACGACTTTCCTGAAGGGGGCGCCATCTTCCCCTGCCGCTTCTGCCCTTCTCAGAGTTCAAGAATCCCTGACAGCAGCTTGTTATTCTACTTCCCTCTGCCAAAAGCCCTCAGCGACTCCACTTTATTTATTTCACTTGATCTCCAAAGAGTGCAGACTCATTACAGACATTGGTAAGTGCTTCCTCTCGCCAGCTCTATGGGGAGAACAGCCAACTTGATCAATAGAATTAACTTTATTTTTTTCTATATATCTAAGACTCAGTGGGGGGGGGGAAGAAAAAGAGTTGGGGGGAGACTTAAAACCATGTAGTTATGATTTTCCTTTGCCTTGAGGAGTAAATGATGTTGCTTCAATTTTGGCTTGAGTTAAACTTGATGCAAACATCGCTGTTAAATGGGTCAGGCAGTCAAGAAAGCCAACAGTTGGCCACGTTTGTGCTAACTCTAGTCTTTTTGTTTTTGCCAGAGGAAAAAAAAAATTCTAATTTCTATCAGTCTAAATTGAGTTGGGGAGCATTATCAGCGGGAAGGACCCTTCTGATTTGACAGGCCCTACTGTATGATGATTAATTACTTCTCAGCTTCATTGGACTTTTCTAATTTCCTTTTGCCACTGGCTGGAGGCACCGCGCGATAAGTACTGCTCTTATTATTTCGTGCGAAGGAAAATGTCTATTACGCTCTGTCGTACAAGCTAGCAGAATGAAAAGACAGCTGATCAGGAAACTTGCAAGCTCCTCTATCTTTATTTGGTCTCCCCTGGCCTCCCTTCCTCGCTTGTTCTAAGACAGAGGTGACCACACACGGTTTCCTGTCAAAATAAGAAGATAAAATCATAATCTCTATCAGAGTACTTGACATTTTGAAATTTGTATAATGATTTCATGGGATTTAATCCTCCTGCTTGCCACAAATCCTCCTCCACATGCAAATGCAACTAAAATATTATATGGAAAAACGCAAGGCCATTCTTCTTCGTCAGCCCACTTATTTGGTTATAAATTAAACTTGGGGGATTGCCTTATTATATATAATACTGAAATGAGAACAACTATTATTGTTGTTGTTGTTGTTGTTATTAAATAACTATAATTGAATTTGGAAGAGCATTTTTTTTTTTTCTGATTGGCTCCAACACCTAAATTACAATGCGAAGGTTTATGTGGCCGAAGGGCTGGCTGTCTTCTTAGGCTGATCACAGCCTTCACCGTAATGGACAACTGAGACCCTGCAGAAGCTGTTTGTTTTCCTGGAGAGGAGAGATATGAAAACGTACGAAGGATCCCACTTCGGCAGCCCTTTCTGCCTGTTAATCCTCGGGCCTGGGCTGATATTGAGTGTTGGTTCAGGTACTCTCGGGATGTGTTTACTGAGGCTTATGCAGGAAAAGCCCCATTGAGCAATCCGGGCCGGTGCTGCTCTGTGCCTCCATGTTTCCGGCTGCTGGTTTTGTAGAGTCTTACTTCAAAGCAGGGGAGGGGGAGAGAAAGACTAGAGGGCTGAGGGCTGAGCTGGAAATCCAAAGCCCTGAGTTCCCATCACAGTCCGCCTGGCTTCTGAGTTCTTTAAGTCTACTGTTGCTGCTTTGTTGGTTTATCTTTAAAGGGATGAGTAGCAGGCTGGGAATTACTGAAGCAAAAAAGAACCATTTAACTACTCTTTTTAATAATAATATGAGCTACTAATTAGCAAGCCCCACTGCAAGCCAGGCGCAGAGCTAAGTGCGTTATATACATTATCCCAGTTATCCCTGCAACTCACCTGCTGTTGGTGCACTATGACCCATTTTACAGACAAGAACATTGGGGTATCCAAGTTAAATGTGTCGGGACCAGTAGGTGGTGTGGTGGTTAAGGCACTGGACTGTCACATGGCTGACTGTGGTTCAAGTCCCTGACCTGGCAGTTTGCTTTCTCACTTTCCCTTTCTTTCTTTCTCGCTCTCTGGTCAAATTTTTTAAAAAAGTAATAATGACAATAAATAAAATAAATATTTTTTTTTAAAGTTAAGGGGCCATCAGGTGCCATGGTGGTTAAGGGCAATGGACCATGGTGCCGACCATGGCTGACCGTGGTTCAAGTCCTGGACCTGGAGATTTGCTTTCTCACTTTTCCTCTGTCTCTCTCTCTCTCTCTCTCTTTCTCTCCCTCTCTCTCTCTCTCTCTTTCTCTCTCTGTCCCTCTCTGGTCAAATTAAAAAGTAGTGAATAAATAAATAAAGTTAAATAAAAAAATAATTCTTTCAAATAAAATAAATAGTTAGATGTCTCATCCAGGATCACGCAGCTAGTAAATGACAAAGCCAGTGTTTGACTCTGGGACTGTCAAATTCTTCCAACCTCTCTGATCTATCACCTTCTGTTTCCACATCAACATTTTTCTCTTTTTTAAAAGCCCTGATGACAATGCGTGTGGTAAAGAATACTGACTGGGTGACCAAGATTTTGTTTTGCTTTCTCATTCATGTACTCTATTCATTACTGTCCTGTTTCCATCCGTTTGCTCCACTCACATTTATTGAGCACCTGCTAGGCACCGGATGCCGTCCTAGGCTCTAGAGATCCCCAGATAAAATCCCTAGGGTCCTTGCCCTTCAGAAGGTCAGGCTAGCATCAACAAATAAATGACCAAAACCTTAAAATTCAGAGTAAGAAATGCTAATGCACCAATGTGTAAAAGAGACTACTTTTGCTTAAGGAACTAGGGAAGGTCTACAAGACAGGCTGAAACCTACATGAGCCCGGAAGGACATTGCAGGCAGAGAGAACGAAAGACATTCCGAGAAGGACTGAACAACCGAAACGGGCTGGGAAGGTAGGGTGGCCAGAGCAGGAGGGGTACTAAGGAGTTTGACTCCGGTTTCATCTCTGAAATAGACTGTTGGGGACCTCAGGCAAATCACTTCCTGTTTCTGGGCCTCAGTTTCCCCATCCATGCAATATAGCCATTAGCCTTGAAGTCAGTGGCCCCCATGCTGGATCTGGCTGGTAGATGTGTCTCCTTTGGTCTGCGTGGTTCTTTCTTAGACAAAGAACTGCCATGTAAGGGCTGAGGGCTGAGGACCAAGGGCTGAGCTCACATCAAAATCTGGGCTTCTAGCTTCTTTTGAAAAGAAGCTGTGACGGATGGCACCTACATTCCTATCCAACCAGAGGTGGCTGGAGCCGAAGAGTTCCACGGCTCAGATGGGCTGAGCGCGTTTCAGTTCCCCTACAGTCTCCTCTACCCCATGTCCACCACCAAGACCAACCAAAAAGGGTCATTTATCCTCCTGTCTGTATGTCTGATTACTGCTTTTCTCTTAGAATAGAGGAAACAAAATCTTCTGTAGCCATGATGCTAACAAAGGTGAGAAAGCAAAACCTATCCCAAGAGAGGGCAATAAATAAACATTTTAAAAATGGCTCATCTGGGACTGGCAGGTGGTGTGGTGGTTAAGGGCACTGGACTCCCACATGGCCAACCGCAGTTCGAGTCCCAGACCTGGTGGCTTACTTTCTTACCTTCCCCTCCCCACCCCCATTCCTCTCTGGTCAAATTCAAATAAATAAATTAAATAAATATTTTTTTAAAAAAAATGGCTCATCTGAAAATGGCTCCTTGGACAACTGATACACCCACCCCCCAATGCTTATTTCTTTCATGACAGCATAATCTCTCTTCCACGTCAGCAACCCCCATCTTTTGTCTCCAGCCTTATTCTTAGAGAAAAATAGCTCAAAATCCACAATGTTTAGTGTTTTCAGATGTGGGTCTGGGTTTAACTGCCAATTCTCTGCTCTGTGACCTTTCACAATCAACTTCATTTCTTGAAGCCTCAGTTTCCTCATCTGTATAATGGAGATAATAGTAATAATATAAACAGTGCTTTCTTTACAGAGCAGTTGTCACGGGTTAGATGAAAAAACAAACAAACAAACAAAAAAAGGCAGGTAGATCATTTCACACCATGCCTGACACACAGTAAATGACTACTCTCAAAGTGTGTACCAAGACAGTGCTTTTTACGTAGCATGCCTCAAACAAATTACATGGGAGTCCAGCGACATAGCCATTACGCTAACTGCTGGGTCCCAACAGTGCTTTCTTTACAGAGCAGTTGTCACGGGTTAGATGAAAAAAACAAGCAAACAAACAAAATAAAACAAAGGCAGGCAGATCATTTCACACCATGCCTGACACACAATAAATGACTACTCTCAAAAGTGTGTACCAAGACAATGCTTTTTACGTAGCATGCCTCAAACAAATGAACAGATAAGACAACCTATGGATAAATTAGTTTGATAAATTCAGGCCTAACATACTCTTCTGTTGCACAACTTCTCAGAAACTTTCAATAATAGCATAATATATACTATTTCTCTCCAGCTCATAAATACAGAATTTTGGGGGAGTAATTTAGCGATACAACCTTTATTTAGGGAGCAGTATTTTATAGGGTTAATAGATCACAGAATCTCTTTAGAAATACCATTTGGGCCTTCTTTTTGAAACTACCATCTTCCAGTAATTCACCAAAATGATGAACACAAAGGGAGGGAAAGAGGAGAGGCAACCAAGTGTGTTCTCTAGGCCTTTTAGAAAACACGGAGTGGGTCCTTTGGCAACATACAGGCAAATCTACAAGAAAGGTGATATTGTAGACATTAAGGGAAGGGGTACTGTTCAAAAAGGAATGCCCCATAAATGTTACCATGGCAAAACTGGAAGAGTCTGCAATGTTACCCAGCATGTTGTTGGCATTGTTGTAAACAAACAAGTTAAGGGCAAGACTCTTGCCAAGAGAATTAATGTGCATGTTGAGTGTACGATGCATTCTAAGAGCAGAGATAGCTTCCTAAAACATGTGAAGAAAATGACCAGAAAAAGAAGAAACACAAAGAGAAAGGTACCTGGGTTCAACTAAAGTGCCAGCCTGCTCCACCCAGAGAAGCACATTTTGTGAGAACCAATGGAAAGGGGCCTGAGCTTCTGGAACCTAGTCTCTATGAATTCATGGCAGGATAGGTGTTAAACTAAACTATGGTCTTAAAAAAAAGAAGAAATACTATTCAAACATCAAGTTGAGAGTAAGACTGAAATTGCAGATGAAATAGTCCCACAATGAGGACCTTCTCTGCCTCGTGGAGAGAGACATGGGTGGAATCACTGCTCTCTATGGTCTTTGGATCTTTTGTTTAGGTCTGTCCCTTCTCCCCTCTTGGACTCATTACTAGTAAGAGCCAAAAGTCTGACTTGCCTTGGTTACCACTTCTTTTTTCTTTTTTTTAAGAAAAAAAGTTATTTTATTTATACAAAGAATTATTTTATTTAGTTTTATTCATCATAATTATTTTTTAAAAGTTGACCAGAGAGAAACAGAGAGAGAGAAAGAAAGTGAGAAAGCAAGCCGCCGGTTCCAGAACTTGAACCACTACTGGCCATGCAGAGGCCCAGCTCCTTATCCACCTGCCAACCCCCAGGTTATCACTTCTTCCCTATTCTGAAAGTGCCTTGTGCAATCATATGGGTCCAGTTGGCGATTCCTCCCTTGCAGTGTGAATGCGCAAGAAGACAGAAGTACCTTCTTTGAGCCAGAATAAAGCAGGGATGCTAGAGACATTGTTACCTCTTCATCATCATCCCGATCAGCTGAGGTTTAAATGGAATTCTGTCAGGGCCACCGACAAGACTTTTTTTTTTAAGGAAAAAAAAAAAAAAACAGAAAGAACGAAATAGGCACAGAAGATACGATTACATTTCATCTCAGGATGATTGTTCTCTGAGCAAAGTGTGTTATTTTCCTGTGGGTAATCCCTTACCAGACTGTGGATTTTCCTTGTTCGACAACAGCCACTACAACCCAAAAGCAACCAACTGTGTTATTGACAATGTTTTAATTACAATTCAGAAAAGATACAAGACAGCAGAGATGAGGAAATTCTCTGGCTGTCGTGGCATTTGTATGTTTAAGAAAATTCAGTAGGGGTGGTTCTAGTAAGAAACGTTTATTTTCTGCTCATGCTAAAAATTCTAGTAGCATGCAGGGGGTTGTTTGAAATGAAATAATAACATTCATAGAAAGAACTATCCTTGGCAGCAGGATAAATGAAATTAGAAGCTCTTAGAATGGTGGGCTTGCAACAATGTTAGTGTGAAATATAATCGTTGAATTGCTTTGTTCTTTTTTCCAATAAAAGGTGGAAGCTCTTGAGTGTCGTTATTAGGCGAGCTAAGCTGGGCTTCGGTACAGCATACGTTTGTGTGTCTCAACCAGAAGAAGCTTTTGAAGTCCCACGATTCCTTCTGCTTGCTAATTCTTCCATTTGTTTGATTTTTGGTACAAAGAAAATGAAAGAATATGATGAGATTATGGCATTTTAAGTCAATATTTATTAAAAAATCAATCTAGATGAAAATCTGCCCATCCCTCTAATTAGATGAGGCAACTTGAGGTTGATTTTTAATTGCAAAAGTAATTACACGGAGCAGATAGCCAGTGACATTTGATTATGTAGGTGATTGATTAAAAAGCCGAGCTCACCGAGCAGATTGTCAGCCAGGGAATCCAGACAAAAGAGCAAATTAAAAAAGTTGTCCTGTTAGTAATCACCAAATTCAAGGATGAAATTACAGAGCCAAACACCTCCATTGCCCTCCCATTCTCATCACTCACTCCACACGCATTCACTCCAACGCCTGATAAAGAAATGGATTAGTGTGAAATTAATTGAAGGGGGGGAAAAAAAAGGGAACTGAATTCATGGCTGAGAATGGGGCTTTTAATAAGTTGAAACAAATTTCTCCAGTTTTATAATACAACTTTTTTTTTTTCTTTTTGGCAAGAGAGATGTTTTCATAAAGGATCTTTTCAGAATGTTTGATGATATTAATTTATCTATTAAGAGAGAGGGGGAGAAAATAATCTCACTTTCTAGCAGAATAGGATATTAAGATGTCTCCCTTGTTATTCATTTCATTATAACATGAAAGCCTGGGGAACAGGCTGTACATTTGGCAAGAGAATCCTTGGATTTGTAAACAGCCCTGGCTGACATATTGGGAAAAATAATGAAGGGGTTTCCCGGTCATTCAGAGGAACCCCAGTGGGGTCCACTCAGGGATATTGTGGATAAAGGGGGAAGGGTGTGTATGGGAGTGGTCTCCAAGAAGACATTAGGCCTGGCTTACAGCAACAATGCCAGGTCCCCAGAAGTCCCAGAAAAGCAGAAGGGAAACTGAGGCAGGACCACCCAGTACAGCTCTGGCAGCATTGAGAATTCAGGGCCACCTTCCTATGACTGCTCCTGAGTGCCAGCATGGGCCAGGTGTAATGAACTAGTCAGGACAGAGTCCAGGCAGAGCGTCCAACAGGAGGCTGTGTTCCTTACCACCGTCCAGGACAACTGACTTCAGCTGCTTCCGAGTTCAGAGCCGGTGTGCTGCAGGGAGACAGATATTTCAGTACACAGATGCTTGGATTCCCTGTCTCTGATACTAATAGTTACTGCAACCGTTTCCTTGTATTCGGTATTTCACTTTTTAAAAAGTCTATGTATTCCTCCAACACATACTACTGGTAAGACAACTTGATATTTTGATTAAGAGTTTCGACTCTTAGAAAATGATTTTGCATGAGGCCAGCAGGTGCCATGGTGGTTACGGTGCTGAACTCCCACATGGCCAACCAAGGTTCAAGTCCCACAGCTAGAGGGTTTCTTTCTCACTTTCCCTCTCTCTCTCTGGTCAAATTAAATAATAATAATAATTAAAAAATAATAATAACAATGATGAATAAAATTAAATAAAATAATTTTAAAAGAAAGGCAAGTGCCACTTAAAAACAAAGAGAAAATGATTTTACATTATCCTATGCAACCAGAGTTACACATAACCTCTGACCCAGCAATTCTGCTGTACACACATCTCAGTAAACTATGTGCAATGTACACAAGAAGACATATGCAAGAATGCTCATTGCAGCATGGTTCTTAAAAATGCCCCAAAATTGGGGCTGGTAGGTGGCATGGTGAGGGTGCTGGACTCCCACATGACCAACCATGGTTCAAGTCCCAGACCTGGTGGCTTGCTTTCTCACTTTCTCTCTATATATATTTCTCACCCTTTCCTTCTCTGGAC
>NW_006159713.1:1987498-1993738 GCF_000334495.1 Tupaia belangeri chinensis | reverse complement strand
AAATATATAAATAAATTGGGATCAGCAGATGGTGTAATGGCTATCTCGCTGGACTCCCATGTATTAGACCGTGGTTTGAGTCTCAGACCTGGCAGCTTAAACTCACGCCGAGTGCATGTGCATGTGTGCCCTAGATCCGAGAACAGAATGGAGAAGAAGGGATTGCGGCATGGCCATCCCCCTGGGGGGGTGGTGATTTCTCACTTTCTGCCTCTCTGTCTCTCTGTATTTCAACCCACTGGTCCCAATAAAAATAATTCTAAAAAAAAAAAAACTAATAAACTGCCCCAAACTGGAAACAAGCCAACTGTATATCCCCTGAAAAATGGAGAAGTTGCAATATATGACTCAATACCAAACTATTCAAGCAGCAATCATATCATAAGCACAACCTCATGCCAAAGCAGCAAGACATAAAAGAATATCATTTAATGACTTGGTTTATTTAAAGTTCCAAATCAAAGAAAACAAAATTATATTGCTAAAGGATCTATTGATGGTAGAAGAGAGGATTATGGCCAAAGAGAAAGTGCAGTGGGCTTCTGGGGTGCATGCAATGTTCTATTTTTCATCCAACTGTATATCTATATTTTCTATTTCTTTCTGAAGGAAGATTGTCTTTCACATACACATGAGCATTGGTGCCAGACTGCCCGGTTTAAGTAGCTGGACCAGGTTTTTTTGACCTGGATCAAGTTCAATGCCTCTCTTTGCCTCCATTTCTGTCTTTATAAACTAGCTTCATAATAGCATCTTCTTCATGAGATCATTGAGAAAATTATGTGATTCTATACACATCCCCCCAAAATAGCTTTGAACTGGGTCTGAAACATAGTAAGCGTTCATAAAATGTTACCCACCATCGTCCTCATCACTATTATCAAAAAATGACAAAGGTTTTGCTAAGCCTTAGCTCAAAAGAAATGAATACGGCCAGCTGGTGGCAGAGCGGTTAAGTGGTTAAGGAAGCTAGACCCCACATGGCCAATGGTCAACTACACAATTTGAGTCCCAGACCTAGTGACTTGAAAAACACACCAGGGATATGCACGTGCACGCCCAGAATCCTGAGAAGGGAGAAATGGAGGAGAAGGGATTGTGGCATGGCCTATCCCCCTTGGGGGAGGTGCCTTTTCCCTTTCTCTTTCTCTCTCTGTCTCTCTCTGGTGAGCACATGGACCCTATAGCAAATATTTAAAAATTAAATAAATAAAGCACAGTTCTTGCCTTACACACATACATACACATTTATGAATAGACATGCCTAAGTTAGAAAATTTATCCACAGGGTCAGGCTGACTCTATGACACCGTAGAAATGTGCTGCTCAAGAAAAGCCAGATCCCTCACGGTGACCACAGTTCAAATCCTCAACCCCACGTCAGCCTGAAACATGCCAGGCATGTGTGCGAGTGCCTAAGATCCAAAGGGCTAAAAAACTGTAGGAGGACATTGCGGCATGACCAGACCCTGTGGAAGGTGCTCATCTCTCTCTCTCATTCTCACATGTACACATACTCTATTACGAGTAAAAATATAAATAAAATATGGGGTGGCAGGTGGTGTGGTGGTTAAGGGTGTTGGACTCCCACATGGCTGACTACAGTTCAAGTCCTGGACCTGACAGATTGCTTTCTTACTTTCCTCCTCTCTCTCTGTCCTCTGGTCAAATTAAAATAAAGAATACATAAAGTTAAATAAAGTAATTATTTAAATAAATGTATTAATAAATAGAATACATCCCCAGGATGCACAATAAATACATGTCAGTGGTGAGGGTAAGGGAAGTGCACTGCAGGGTTACAGGTGTGCTACTTCAGCTGAACTGGCATTGTTTCACTTCCGTCATTAAAAAGAAAAGGCTATTTCAAATTTGTTATGTTGTAGCTCTTTTGCTTAAAAGACAACTTGGGGACAGCAGGTGACATGGTGATTAAGGCATTGGATTCCAACATAGTTGTCTAATAATCAAGTCCTAGATCTGGCGACTTGCTTTCTCACGTTCTCTTTCTCTCCCTTTCTCTCTCCAGTGAGCGCATGTGCTTTATAGAAAATTTAATAATAATAACAATAATAATAATAAATAGGGGGCAATCAGGTGGCATGGGATTAGGGCTCTGGAATCCCTCATGGCTGACTGTGGTTTGAATCCCAGAACTGGCGGCTTGCTTTCTCACTTTCTCTCTTTCTGTCTCCCTCTGCTCAAATTAAATAATAATAATTAATTATTTTTTAAAAAGACTAATAATAAGTAAATAAATAAATCTTTAACAAAGAAGAATAATTAATACAATTAAATAAATAATTCTTTTGAAAAAGCTTATAGTACATAATACTGCAACATGTTAACAAACATAAATTCTAGTGTGTGGGAACATAGCTATTTGTTATCTTCGTGTGATTTTCTTTTAAGAACGTTCTGTAAATAAAACAGAAAATACTGCCTATGAAAAGCCCTCTAATAAGAACGCATGCAGAGTTTTGTAGAAGCCAAAGGAGGAAGACTTTGATTTGCCAGAGACGAGCATGGAGGTTCCCAGAGGAGGTGACATTTGAGTGGAATACTAGCGACACTAAGGGTACCAGTTCAGATAGACAGAGGATGAAGCACTCAAGTGGAGAAGAATATAGCATGGTGAGTAGACTACAGACAGTTGGTGTTCCTGGAAGTCCCACTCCGGGCTTCGGTTTCTCCATCTGTAAAAGGAGTCATTTGTTTCATCTCTCTCTTAGCAGGCTCCAGAAAATATGGCGACTCGGTAGACCAAAAGCAGTGACAGCCCTAGACTTTTGACACAGCCTTCCCTCATGGAAGTCCAATTCTTGTTGCTTATTAGCTGTGAGTCTGGGTGACACAGACTCCCTCTCCTTCTCTTGCCTTGTCTGTAAATAGAATAACAGTATTTCGGTATTTACCTATAGAAATTTTGTGAGGATTCAATACATTAATCTACTTAAAGTACGTAGGTAGGAGGATTGGAGGGTGGCATGGTAGTTGGGGATGATGGACTCCCACATGGCTGATGGCCATTAAAGTCCTGGACCTGGTGACTTGCTTTCTCACTTTCGCTCTCTCTCCCTCTCTGGTCAAGTTAAAACAAATAAATAATTAAAGTTAAATAAAATAAATTTTTTTGAGAGGTTTTTGCTATAGGGCATGTGTGCTTGCCAGATAGACAGAGAGACAGAAAGCGAGAAATCACCCCCCAGGGGGAATGGCCATGCCACAATCCCTTCTCCATTCTCCTCTCAGGATCATGGGCACGCACACACACGCACCCGACGTGAGTTTAAGCCGCCAGGTCCGGGACTTGACCCATGGTTGACTACATGGGAGTCCAGCTAACTGCTGGTCCCAATAAAGTAATTCTTTAAAAATAAATACGTAGGTAGGGGCTGGCAGGTGGTGTGGTAGTTAAGGCACTGGACTCCCACATGGCTAACTGTGGTTCGAGTCCTGGACCTGGCAGCTTGCTTTCTCACTTTCCCTTTTTCTCTCTCTCTGTCTCTCTGGGGTCAAATTAAAAATAATAACAATAAACATGAATCAAATTAAACAAATATTTTTTTAAAGAAAATCAAACACATAGGTCAGTCCCTGGCAGATATTAAGAGCTCAAATTATTATTATTACTGTTGTAGGTAGATTTGTTTGTTTTCAGGTTGCCTGTAACAACCATTCAGCGCTCTTTTCAGAAGTCGTGGCTGTTTAGTCTCCTCCGACACTACAGGATTCTGAGTTCCGTTGTGGTTGCTGAGAGAGTCTTCACAGCCTGCCTTTTAGCCCACTCAGGTCATCAGATGGATGTGCTTCTAGATTTGCCAGGTAGGCCCTCTCCATAGCTGCTCCCTCCCTCCTTAATAGCTTTTTTTTTCCCTGGGATTTCATTAATTCTTCCTCGTCTACATTTTCCCTTCTTATCTTTACTGTCAGCCGAATTCTCCACGGGCCACAAGCAAAGCTCCCCCAAATCCATGCTCATTAAATTGCCCTCTCGAGGTGCAGTCGGTGAGACTACAAGAAGGATATATACAATTGTTGCCTTTCCTTTTAAGCAGAGCTTTGAACAGGGCTGCTTCTCTCTCTGTCAGACACTGCCAGGTAAGCCTTCCCTGGCAGGTGCTCCCTGTCCTTAGGTAGAGGGAATGATTGGTGAGGCTGGAGGGTGACGTAATTGGAGGGCGGTGCTGAGTGGGCAAGAGGAGCAGTGTCTTTTCCAAACTCACACTTGGTAGTTAGATGTTGGAGAGGTGAGAAGGAGCTCAGCTTGGGGTTTACGCTTAGACTATCAGAACTGAAGGGAAACATAGCAAGACCTGGTCCAGACCTCTCATGGCACAGATGAGAAAACCGAGACCCAGAGAGAGGAAAGCTAAGGATACAGCTAAGCCGATTTCCAACCTGTTATCTCTGCCACATTGATGAGCTCACCCTCCTCCTGCATCTCTAAGCAAGATAAATGGATGTCAAAAATGTCCCCTGGGCTTGGCAGGTGGTGTACTGGTCAAGGTACTGGACTCCTACACAGCTGACAAGGGTTTGAGTCCCAAGTCTGGTGGCTTACTTTCTCACTCTTCCTCTCTCTCTATCTATCTGTCTGTCTCTGTTCAAATGGAAGAATAATAATAAATAAATAAAATAAAATAAGTACTTTGTTAAATGTTCCAAGTGTTCTCCACCTTCCTGTAAACACATTGTTTGCCATGTGGTTGCAGTTCCTTCTGTCAAGAGGTAGAGTCTGTTTTCTCTCCCAAATCGGTGTTCATTTGCTCTGGCTGAGATGACAAAGCACAACAGCTTGGGTACCTTAAGCAATTGATCTTTATTTTCTTACAGTTCTAGGGGATGAAAGCCCAAGATCAAGATGTTAGCAAGATGAGTTTTATGTTTGTTCGTTTTTAAAGTTTCTTTTTTTCATGACAGCATGTCCATGTGCATGAGAGAGAGAAAAAAAGAGGGAAATACCCTCAATAAGGTCTCATCGTGCCACGTCTCCTTTTCTCTGCCCTCCAGCTTTTCAGGATCTTGGACACCAACACACATGCCATTGTATTTTCAGGCCAACCTGGGGATCCAAACTCACGGCCAGCCATATGGTTTCCAGCACTGCAATCTAGTTTGCTGCTGACTAAGCCACCAGGTTGGACCAGGGTGGGCTTCTTTGCTGGCCTCTATCCTTGGGTGGTAGAAGGCTATCTTCTCCCTGTGTCTTCCCATGGTCAGTCCTCTGTATCTAATTTCCTAATCTGTGTCTTAATCTCTTCTTATAACGATAGCAGTCATAGTGGATTAGAGCCCACCAATATGACTTAGTTTTATTTTAATCACTTCTTTAAAGACTATCTCTAAAAACAGTAAAATTCTGAGGGATTAGAACTAAATTTATGACTCGCTGTGGCCAGTAGACTATGGCAGAAGTGATGGTTCAAGCTCCAAGCCTAGGCCCTGCGAAACTTCACGTGCTACTGTTCTCAGAACCCTGCCAATGCCACGACCAGTGAACAAGCCTAAGCTATCCTGCTACCTACATGACATGGAAAGAAGGGCTTTTTAGACAGCCTGATAAACAGCCAACCTCTGAAAGATGAGTGAATATAGCCAAGATATGCAAACTCAATCTGCAGGTGACCTGCCAACTAACCATGGCCACTGGAGTGAGCCCAACCTAGCTAAGAAGACTCACCCATCCAACAAGCGTATCTATGAGCTAAATAAATATTTCTCATGTTTAAGCCATTGAGTTTTATGTGTGTTTGTTATGTGTCATGTGATGGTCGATAACAGATACTTCGGCCCAAATTGATGTGTACCTGCTCTGCATCCATCCCCTTCCTGTTAGGAATAACCTTCTGTCATTAAGCAGTTTACCTCTGGTCAACTACTATTCTATGTACTTTTCAATATTAACTTATTTAAGTATTTTATTCTTAGTTTTCAGATCAAGAGCCTGAGTCAGTGTGTGTGACTTACCCACATGTTTGTAACCTGAATCTGGATCTGAGTTCAGGCAGACTGTTTTCTACACTCGAGGTCCTAGATCATTGCTCTATGGCGCTTTTCTGGTTTTCTTTATAGGTAACGACTTCTCTTTCACTGAAGTTAGATCTGGCAGGGGAGCAATTCTCAGGTCCCTATATGCTAGTATGGCCTCTTCATCCCAGTAGGGTCTCTTCCGAGGACAGCAGGGTGGATCACCTGTCTAACTTCTCCCAGATGTCACTTAGGGTCACTGAACTAGCT
>NW_006159713.1:1981199-1987210 GCF_000334495.1 Tupaia belangeri chinensis | reverse complement strand
GTGCCCGGCGTGAGTTTTAAGCCACCAGGTCTGGGACTCGAACTGCGGTTGACTACGTGGGAGCCCGGCGACATAGCCAGTACGCTAACTGCTGGTTCCCCTTTATTTATTTATTTTTAATCTGGCCAGAGAGGAACAGAGTGAGACAAAAAGAGAGAGGAAGTGAGAAAGCAAACTGCCAAGTCAAGGACTCTAACCACAGTTGATCATGTGGGAGTCCAGCACCCTTAACCACTATGCCACCTGCCGTCCCTACTTTTCTTTTTTAAACCTCTATACGTGCCAGAATTTTTGCAATACATTGTTATAGTCATTAATCTTTTTGACTTTATGTCTTGTAAA
This sequence comes from Tupaia belangeri chinensis, assembly GCF_000334495.1. Taxonomy (NCBI): domain Eukaryota; kingdom Metazoa; phylum Chordata; class Mammalia; order Scandentia; family Tupaiidae; genus Tupaia; species Tupaia belangeri. The sequence continues at coordinate 1,986,868 of NW_006159713.1, read as the reverse complement.
AAATTGATAATGAAAAAGAGAAACTGTATTCTAGTATTTGTTATGTTAACCTTTTATTTTTTTTTTACAATTTCTGATTTCTTTTGCTCCTGTCTATTTGAGTGATGAGAGAGGAAGTGAGAAAGCAAACTGCCAAGTTCAGAACTCTAACTGCAGTTGATCATGTGGGAGTCCAGCACCCTTAACCACTATGCCACCTGCCGTCCCTACTTTTCTTTTTTAAACCTCTATACGTGCCAGAATTTTTGCAATACATTGTTATAGTCATTAATCTTTTTGACTTTATGTCTTGTAAAAAATTGATAATGAAAAAGAGAAACTGTATTCTAGTATTTGTTATGTTAACCTTTTATTTTTTTTTTATAATTTCTGATTTCTTTTGTTCCTGTCTATTCGAGTGACCATTTGGTTCTTTTTATTACTTCAGTATAATTTTGCTTCCATTCATTTCTTCTATGCTAATATTGTCAAATGCTAATACTGTCAAATACAATTTTACATATTAAAATTCGGATGATATACAAATGTATGCATATTGTCTTATACAGTTGATTTTTATATCAATTAAAGAGAAAAGGGGAGCCAGCAGGTGGCATGGTGGTTAAGACACTGGACTCCCACATGGTTGACCACAGTTCAAGTCCAAGACCTGGTAGCTTGCTTCCTCACTCCTTCTCTTTCTTTTGCTCTCTCTCTCTCTGCTCAAATTGAATAATAATAATAAAATAAAATTAAGCAAGTAATTATTTTTTAAAAAAGAGAAGAAAAGGTAAGAAATATGATTTTATACTATCTTCTATAATTTCTTGTCTTATCTGGGTTTTTGGTTTTTTTTTGGTATAGATTTTAGTTAACGTCTGGGTTCACCTAGGTTAGGCCTGAAGAACTTTTAGGGACCAGCAGTGAGCATAATGGCTATGTCACTGGACTCCCACGTAGTCCATTGCAGTTCGAGTCCCAGACCCGGTGGCTTAAACTCACGCTGGGCACGTGTGCGTGTGTGCCCAATATCCCAAGAGGAGAATGGAGGAGAAGGGATTGCGGTGTGGCCATCCCCCCTGGGGAGTGATTTCTCGCTTTCTGTCTCTCTGTCTCTGTCTGTCTGGTGAGCGCAAGTGCCCTATAGCAAAAACCTCTCAAAAAAAAAAAAAAGAACTTTTAGTGTTTCTTATAGGGGGATTATCTAGCAATGAATTATCAATATTCACGTACCTTGAAACGTCTTTATTTTGCCTTCATTTTCTGAAATTCGGTTTTGCTAGGTATAAGATTTTTAGTTGACCATTCTACTAGGACTTTGACTTTGTGTTGATAGCGATTGTGTATACACATGTATGAGAGAGTGAGTAAGAGACAGAGAAAAGAAGCATCCTCGACAGAGTCACGTCACACTGTGATCCCCTTCCCCTGGCCTTCCAGCTCCTCGGGATGCTGAGTGCCTGTACCTGTAGTGGGCATGGGTTCAGGCCAACCTGGGGATTCAAACCAGCAGTTACCACAGAGTTCCCAGCCTTGCAGGGCACTTGCATTACTGGAGAAAGACAGAGAGAGAAGCAAAGTGAGAAAGTACTCCCCATGGTGAACGGTCACACTGTAATTCCTTTGCCTCCATTTCTCCCTCCTTTCGGGATTGCAGTTACACAAGCACACACACCAGGCATGTTTCTCAGGCCATCTGGTCCAAGACTCAGGCAGGTGGCTATGTAGGACCCAGGATCCTTAACCACCAGGTCACAGGCTGCCCCATATTTTTCACACTTTGAACTGACACATAATAATTGTACATATTTATGGAATATAATGTGATTTTGTTGAGACATGTATATAATATTTAATGATCAAATCAAAGGAATTAGCATGTCCTTCTCAAACATTTATCTTTTCTTAATTTGAAAACCATCAAAATCCTTTCTTCAAGCTATTCTGATCCGAAACATAGAATATATTACTGTTAACTATAGTTGCCCTACTGTACTATAGAACACCTAGAACTTTTTCCTTCTAATTGTAATTATCTATGATTTTCCTCCTTTTCTCTTCCCTGCTCTTCTCAAGTCTCTAGTAGCTACTATTTTTTTTAATTAAAAAAGTTTTTTTTTTTTTTTAAATTTGCTATAGAGCACGTGAGTTCACCAAAGAGAGGCAGAGAGAAAAAAGGACAATGAGAAAGCAAGCTTCCAGGTCTGGGACTCGAACCATAGTCAGCCTTAATCACCATGACACCTGCTGACGCCAGCAACCACTATTCTACTCTCTAGTTCTATGAGATCAATATTTTTAATATCCACATATGAATGAGAAAACATCGTTTTTATCTTTCCATGACTGGCTTATGTTACTTAACTTCATGTCCTCTAGACTCATCTATATTGCTGCAAATAGCAGGATTTCATTCTTTTCATGGTTAAATAGTATTTCAATTTTTTATTTATTAATAATATTTTTTAAAATTTGCTATAGGGCATATGCACTCACCAGATAGAGACACACACAGAGAAAGAGTGAGAGAGAAAGCTGCCAGGTCTGGGACATGAACCACGGTCAGCCATGTGGGAGTCCAGTGCCTTAACCACCACACCACCTGCTGGTTCCATTCATTCATCTCTAGGATGAATATGTATGTTGATTCCATATTTTGCCTATTGTGAATAGGGCAACAATTAACACGTAGTGCAAATACCTCTTTAACATACTGATTTCTTTTCCTTTGGATATATACCCAGTAGGAAAATTGTAAGATATGGTAGATACCCACCATTTTACTTGTTTTTGTTACCGCCATTTTTGTTTGTCTATTTCCCATTTTTCTGCCCTATTTTGGGTTGAGTATTTTTGGTATCTCATTTTAAATTTTCTATTGTGGTTTTTAAATCATATCTGTTTAGTTTTTTAACGAATGTTTTTAATCACCAGAGAGAAACAGAGAGAGAAGAAAGGAAAGCAAGAAAGCACTTCTCCCTACAGGGGAATGGTCACAATGCAATTCCTTCTCCTCCATTTCTTCCTTCTTTTCTGAATTTTGAGCACACATGTATACGCATTTTCTTTAAACATTTTTTTTTCTTTTTTTCTTTATTTTAGAGAGGTTTTCGCTATAGGGCGTGTGCGCTCACCAGACAGACAGAGAGAGACATAGAGACAGAAAGCAAGAAATCACCCCCCAGGGGGATGGTCACGCCGCAATCCCTTCTCCTCCATTCTTCTCTCAGGATCTTGGGCACGCACGCACACGCGCCCGTCGTGAGTTTTAAGCCACCGTGACCGGGATGTGAACAGCGGTTGACTACGTGGGAGTCCAGCGACATGGCCATTACGCTAACTGCTGGTTCCCACATGTATATGCATTTGTCTTGCTTTTCAAGCCACCAGATCTGGGTCCAGAACTCAAGCCTCACAGTCAGCCAGATGGGACCCAGCTCATTAACAGCCAGGCCACCGGCTGTCTTTTTGTTTTCCATTTGTTGCTCTAGAGATTACATCTTGAACCCTTAAATTTTACAGCATATTAGTTTACTATTTCAAGTGAAAAACAGAACGAAGCTTTCCCACCCTACAGGTCCTTTTACTCTACCTTCCTTTATGCTAATACTATATATAGTGTATCTACATTCATTGAAGACATCATCAGACAATGTTACAATTCTGCTTTTAAGCGTAAATAACTTTAAATAATTTAAAAGAAAAATAGTTTATTCTATTGGGTCATCAGAAAACTCATAATGCATCTAAAAAAATATGTCATGACTTTTCCAATGACCCAGTATTTACCTAAATATGACCATTTTATTCTTGATATTTCAGGTTTTCTTCTTTTATTATTTCTCTTTGCAATTATTTGAAGGCAGGTTTTCTGGCAATTAACTATTCTGATTTTCCTCAATCTAAGAATTTATTTATTGGACCTTAATTTCTGAGGGATATTTTTGCTGGTTATAGAATTTTCGCTTGATATTTCTTTTACCAATTTAAAAATGCCACTCTGCTTCTTTCTGGTCTCCATAGTTTCTAGTAAGAAATTGTCAATCATTCAAATTGTTGAAATCTTGTAGGTAATGTATCTTTTAACCTTGTTAATTTAAAGATTTGTTTTTATTATCTGTTTTTTAGTAATTTGATTATAACTCTTTTGACTACCTATTTGAGACTCAGAGCTTTTTGAATCTGTAAGCATATTTCTTTCATCCTCATTGACACTTTCCTCTGTCATTTCACTTTTTCACAAAAGATTATTTAATTGTATTTATTTATTTATTATTTTTTAATTTGACCAGAAAGAGATAGAAAGAGAAAGAGAGAGACAGAAAGTGAGAAAGCAAGCCACCAGGTCCGGGACTTGAACCATGGTCAGTCATGTGGGAGTGTCCAGCACCTTAACCATCATGCCACCTGCTGGTTCCTATTATTTCACTTTTGAGCCCATCCACTGAGTTTGGCATTACAGTTATTACATTTTTCAATTCTAAGATTTCATCTCATTCTTTAGATTTTTTTCTGTGCTGAGCTTTCTTGGTTTTCTGTTTTATTTCAAGAGTGTTTACAATTACTTACTGGAGCATTTGTGTTATTGCTACTTTGTCAGAAAATTCCAGCCACTTAGCTATCTCAGTGTTGGCATCTGTTGCTTGTCTTTTATCATGCAAGTTGAGATTTTCATGGTTATTCATATGCCAACTAATTTTGGACGCTATCATTGACATTTTGAATATTACATTTTGAAACATTAGATTTTATGTAGGTCCTACTGGGAAGGTTGACATTCTAGTTTTAGAAGACAATTGACCTTGTTCTGTTCAGTCTGCAATACCAACTTGCCTTCTGTGGGTGAGACTTCTAATGCCAGTTCGGTTGTAAAAACTTTTATAGTGCTATTTGAATCTGGTCTGCATGCATACCACCTAGTGGCCAGTATACCCTTGGGCAGTGGTCTCTGGGTCAATTCAGTCATCAACGTCTTTGGTATGTTCATTTGGGTCAGACCCACAGGTGTGCAGCTCAGAGGTGAATTCAGGAATTTATAAACAACTTAATGGAATTGCTTTTCTGAATTTGTCTTTCTTTGCTATCTCCCTGGTACTTTCCAGTACAACTGGGGAATCTTAGTTCACTAGCCAGGAAGTTGGTGTTTTAGTTATCCCCATCTGCCACATATTTCTATGACTGTACTTGTATCTAGGGTCCAGTGGAGAAAGGACCAGCTGGTAAAATTATAAACTCTTCCCCAGTTAAGCAATCTTTTGTAAAGAAATCTTTTATTTAATTTTATCTATTTATTTTAATTTCACCAGAAAGGTAGAGAGAGAGCGAGAGTGAGAGCAAGAGAGAGAGAAAGTGAGACAGCAAGCCACCAGGTCCAGGACCCGAACTGCAGTCGGCCATGTGGGAGTCCAGTGTCCTTAACCATCACGTCACCTGCTAGCTCCAAGTTCAGCAATAGTTTCAGTTTGGGTCTTCTTCCTGAACCTGCCTGGTGCTCTTCTCAGAATCCTCAATAGCTACTTCATATATTGTGTCCAGATGTGATAGCTGCATTCAGCGGAAAGTCAGGGAGAAGTCTGCTCGCTCCATTGTGCCGGGAACCAGAGAGGCTCTGTATGACCTCTCCTGACCCAGCCTTCTAAGTCACGCAGGCGTACTCTATTAGTCAGACAGCTACCTCTGCCCACCTTTGT
>NW_006159713.1:1952055-1981168 GCF_000334495.1 Tupaia belangeri chinensis | reverse complement strand
GAAAGAGTGGCAAGATTCTAAAGGTGCATGTGGGACCAGAGATACTGTGGTGGTCAATGTTAGAAAATATAATCTGCCACAAATATTCTAAGGAAGAAAGAAGTTAAAACAAACAGGAAATAAGGAGAAACGGAGGGTAAGGCTGTTGCATACGGAACGTGTCTTGTGTGTCCTATAAAGTCCTGAGTACCCGCTACCTGTTCCTCCACAGCGACTTGGTCACAAGGGAAAGTGAGAAGGTAAGAAGCATGATTATTCACAATAGGGCTTCTCAAGTGTAACTGGAGTTGTACTGCTGCGCCCAGGAGCAGAACCCAAGTGGCAATGCTTTTTCCCCAAATGACACGGTGGGAGAACGTGAAGAAGCTTTTCTAATGGTTTTACAACACATCTAAGAGCTAGAAACTTAGAGGTTTCATGTATACCTGCATAATGCCTGGTTGGAGAGGTTGGTTTTGCAAGTTTCATGTTGTCTGTGAGTACGATAGAAAGTATATATATTATTTTTAGATCCCTCCAAATACAATTCACTTCTCCCTGCTCTTGAAGCTCCAGAGAATCTTCTCCCGTGGACCCTTCCCCATGCACCAAATAGACTCTGTGACCGGATGAGTCTTTTTTAAAGAACTATTTATTTAATTTTATTTATTCATTCATTTATTTTCATTTGACCAGAGAAAGACACAGAGAGAGAGAGAGAGGAAGTGAGAAAGCAAGTCACCAGGTCCGGGACTCGAACCATGGTTGGCCATATGGGAGTGTCCAGTGCCTTATAACCACCACACCACCTGCTGGTCCCATGACCAGATGATTAATGACGTGAAAAGCAAACATAAAACATGGTCCTCACAGTTTATTTGAGACTCCATGTCAGGGATTTTTGTCCCAGTGTGGCAGCACAGTGAGGCTCAGAGCAGGCATCCTGGGCTCAAATCTCAGCTTAACACACCACTAGCTTTGTGATTTGAGGATGTTCTTCACTCTTCCAAGCCTCAGTTTCTGCAAGATCTACCACATAAAGCTATCATGAGACTTAAATGAGATCAAGTTTGTAACGCGAGTGAATGCCTGGGACTCCACAAGCCCGTCCCTGAGTGTCAATTATTACTAACATCAAATAAGTCAGCCTGAGATCAGACCCTAACCTGAAGCCAACGTCTCACCAAGAGGTTACTTCATTTCTTCATGTCTCAGCTTCCTTAGTTGGAAACTAAAAATGATTATAGTATCTCTCTTGAGACCAGCAGATGGCATAATGGTTATATCACTGGGCTCCCACGTAGTTGACAGTGGTTCAAGTCCTGGACCTGGTGGCTTCAAAGTCACACCAGGTGGGTGTGGGTGCCCAAAATCCCAAGAGGAGAAGGGGTCGCATCGTGCATCGTGGCCATCCCCCCAGGGGGCTATTTCTTGCTTTCTGTCTCTCTGTCTTTCTCTCTGGCGAGCACATGCTCCCTATATCAAAAACCTCTCTAAAATAATAATAATAATAATAATGATAGTATCTACCTCTTAGGATTATTTAAAGTCTTAAATGAGCTAATCAGGTAAAGTACTTAAAATAGTACTTGGCCAAAGCAAGTCTATATGAGCCTGACAAAGTATTATTGCAAATCTGTAAACTGTGGAACTGGGGTTTGTGTATTTCAAGGATAAACGGGATTGTGCAAAGAGATATGGAAAATCACTGGCTAAACCTAGTACCTTTCCCTCAAGTGTCACCTTGACTTGATTAGGAAGAAACACCTAAGGGACACGATGAACCGATGTGTCTCAACTCCACTGTTCTCGAGCGCTCTATGGTGGATCCCCAGAGAGCCCAAGAATTCTCTCCTGTCTCCCTCAGTGATGTCTGGATTGCAGACATAAGGGAAAGGAGGCCAGGGGATGACAGAAAGGCACCTGGCCACCAAGAGCGTGTGTGGGCATTGTATAGTCATAGCCTTGGCATCTTCCTCCATCCCGGCTGCTTCAAGCGCAGCCGTTTTCACATTCCCCTTCATTAAACAAGAAACTCAGATGTTGGTAATTAGACTGCCATCCCCAGCTGCCAAGTCACATTCGGTTCCAAAAAGCCCTGTATACTGCTACTTGTGCGTTTGTTAACAATGTCCCCACAACAGGTCTGCAATTAGAGCCCATCTGTTCAGTTTCTCGGAGAGCATTGCCAACCGGCGCTGGTGAACTTGGAGTCCTCATTGTTGGGAATTCCTGACCAGAACCCCTGAGAGCAGGCCACTGGTCTCTGAGTGAGTGTCTGGAGCTGAAAGTCCCTGGATACCAGTCCTAACAGGCACCCATGATAAATGTGAAGGGGACTTAATTCGACAAGGCCCAGGATGCATATGTAAATTTCATAAGGTATCTGCATGAGTCTCCTCAATAAACACCAGTCTCCCATTTGTTCCCAGATGACTTACCTATTGATCTGGCCAGATCGTGCTAAACCATAGTACTCAGGGGTCATTTCCTAGCCGGTGTTCTTGGGTTGAAATCAGGTAACGTTGCTTCCATCAGGAGTTAGGCAGTCCCCAACTCTGCCTCTGCAGCCTCTCTCTACAAGTCCACCCTTTCAGAGGTGTCAATGATGAAGAATGTCTTCCTCAGAGCCAACCGGGGGATGTGAAAAGGGAGGGAGGAAGCCATGAGCATTAAGATACAGGGAACCAGCAGTTAGCGTAATGGCTATGTCGCTGGACTCCCACGTAGTCGACCGTGGTTCACGTCCCGGACCCGGTGGCTTAAAACCCACGCCGGGCACGAGTACGTGCGTGCCCAAGATCCTGAGAGGAGAATGGAGGAGAAGGGATTGTGGCGTGGCCATCCCCTCTGGGGGGTGATTTCTCGCTTTCTGTCTCTCTCTGTCTGGCGAGCGCACGTGCCCTATGCTGCCAAGTCACATTCGGTTCCAAAAAGCCCTGTATACTGCTACTTGTGCGTTTGTTAACAATGTCCCCACAACAGGTCTGCAATTAGAGCCCATCTGTTCAGTTTCTCGGAGAGCATTGCCAACCGGCGCTGGTGAACTTGGAGTCCTCATTGTTGGGAATTCCTGACCAGAACCCCTGAGAGCAGGCCACTGGTCTCTGAGTGAGTGTCTGGAGCTGAAAGTCCCTGGATACCAGTCCTAACAGGCACCCATGATAAATGTGAAGGGGACTTAATTCGACAAGGCCCAGGATGCATATGTAAATTTCATAAGGTATCTGCATGAGTCTCCTCAATAAACACCAGTCTCCCATTTGTTCCCAGATGACTTACCTATTGATCTGGCCAGATCGTGCTAAACCATAGTACTCAGGGGTCATTTCCTAGCCGGTGTTCTTGGGTTGAAATCAGGTAACGTTGCTTCCATCAGGAGTTAGGCAGTCCCCAACTCTGCCTCTGCAGCCTCTCTCTACAAGTCCACCCTTTCAGAGGTGTCAATGATGAAGAATGTCTTCCTCAGAGCCAACCGGGGGATGTGAAAAGGGAGGGAGGAAGCCATGAGCATTAAGATACAGGGAACCAGCAGTTAGCGTAATGGCTATGTCGCTGGACTCCCACGTAGTCGACCGTGGTTCACGTCCCGGACCCGGTGGCTTAAAACCCACGCCGGGCACGAGTACGTGCGTGCCCAAGATCCTGAGAGGAGAATGGAGGAGAAGGGATTGTGGCGTGGCCATCCCCTCTGGGGGGTGATTTCTCGCTTTCTGTCTCTCTCTGTCTGGCGAGCGCACGTGCCCTATAGTGAAAAACCTCTCAAAAAAAAAGAAAAAGATACAGAATATTTGACACCCGACAAGTTAAAAGGTGTACTTTTCGATAAAGAAGATATGCAAGCACACATCCGAAAAGAGTTTGTGAGCAGTGGTTTAGCGTTAGAGACCTTGCAGGTACTGAAGAGCAAAGAGAGGACAACACTGTCTTCTCTCTACCTTAGGAAGCTTTGACGAAGATAGTGGTTTTCACCTTAATTGCATACTTCACCTCTTGGGAGCTTTAAAAATACACTAATGCAATTAGGAAAGCAATTTCATTTACATTAACACCTAAAAGAATTACACCTTAGGAGTACTCTAACCACGGAGGTAAGGAACTTGTGCACCGAATAGTGCAATTGATGACGGATCTAAATAAACAGTAAGATGTCCTGTGTTCATGGGTAAAAAGCTGCAATATTGTTATAACGTCATACGACCCAACATTGCTATGATTTATTTGCAGATTCAATATATCCCTATCAAAACTCCAACAACCTTCTTGCAGAAGTGAAAAAGTCAATCCTCCCATTCATGTGGAACTGCAAGGAGCCCTGAAGAGCCAGCACAATCTTTTTATTGTTATTTTATTAATTTTTTTTTTTTAGGGATTTTTTGCTGTAGGGTGTGTGCACTCACCAGAGAGACAGAGCAACATAAAGTGAGAAATCAACTCCCCAGAAGAGATGGTTACAACATAATCCCTTCTCCTCCATTCTCCTCTCGGGGTTTTGGGCACGCATGCACACATGAGTTACAAGCCACCTGGTTAAGGAGTTAAACCACGGTCAGCTAGGAAGGAGTCCAGTGTCTTAACCGCTATGCCACCTGCTGGCCCCGAAAACAATCTTGAAAAGAATGAAGTTGGAGGTCTCACACTACCCAACTTTGAAACTTATTATGAAAATATTAGACAATAATGAAAACATGATACTGACATAAGGACAAACACATAGGCCAATGGAATGTAATAAAGAGCCCAGAAATCAACCTTCATAAATTGATTTTTGATAAGGCTGCCAAGACTATTCAATGAGGAAAAGACGGTTTTTTAAAAAAGATTTATTGAATTTTATTTATTCATTCATTTATTTTAATTTGACCAGAGAGAGAAAGTGAAAAAGCAAGCCACCAGGTCTGGGATTCAAACCATGGTGGGCCATGTGGGAGTGTCTAGCACCTTAACCACCATGCAAACTGCTGGTCCCCAGAAAAGACAGTTTTTGACAGATGATATCGAGAAAACTTCTTGACTACAGTGTAGAAGAATGAAGTTGAGGGGCTGGCAGGCGGCATGGTGGTTAAGGACACTGGACTCCCACATGGCCAACTGCGGTTTGAGTCCCAGACCTGGTGACTTACATTCTAATTTTCTCTTTCTTACTCTCACTCTCTGATCTCTTGCTCTGTCCCTCTGTGGTCAAATAAATAAAGTTAAATTTAAAAAAAAAAAATTCTTTTAAAAAAAGAATGAAATTGGATCCTTAGCTTACATCATTTGAGGCATATTAACTCAAAATAGATCAAAGGCCTAAAAACAGTTTGACAGTTTCTCAGAAGGTTAAACATAGAACTACCATATGACTCAACAATTCCACTCTTGGGTATATATCAAAAAGAAATGAAAGTAGAAACTGTAGGAGATACTGGTATACCAGCAGCATTATTCATAATAACGCAAAGATGGAAACAACCCCAATGTCCATCAACAGATGAATAAACACGATGAGGTAGATGCAAACAATGAAATAATATTTAATCATAGAAAGGAATAAAATGCAAATATATGCAACAACGTGGTTATACCTCGAAAGCATTATACTTAGTGAAATAAGTCAAATGTAGAAGAATGAATATTATGTAAGTCACTTACATACCTAGAATAGGCAAATTCTTAGAGATAGAAAGTAGAATAGAGCTTACCCAGGGGCAGACAGGAAAGAAAAACAGAGTTATGGTTTTTAGGAACAGAGATTTTATTGGAGATGATGAAAAAGTTTTAGGCATAGATGGTGGTTATGGTTGCACTTTTGAATCAAAAGGGTCCCTACAGGGCCACCAGGTGGCATGTTAGTTAAGGCACTGGACTCCCACATAGCTGACTGCAGTTTGAGTCCTGGATCTCTGGCAGATAGCTTTCTCACTTTCCCCTCTCCGCTATGCCACCTGCTGGCCCCGAAAACAATCTTGAAAAGAATGAAGTTGGAGGTCTCACACTACCCAACTTTGAAACTTATTATGAAAATATTAGACAATAATGAAAACATGATACTGACATAAGGACAAACACATAGGCCAATGGAATGTAATAAAGAGCCCAGAAATCAACCTTCATAAATTGATTTTTGATAAGGCTGCCAAGACTATTCAATGAGGAAAAGACGGTTTTTTAAAAAAGATTTATTGAATTTTATTTATTCATTCATTTATTTTAATTTGACCAGAGAGAGAAAGTGAAAAAGCAGCCACCAGGTCTGGGATTCAAACCATGGTGGGCCATGTGGGAGTGTCTAGCACCTTAACCACCATGCAAACTGCTGGTCCCCAGAAAAGACAGTTTTTGACAGATGATATCGAGAAAACTTCTTGACTACAGTGTAGAAGAATGAAGTTGAGGGGCTGGCAGGCGGCATGGTGGTTAAGGACACTGGACTCCCACATGGCCAACTGCGGTTTGAGTCCCAGACCTGGTGACTTACATTCTAATTTTCTCTTTCTTACTCTCACTCTCTGATCTCTTGCTCTGTCCCTCTGTGGTCAAATAAATAAAGTTAAATTTAAAAAAAAAAAATTCTTTTAAAAAAAGAATGAAATTGGATCCTTAGCTTACATCATTTGAGGCATATTAACTCAAAATAGATCAAAGGCCTAAAAACAGTTTGACAGTTTCTCAGAAGGTTAAACATAGAACTACCATATGACTCAACAATTCCACTCTTGGGTATATATCAAAAAGAAATGAAAGTAGAAACTGTAGGAGATACTGGTATACCAGCAGCATTATTCATAATAACGCAAAGATGGAAACAACCCCAATGTCCATCAACAGATGAATAAACACGATGAGGTAGATGCAAACAATGAAATAATATTTAATCATAGAAAGGAATAAAATGCAAATATATGCAACAACGTGGTTATACCTCGAAAGCATTATACTTAGTGAAATAAGTCAAATGTAGAAGAATGAATATTATGTAAGTCACTTACATACCTAGAATAGGCAAATTCTTAGAGATAGAAAGTAGAATAGAGCTTACCCAGGGGCAGACAGGAAAGAAAAACAGAGTTATGGTTTTTAGGAACAGAGATTTTATTGGAGATGATGAAAAAGTTTTAGGCATAGATGGTGGTTATGGTTGCACTTTTGAATCAAAAGGGTCCCTACAGGGCCACCAGGTGGCATGTTAGTTAAGGCACTGGACTCCCACATAGCTGACTGCAGTTTGAGTCCTGGATCTCTGGCAGATAGCTTGTGTGTGTCTGTGTGTGTGTGTGTGTGTGTGTCTGTGTGTGTGTGTGTGTGTGTGTCTTTCTTTCTGGTGGGCACATGTACCTGCAGCAAATTAAATAATAATGATCACAATGATGATAAATAAAATGAAATAATTCTTTATTTAAAAGAAATAGCAGTCCCTATGGGGGACTTAGAGGTCTTGAGTACTAGGGAGTTTATGTCCTATCAGAATGAAGAAAGCACTGTCTAACCTCTTTGACAGCTCAAGTGCACAGAGAGACTTGCCCCTGGGTGACCTCCAGATGAGTTTCTGGAATTCTTGCCATCTGAGTTGGGACTTGGAAGAGAGGCTGCAGTGAAAACTTAAAGCATTGTTGGTTTTTATTTGTCCCCTAAAACATGGAGAACTGAGCACTCAGTGGCTAAGAGGCCAAATGTGACATATATTGCCAAGTCTTCTAGCCCAGTCAGGACACGGAGGCCATTCTGGCAGGACCACACTCTAACATGAGGATCAGTCTAGACCAGTATTGGCGATCACGGGCTCCATTGTCAGGAACGTCTGGGTTCAATTCTCAACTCTGCTGTGTGACTTTGGCCAAGTCATGTAGCCTTTCTGAGCCCTTTCAGTCTCTGTGTGTAAGGATGGGGGGAAAAAAAAAAAAGCAAAATATACAGGAAACAAGAAATGGAAAATTATTTGTTGACAACACATATGTTGCTATGCTTGACTGAGCTAATATACAGTGTGTTCTGGATGGAAAATCTCATTTTGTATGCTGTAATGATGTACAGTGAATGAATGTAAATAAATAAAGAAAAAAGGGAACCTCAATACCTACTTTGTAAATTTTTTCTAAGGATAAGGGAGATTCATCAGTAGCTAAATCACCCACAAGAATGCTTGGCACACACAGGACGTTTTCGATGACCAGGTGTTCGTACTCATGCAGCCACAGGTGGGTGCCCTGGGTTGGATCCGAAAGCTGCATTTGTTTCCATTGCCTCCCCCCACCCCCGTCAGGATTTCCTACAGGTTACTCCTCAGAGGACACCCACTGTCAGCCTGCCATGATGTCTGGCATAAGTTTAGCCACATCTGTAGATGGTGGCTTCAGAAGATCTAGGAGAGAATCACTCTTCATTTGGGGACGAGAAAGAATCTGTACTCATTGAAAGGATGGATTCAGCATCCATCAGGGTCACTGGTGATAAACCCAAGGGGACTTCAAGTTCACTTTGTAATTGAGGGAAGGGGCAAGGCATGGAGGAGGGAGTAACAGAAAACTAGAGAAAGCAGTGGGCAAGACACCAGAGACTGATAGTAAGAACAAATCTGGGACTGGCAGGTGGCATGGTGATTGAGATGCTGGACTCCCACATGGCCGACAGTGGTTCAAGTCCCGGGCCTGGTGGCTTGCCTGCTCACTCTCCCTCTCTCTCTGAACAACTTCAAGAATAATAAGAAGTAAACAAAATAATTCTAAAAATAATAATAATAATAATAATAATCTTCCATGTGCCAGGCACTCTGCTAGCATCTTTTTCCTTTTCTATAGATTATGCGCAAGAGAAGGTTTTTGTGAACTACCCAATGTCACCAGCCAGTCAGGGGCAAAGCTAGACTTTCAAGCCATGCCACCGGGCATTCATGGGTGCCTCTTGGAAACATCCTGCTCTACTGCCCAGGTACAGGACATTTATGAAAGGTGCCAGGTGTTTTCCTAAAAGCAATAAGAACTGAGGAGGAGGAGCACATAATCTGTTCTGTACCTTGTGAAAGAGTCCTCTGGCTGCTGGTAAAGAGATTAAAGAAGCCCAAAGTGGAACTGAGAATGCCATCCGCTGCAGAGTCCCTTGAAGGTGTTCAGCCGAGACGAATGAGGGGCCAAGGTTGGGCAGGTGTAAGAGGTAGGGAGAAGTGGTCAGGTTAAGAGATGTTCGTGGTTCTTTGCACCTACCTTAATTTTAGTAGTGGACTAGGAGAATTAGCTCTGACTGGTTCAGCATTGTGGGGAGGGAGGTGTCATCTCATCAGAGACCCTGGGCGGCCCCTCTAAGGACTTCGCTGTCACTTCCCACTGTCTTTCCTGTCACAGTGAGGGGCTTGGAGCCCCCACCTCTGGAGCTGGGGGTTGCAGGAGCAGGCAGTGCCAGGGGACGAGCATTCAGATTCCCTGAGAACTAGCAAACAGGGAGACAGCCTTCCCAAGGGGCAGCAATCTCTCTCCAGACCCAAAGGAGTCTGGGAGACCACCCCTCTCTCCCCCTCCAGGCTGAAGCTTTATTCTAAATCACCGAGAAGACGGAGAACACGTTTCTCCTTGGAGCCCTGTTCAGACACAATTGCCTGAACCCCCCTAATGCAGCCTGCTCGCCTTGGCAAAAAGAATCAAAGACCGTTTGAAAAGATCTGCTCATAAAGTCAGGCAGTTTACCCACTGTCAGGGGCTGCTTTGAACCAAATCCTCACCTCCAGGTAGTATTTACGTCCAGCACGCACACACCCTGGGCTCCCTGCAGCTGGAAAAGAGCTGGCCTTCCAGGGCACCAGGGCGGCCCTTTCTGTCCTGCCTCCAGCTCCGGCCTGCATTTTCAGCATATTTCCCAAATTTAAGAACGGATAGAGGGGGCTGGCATGAGGGGAAGGGAGGAGGGACTCCTAACTCGCTCCAGCACCTTGAGGTCTCTGCTATTTGCATTCTGCCTCACCCGGTTTCCTGCAGCCACTGAGTTAATCTCCACAGCAAAGATTAGTTTATTCGATTAACTCTGCTCCCTGTAGACTCTCCCCGGAGCTCTCTGCTACGCATCCCGAACAAGCCTTACCAACCTTTTACCAGCCAGAAGAAGATTCGATAGAATAATCTCTCTCCCCCTTCCCTTCATATGATTGGAAAATAAATTGAAAATAAATTTCAGTCATTGCTTGTGTTTTAAATATGAGATAAAGGGCAATACCCCCACCCCTCTGGCTGCCAAGCCAGCAATTCAACAGAGGGAGGGAGGGAGGGAGGGAGGAGGGTTTCTATGATGTACGAACCCATGTGGGTTTGGTGGGGGAAGCCAGGGGCTCCTAAGCAAATGTGTCAGGTCACTGAGGATATTTGTATAATCAGACTATTCAATTTTGGCATCTTTAACTGATGACTAGGATTTCGTTTGTTTCTGGAGAGTGACAGTGGAGCCATCCAAGCCTGATGTTAGACAGTGAGATGAGAGTGTTCCTACCTGTGTCCCGTTTCTAGATGTCTTTTAGCCACCGCTAGGTTAATGTGATTGCATGAGGAGTGTTTTTCAGAATGCTGATGCCTGGGTCCTGCTGCAAGGAATTCTCATTAAATTGGATCAGAGATAGGGCTTAGACCTGGAGCTTTGTTTTGTTTTTACTTTTCTGCATAGAGCATGTACAGTTCCCAGAGAGATACAAAGACAGAGAGAAATCACCACCACCACCCCCTTCCCCCAGGGATATGGCCACATCACAATCCTTTCTCCTCCATTCTCCTCTTGGGATTTTTGGGCATGTATGCCTCTCAAGTCTCTGGGTCCAGGACTGGAACTGCAGTCAGTCATGTGGGATCCAACTGCTTTCATCACCATAGCAGAAGGCCACAGCTATGATCCCTTCTCCTCCACTCTTCCCTCAGGGTTTTGGGTATGTGTACACACACACCTGGCATAATTTTCAAGCTGTGGTTCTGGAATTTTGAGCACAGTTGGCTATGTGGGAGTCTCGCACTTTTAACCACCATGCAACCTACTGGTCCCCTAAAAATATTTTTACTTAAAATAATTGTATATAGGGACTGGCAGATGGCATAGTAGTTAAGGCATTAGACTCCCACATGGCTAACCGCAGTTTGAGTCCCAGACCCAGCAGCTTGCTTTCTCACTTTCCCTTTCTCTCTTTCTCTCTCTCTGGTCAAATTGAAAAATAATTATAATGGGGCCAGCAGGTGGAGAGGTGGCTAAGGAGGGGGGACTCCCACAGGGCCAACCATGGTTCAAGTCCCAGACCTGGTGGCTTTTTTTCTCACTTTCTCTCTCTCTCTGTCTGTCTCTCTCTGGAGAGCACATGTGTCTTATAGCAAATTTTAAAGTAATAATAAATAATATAAACAAAATAATACTTTAAAAACTATCATATTTAACTTTACATTTATTTATTTATTTATTTATTTTAATTTGACTAGAGAGGGACAGAGTGAGAGAGCAAGAGAGCGAGCGAGTGAGAGCGAGAGCAAGAGAGAGAGAAAGAGAGAGAGAGAAAGTGAGAAAGCAAGTCTCCAGGTCCAGGACTCAAACTGCAGTTCGCCATGTGGAAGTCCACATGGACTTAACCACCACACCACCTGCCGACCCCAAAATAATTCTTTAAAAAAAAAAACAAACAGAAACTTAAACATCACATGCTAGTCCGTGTTACCTTCTTCTTCCAGTGGGATATGTGCTTGCCAAGCAGTAGGTGTCTTGGTGGGAGTGTCCTGCGTAGACAATGACCCCATGTGTTTGTAATGCAACAATCATAGATGTATTTATACAGGGCCTGTGTTCAGCATTTGTCATCCCTGTCACGGAAAATGATTTCCTGGGTCAGAGAAATGACTTTAAAGCCTGACCCTGAAGACGCAACTTGCCTATTGCTTATTCGGGTTCAAGATGTGATGTCAAACACTGCCCTATTAGCGGTTCTTTTCACACGGCGTTTGCTCAGGTTGATAACAGTGATGATGCGAGAGAGAACTGCATTTTGATGTTGGCTAGGATAGAAGGCTATTGAGGAGCTGAGAGTGATGGTGTTGACAAGGGAGAGAGGCTGTGGGGATGTGCAGGTGTGGAGGTAACCTACCATGGCAGCCCCCTTCCAGAAAAGGGGAATGCAGCACCGAACAGCAACAGTAATAGAAGCCCAACCCCCGGGGTCTTTTGTTGCCCAAATTAGAGTCCCTTGGTTCTCACACACAAGGCAGCTACCAGTTTACACAGCCCTGGTATCCATGCTTTCAAATGCACTGAGACCTCATTAAAGGGGACAGTGACACTTCTTTTAATTATTCATTACAGCGCCAATACACGAGACTGTTTGGAAAGTTACAATACTGTTCAACTAATGATTTCACAGCCCCTTTCATAAAAGCAGGCATATGCTGGTTTAGCTCTTGACTTTTTCAGCCCAACATTACTATAGGTTGCAAGAGCATGACAGTCAAATTTAGCTATCCCCAAAAAGGACCCTATCTTAAAATTAGATGATTAAAATACTCAGACAAGGGGCCGGCAGGTGGTGTGGTGTATAAGAGCACTGGACTCCCACATGGCCGACCGCAGTTCGAATCCTAGACCTGGCGTCTTCCTTTCTCACTTTCCCTCTCTCACTCTCTCACACTCTGTCCCTCTCTGGTCAAATTAAAATAAAGAAATGAATAAATAAATAAAATAAAGTTAAATAAAATACTTCTAAAAAAACACTCAGACAAGAAAACACACCCCAAGAAGACACACCCAGATAAACGTACGCTCAATAGCCAGATGCTACTGCAGCTTTTGAAAAATTCAGCATATTTGCTTTTCATTAAGTTGTATGACTATGTATAATAGGTTGCTTTTTCCCCAAAAAACTGTTTATTTAATTAT
This sequence comes from Tupaia belangeri chinensis, assembly GCF_000334495.1. NCBI lineage: Eukaryota > Metazoa > Chordata > Mammalia > Scandentia > Tupaiidae > Tupaia > Tupaia belangeri. Next base: position 1,968,334 of record NW_006159713.1, on the reverse strand, counting down.
TACTATTACTATTATTTTAAAATTTGCTACAGGGCACATGCACTCACTAGAGAGAGAGAAAGTGAGACAGCAAGCTGCCAGGTCCAGGGCTCACACTGCAGTTGGCTATATGAGGGTCCAGTGCCTTAACCACCACAACACTTGCTGGCCTCTGTACAATAGGATATTGTTTGCCTTAAATCTTCAGCTAAATCACATTGGAGCCCAAAACAGGATAGTGCATTGCTTTAAAAAAAATAATAATAACAACAGGGACCAGCAGTTGGAGTAATGGCTACGTTGCTGGACTCCCACGTAGTTGACCATGGTTCGAGTTCCGGACCTGGTGGCTTAAACTCACGCCAGGCACATGTGCGTGCGTGCCCAAGATCCCGAGAGGAGAATGGAGGAGAAGGGATTGCGACACGGCCATCCCCCCTGGGGGGTGACTTCTCGCTTTCTGTCTCTCTGTCTCTCTCTCTGTCTTTCTGGCGAGTGCATAGGCCCTATAGCAAACACCTCTCAAAAAAAAAAAAAAAAAGAAAAAAGAAAAGAAAAGAAAGAATAACAAATACAATTTTAAAAATTAAGTATGTGATTTCTGTCTCGCTCAAAAAGACAAGAGACTACCTCAACTTAATGTCCTCAATTCTCTTAATAACAAAAATCATGATAGATAGATTTCAAGTTGTTCACGGCTACCCTTCTTGAGGTCCTTAAAGCTATCTAACTTGAGGTACTTTTTTGTTTAAATGTTTGCTGTAGGATGCATACATTTGCCAGAGAGAGACAGAGTGAGAAAGTGAGAATGCACCCCCCACTGGAGATGGCCACACCACAATCCCTTTTTCTCCATTCTCTTCTTGGGATTTTGGGTATGAACATATACATGATTGGCTTGGTTTTCATTCTGCTGGGTCCAGGACTCGAACTGCACACTAGACCATGTGGGATCCAGTTGTTTTAACCATAATACCACTAATTGACCCATGAGATACTTTCGATCTTATTTATTTATTTACTTATTTTAAGAGAGATTTTTGCTCTAGGGCATTAAAAATAGAATATGTTCACCAGAGACACAGAGGGAGAGAGAAAGTGAGAAGTCACCTCCCAGGGGTTGGCCACATCACACCCCAGTCCGTTCTCCTCCATTCTCCTCTTGGGATTTGGGCACACACTCACACATGTCCGGCATGAGTTTCAAGCCTCCAGGTCTGGGACTCAAACTGCGGTCTGCCATGTGGGAATCTAGCGCCTTAATCACTATGCCACCTGCTGGTCCCTTGAGGTGCTTTTTTAAATATATGGATTTGCGGGCTCTGCCTTGTTAAGATCTAAGATGTTCTGTCCTTAATTTACAATTCAGTAATTTAGAATTCTGAACCCTTCTGCCTCCCCCTTCTGAATTTTTTATGGTCAACCAAACATATCCGTATGGAATCTGTGATGTTTCACCTTTAGAATGTGGGATTCCTTTTGCCGGAGTGGCTTAAAATAACCCCCTCTGTATATTTTCTAGGTCTTAAAAGAGTAACCTGGTCTAAAATATATCAGCACGCATAACCAGAGGCTCACAGTCTGCAATTACTAACAGCCCTTTACCTGCAATTCCATCTTGAGATGCACAGGAGACAAGGCTACATGCTGTTTATGGATTCTCTCAAGACTGTTCCTGGTATTCTTCCCAGGGAGGGGCTTGTGCCAGGATGATTACATTTCTCATTTACAACCACTCCCAACAGGGGACTTTGCATGTAATGGCTTCCTCTGCACGTAGTAGGCACTCCGTAATTGTCCCTGGGACTTTGGCCACCAGTTTGTCAGCCCCGGGGCTTTTAAAGATAATCATCACATGTGGGCTGACAGCCCTTCAACAGAACAGCATGGGGCCCCCCCAGATCCTGCCTGCGGAGGTGGCTCCTAGGAGCTCTGCCTCTCAGTGTGGTGAGCCCACTAATCTGTCAGGAGGGGCCACGCTGAGAGCCACCCTCCCACAGGGCACTGCCGCCAGGCCCTCTGCCTGTCCCCCATCTCCTTTCTCTGACAAAGTACAGAATATCAATAGCATTTCGGCTTAGAAAGTTCAAGGGTCAATCTTCAAGGTGCTTAAGGCAGGGGCAACTCCCCAGAGACTGGAAGGCCAACCTTCACTCAATAGCCAGGCCGTGTCCTTGGGGTGCATGACAGTAACAGCATCTCCAAGTAAACAGAGGCCTCCCCATGTGAGAGCTCCAATACTCCTCATGCTAATTAAACAAACCAATGGTGGTAATTAACTGGCACAAAGGTTTAAATGCCTGTGAATCCGAATGAAGGAGGTTACCACTTAGCCTCGACACAATTATCCCAGTACAAAATGGATTTCCAGACAAGATCATCCTAAAATGTTCTGATCCCGTTGAAACATAGATAGTGAGGTTCCTAGCATTGATAAACCATCGGCCTTATCCTCAGGCTCTCGCAGACAAGAAATACTAGAAAGACACAAAGAACGAGAGAGAAACATGAACGAAAACAGTTTTGAAATCCACTACAGTAACAGGCTGTTGTGGGGTGTCACTTTTCCATCACTTCAGCTGTAATGAGAGAAATTCCGTTTCAGCGAAGGTCACCTTGACTTTAGGAATCAAACAAGGCCTGAATGATATGCTAATTAGGACAGATCTCTTTGAAAACTGCCTAAATGGCTGAATATATACTTAAGGAAAAAAAAAAAAAAGTCCTGTGGTTAAAATAGTTTGCACCAAGTTCTCACTTTTTGTTTTCTTCCTAAGGAGAGTTGGTTGGTCAAGTTGATCCCTTGTTGTTGAAATTCAATCAAGGGCATTAAAGTGTAAACCAGTTGGAAAAACAAAGAGCTTTAGGGAAATTAGTTGCTTCAACAACAACAAACAAGCACTCGGTAATCTTCTTAGAGAAATTAATGAAAGAAAAACCCCCTTCAATTTGGGAGGAGAATGATCCCCGGCTCTCAAAGCGCAGGCCTGGGAGGTTTAGAGAGAAGGTGCGAATGAAGAAAGCAGGATTAAATCGGACTTCAATGAGAACACAAAGAAATTGGGGGGATCTAAGAGTACAGCGCACCCATTTTCAGATGGAAGAGTATTTTGGAGGGCCAATGGGTCCTAATCCCTTATGCAAATCTCCTCAGATTGAAGTTTGCCTAAGTGTTTTATTTCTTTGCATACAATTACCATGCGAAACTCCGAAATGCTAGACTACTTCAAAGAAGCCCCCTTGTCTAGAAGCATCTAGAATTATCCAGCATTCTGCATTTAGCAGTCTTTCCAAGTTTTCTGATACTTTTCATATTTCAAAATCTCAAAGTCCTTGTAAACACCAGAAAACAAAAATGAAAATAAAAACAATCATCACCAGACAGATAAGGTCAACAAATAAACCACCCGCCTGGGCCATTACGGTCCAGAGTTATCTTCTTCCTATTGGCTCTTGGTTAACAAGCACATCTCTTATTTTTCTTCCAATTTGATCATCTTTTCCTAGGCTCCTCCCTTAAAAAAAAAAAAAGTATTTATCTAATTCCATTTGTTATTATTATTTTTCATTTGATCCGAGAAAGACAGAGAGACAGAAAGGGAAAGCGAGAAAGCAAACCGCCAAGTCTAGGACTCCAACTGTGGTCAACCATGTGGAAACCCAACGCCTCTAACCACCATGGCACCTGCCAACCTCTCCCCTTTTTAATATAACATTAACATCGAAATCCTGAACAGTGAGCAGTGGTTTTAGACTATTTGGAAATAACTTCTAATTTACAGAAAAGTTACAGAATAAAAAAAAAAGAAAAAAAAAAAAAAAAACAGTACAAAGAACATCCTAACCTCTTGAGCTACATTCAGCTACTGTTAATGCTTCATCGTATCGCTTTTTCATTTGCACATGTGACACACATATGTATACACGTGCACACACATGCGTGCGTAAAACAAAGTTGCTTCTCTAGAGCACTTACAGATAAGTTAAATATCTCAAGTTACAGACCTTTGGATACTTCCATGAGGATTTCCTGGGAGCTGGTACATCTCTTACCTCAACACAATGTAGCTATCAACTTCAGTAAAAGTGTAAAAGTAACTTTGATAGGATACATTTTATCTAATCTGTCATTTGTGTTTTCTTTTTATCAGTTGACTCAGTCATGTTCATTTCCCCCTAGGGTCTATGCCTTTTCTGGGATTGAATAATGTTTTTTAAATTACATAAATTTTCAATGTTTGGATGTTTTTAGTAAAAAAGAATATGTTCCATAAATTACTGTAGTGCTTCATTTAAATACCCAAAGTTCAAGTTTTTGACATTTATAGTGGATGTATGTGGAACCCTAGACTCAAGGAATTATAACAACAATAATAATCCTTTATTGATCATTTATTGTGTGTCTGGCACTCTGCTAAGTGATTTATAGAAATTACACTTTTTTTTTTTTTTAATTTCACTATCGGGGATAAAACAGAGCTAGGAGTGGGGGAATGAGGAGGAAAAAAAAATCCCAGGAGGGATGGCCATGCTGTAATCCTTTCTCTTCCATTTCTCCTCTCAAGATTTTAGGCACACATGCACATGCACCCTGTTTGTGTGTATGTGTTTAAGAATGTTTTATTCTTTGCTATCATTATTATCATTTAATGTGACCACAGAGAGACAGAGAGAGAGAGAAGGAAAGTGAACTCGAACCCCGGCCAGCCATGTGAGAGTCCAGCACCTTATCCCGCAAACTACCTGCTACCCACCCCCATGTTTTTTAAGCTATCCAAGAATCCAGCTGCCTTAACCACCATGCTCTTGGCTGGCCCCTATGTGACTTATCCTTATGATCACCTGTTCCTGGGACCAGTATAGTATAATGGTTACATGGCTAGACTCCCACATAGGTAACTGATTCGAGTCCCAAACCCTGTGACTTAAACTCATGCTTAAATTTACTCATGTGCGTGCATGCCCAGAATCTTGAGAAAAATGGAGAAGGTGGGATTTGCAAAGTGGCCATCCTCTCGGTGGGATGATTTCGCACTTTCTTTCTGTCTCTGTCTCTCCAGTGAGTACCCGCATTCTATAGCAAAAATCTCTCTCTCAAAAATAAAAAATAAAAAAAAAATCACCTGCTCTCCCAGGCTGTCCTCTTCTGTCAGACACAGAATGAAAGGGCCTCTAGTAAGTGCAGGATCCCCTTCCTGTCGCTCGGGGGAGAGTCTCAGCCTCCAAATCTAAGTTCTTCAGGCTTTTACCTCCTATGTCAGGGTTCACTCCCCCCACCCAGCCTCCTTGCACACATGTGCCTAGGTGAGCCTCACACACACACGCGTGCCTACCAGCCGTCTCCAGCAATCTCCGGCTCCACTAAATCGCTGTGCATCTCCAGACAAGTCCCTGAGTCCTCTGTGCTTTTCCTTCCTCAGCCACTCCAGAAACTGATGAAGCATGCAGAGGTTTTCAAAGGTAGGAAGTATCTGTCTTCCAGTGAAGCGATGTGTCCCAGAAGGCTGTGGAAATTGTGGTGGCTGTGGTCGTGGGGGGTGAGGGGAGCAGTGTGAGGATGGCATTCAGATCCTGGCTCACTGGGATTCACTCAGCACCAACCTAGGCACGATGGGAGTTCGCAGGTAGGAGGGAGCTAGAAAGGAGCGGGCAGGGGACAGGAGAGGACAGCAGGGTGTGTTCCAGAATGAGAGATGTACACAGGCAAAGACCCAGAAGGGGCATCTTCTGGGCTGACTCAGATCATGGGCAAGTCTAAGATGGCCGTGGCCCATGAAGAGGAGTAGCTGGGACAGACTACGAAGAAGGGACTAAGGGCCTTGCGGGGACAAGCATGCTGATGCCTGCAATGTGAGCGGAGGGGTGACTCCAGTCCGCTCTGGAGCTCTGGGCCAGAGCAAGCCCTGGAGGCGAGCAAGAGGTCTTTGAGGGAGGAGGGAAAGGAGGGAAGAAGGGAGGCAGAGAGAGAGGGGAAGGGGATGGCAGCCATGCTAATAATTATAGAGTTGTTTCTGCTCTCCACTCTAGATCAGAAAGTCATTTATTCGGGGCCTCCAGGTGGTGTGGCAGTTAAGGGCCCTGGACTCCCGTGTGGTTGACCACAGTTCAAATCCTGGACCTGGGATTTACTTTCTCACTTTCCCTCACTCTCATTCTCTTTGTGTCCTTCCCTGGTCAAATTAAAAAATAATAAACAAATAAAGTTAAAAAAAAAATTCTAAAACAATTTTTTTAAAAAGTCGTTTATCAATTCTCTCTATATTATGCCAGAGAGCACATGGGTGCACATGACAGAGACGAAAAGAGCAAGCACCCCCCAACGGGGTCTGGTCACCCCCACGATCCTTTTCTCCTCCCATTCTCCATCGCATCGGGATACCGGCCAGGCATGTGTTTCGAGCTGGGGCCAGGACTCAAATCCTAGTTGGTATGTGGGCTCTGGCTTCCCCGGGCAGTTCACGACGGTGCTCCAGGACTGCCCCGTGTGTATTGTCCGAGCACATTCTATACACAGGCACTGGCTCAAGGTCTAGGAGATAGTAGCAGATAACACAGACACTTGCACTTGGTAGATGTGGATGGCTATTCATCTATGAGAGCCAGGGAAAAGGCCTGAAGGCGGGAACGGATGGCATGTGCCATGCGGATGCCTAGGGGAAGGGTAGTCTAGGCAGAAAACTTGGCACGTGCAAAGGCCCTGAGGCGAGAGTGTGTGTGGTGTGGTGAGGCCCTGCAACGGGGTCTCCAAGGGCGGCTCACTGAGAGGGAAAGGCTGGGCAAGGAGATAGCAGACGTGGCGGGAGAATAGCGTGGGGCCTGGAAGATCACGGTGAGCACACCGGCTTTTACTCTGAGTGACACAAGAAGCCATTGGAGGATTCTGGGGCGAGGGATCCTTTCAAAGGATTCAGTGTAGAAGCAGGTAGAGGGACCAGCAGGGGGCATGGTGGTTAAGGCACTGGACTCCCACATGGCCAACCCCTGTTCAAGTCCCAGACCTGGCAGCTTGCTTTCTCACTTTCCCTTTCTCTCTCTCTGACTCTCTCTGGTGAGCGCACATGCCCTGTAACAAATGAAACAATAATGATGATCATGATAAATAAAATTAAACAATAAAGAAGAAGCATGTGGAAACCAGGAGGCTAGTTGGGAGGATATTACAATAACCCAGGCTAGGAGCGGTGGCTGTGTTTTGGAGGTAGAAAGTCCATGACTTGCTGACAGACTTGAACATGAGCTATGAGAGAAGAGGCGAAGAGAGTTTCAAAGTATTAGGCCTGAGCAACTGGGGGCAGGCTTGTCATTTGCAGAGGCGGGGAAGGTGCCAGCGATGATTTTGGCTAGAACAAGAGATGAGTGTAGAAATTCACCAGAAATTCACCTTGAAACTCAGAGAAACCCTTCCTGGAGATGTGAGTGACAATAGGGTGCATCTCTCTCCTAGACTCTGATATTAAGAGTGTTCTGGAGAGGGACCAGTAGGTGGCAGAGAGATATAGGTGCTGATCTCCCACATGGTTGATCACAGTTCGAGTCCCATACCCGGCAGATTGAAACTTATGCCGAGTGTATGTGTGCCCAAAATCCTGAGAGGAGGATGGAGAAAGGATTGCAGCATGGCCATCTCCCCCTGGAAGGTGATGTCTCACTTTCTGTCTCTTTATCTCCTCAGTGAGTACACATGCCCTGTAGCAAAAATCCCTCTTCCTCAAAATAAAGAGCATTTTGGAGATGAATATTCTACTTCCCACCTTCACCATCCTCACTCCCTTGAAAGTAAATTTCTTAGGAGGGGTTTTCTTCTTATCTTGCTGCATGTCCAAGGTCATGGAGGAATCGGGTCAATGAGGTAGAATCTCTGACTCTTCGGTGTTGAGCTTCACACGTGAGGTCTTGCCCTTTGGTGTGTAGACAGAGATCCAGGTACATGGACATTGGTTCACACGAGAAATGACAGTGCAAAATGCAGTTCATGCGCTAAGGTTCGCGGGAGATGTTAGTGGATAACACTGCCCTAGACGACCCTTTGTCGCTGACGGTATGAATGGCAATTCCTTGTCAACAGGCAGCAAGCGAGCGTGCTGTTTTCTGCTACTCATTTCAGAAGTGCCCCGTGTTGGCAGGTGTGTGTGTGTGTGTGTGTGTATGTGTTTGCTGGGTGTGGACTGTGCAGAAATCAAATGGAGGTGGGGAGTTACCCCTGGGTTTTGCCAAAAGTGACCTTTCATTCACTGCCCTGGAGAGATCATGCTGCTTTCTCAGCTTGCGGGATTTTCAACCTCTTCTTGTTCCCAGAAACCATTCAGCGACCACCACTACGTCGGATTGTGCTTTGGTGCTCCTTGGTTGACAACAGAAGCTTCTGGGCCAGGGTAGCTGTGCAGTTCTCCTGGTCTCCCTCTGCCCTTCCCATGCAGTGGGTAAGAGGGGCAGACCCTGGAGCCAGAAGACCCAGGCTGGGTTAGAGCTTCCCACTCAGCTGTGTGACCTTCAGCCTATTGCAGACCATCTCTGGGCCTCAGTGTCTTCATCAGTAAAATGGGGACAGTGATGATGAGACCTAGCCACTGGATTGTAGCAAGGTTATGACAGACGTGGGGCCACTGCTGGTCTGTCTGACACCCAAGTCTCTCTGAGGACACTACCCTGCACCACCAAGTCAATGGCTCCTTCATGAGCAGAAAGCAGACTGAACAGCAGCCTCCTTTGGCCTCTCCTGGGCAACCTTGGCCACTATCCTCTGCCCAAACCATTCGCTCAGGCCTTGGAAATCCAACCACAGCAGCCTTAGAACACGGTATATGGCTGACAAGTATTTGTCAGCGTTGCTAAGTTGCTGAGTGTTGTTAGGCCAGTCCTGGCTCCAGACTTGACACTCATGGCAGCTTTCTGTCTGGAGTACCCCCTTCCCCCTACTTTCCATGGCCTGAGCACACACACACCCCCACCCCGCCCCCGCCCAGATGCCTCTTTTTTGAATTCAAACACTCCAAGCGTCAGACTTCCCTTCCATTCCCTATCCAGGTGGGGGTGGGGAACATGGCTATGAAGCACGGAAACTGCCAACTACCTGGTAGCAGCTGGTGGTATTTCTGAACTTGTAAAGAAGGGAAACTAATTTTCTCAGTTCCAGAAAATGGCTTGAGGCCTCCTCTAAGGGAAACTAATTTTCTCAGTTCCAGAAAATCCCTTGAGGCCTCCTAAGTGCCCCCTTCAGCCAGGCAGCTGGAGCAGGCTGGGGAGAGAGTCGCGCTGCGTGGGCTTCCCGAGGACCAGATGGGCAACACGGCTCGTTCTGTGGCGACACCCGCCCTGCTTGTCATCCCCAATCATACTTGCTCTAATCCGTGTTTTAATTTACTCTGCCGGTGCAACCCCTGTGCTGCCAGGGCGGTCCTTTGCTGCTGATGACAAGGCGTATGCAAAAGGCACAATTATTCACCCACCAAGGTGACAGAGAAGGCCTCTGCCTGGGAATAGGTTTCCAGCTTCCAGCATTTTCATGTCAGTCGCTGAAGCACTGTGCAGTTTGCAAACAATTCTGTGGAGACCTGTTTTCTTTCTTTCTTTCTTTCTTTCTTTCTTTCTTTCTTTCTTTCTTTTTTTTTTCAAAAACGCATTTTGATCATAGCAAGGGATGAGGCTTCAAGTGGTGGACGGGCTGGTGGTCATTGATTCCAAGGGCCCGTCTTCAGAAGGGCTGCCGCTCACACTCCTCCTATCGGCTGCATTATTGGATTTTTTTTTTTTAATCAAATAAGATTCTCCTCTCCCTTCTTCTCCTCCTCCTCCTCCCACCTCCCAACCCCCGCCTGCTTGGCCTCAAACAAAGGGAACTATGTCAAGCCTGCGCTATTAATTCGTACAGATTTGGCATTGTTTATGTTCTCATGTGGACCGCATTCCAAAGCACCAAAATAAAACAGCTCGAGTGTAGCTTTCAGCTCCCAAGCCCATGATGTATTCCATTTGCTACGGTCCGAGCCCCGTTAACAATGCCTTTCATTTTCTTATGGCCTAAAATGATTTTCTTTCTGTGAGGGCCATTTTGAGAGGTAGAGGCTGGGAGAGACAGAGAGAGAGAGAGAAGGGGGAGGAAGGGAGAGAGAGAAAGAGAAAAGAAAACCACTTCTCCCTCCTTTTCAGGGTATCATTTGCAATTTAAAGCCAACCTAGGGAGTGCTGGAACAATGGCGCTGCCCATAAAATGGTCCCGGCCAGGGGCCGCATGCCAATGAGGGTGATGTTGAGCTATTTAGCTCTTTGTCCTTCCATAATATCTACTTAATGCAGTTCAATGGCAGTGGATTGTTAGTGGCATTAAGGATTCTATTAAGTTCTTCCCAAAGCCCTGCCAGTCTCCTCCAGCTGTGGAGACACAGGAACTTTCAGCTGTGCCTGGGATGGAACTTTCCGGAAAGCACCTCTGGAAAATGGGTCTTTTCCAGTCTAAGAAAGACTCCCCCTTTGATTTCTGCTCTGTGACCGCAGCACCCTGCCCAGAAACATCTACTTGTGACTAAGTGGGCCGTGTTTTCAAGTCCACCGGGCTCCGCTGAAGCTTCCGGGAGCTCCCTTCTCACTTCCTATCAAACACATAAAATGCTTCCCCATCTCCCATGAAAGGTAATCGTCTTTACTCCAAAAAGCTTTTCCGAAAGCATTTTTAGCCTTTTTTTTTTTTAATAATTTTTAGTTCTACTTTAGTGGAAATAAATGATCCATTTGGGTCTTCTGATTTATTCTTCATTGGTCAGACAAGAGTTCAACTTCAAATACAATTCTAGCTCTTTGGATATCCTATATGCATTTTATAAGTGACTTTGCTGTTTTTCTTTTAATATTTTTTAAAACAAATGATAGCTTTGTTTTTAGGTAGGGATCCATTCTACAGGCCCTCAGAAAATGGATCTTAGGGGGTTGACTGGTGGTGGCATGGTTAAGACTGCTCAGTCCCACATGGTTGACCATATGTTCAAGTCCCTAGTGGCTTAAAAAATACACTTAAATCTTTCTTTCTCTCTCTTTCTTCTTCTTCTCCTTCTCCTTCTCCTTCTTCTTCTTCTTTCTTCTTTCTTCTTCTTCTTCTTCTCTAGTTATCCAGGAGCTCCCATTGTTTTTAGGTAGGGATCCATTCTACAGGCCCTCAGAAAATGGATCTTAGGGGGTTGACTGGTGGTGGCATGGTTAAGACTGCTCAGTCCCACATGGTTGACCATATGTTCAAGTCCCTAGTGGCTTAAAAAATACACTTAAATCTTTCTTTCTCTCTCTTTCTTCTTCTTCTCCTTCTCCTTCTCCTTCTCCTTCTTCTTCTTCTTCTTTCTTCTTTCTTCTTCTTCTTCTTCTCTAGTTATCCAGGAGCTCCCACACCTGCTAGTAAAATCTGGGGGGAAAAAAGGGTCTTGGACCAATAGGTGCAATGACTTCATGACTTCTACCTACAAAAAGTTTTCGTGATTCTGAACGTTTTTCTTGTCAAGTATTATTCTTGTTAAGTCAGCTGGCAAGCCCCACTGGCAGCCTTTAAATCTTTATTTAACACTCACACAACTTCATAGGACTTTGCTAGACCAAACAGGGCTGGGTGGCTGGCTTCACATTTTCAGAGCCTAGCACAATACCTGGCACTCAGGGATACCCACCCTCTCCTCTCACAGGATGATCCTTGGCTAACAAGTGCTAGAGTAATCTCACGAGGGAAAAAGGTCTTCTCCTCTTGCCTTGAATTCCACTTCTTTCTTGGGCCAACTCCATCCGAGCATACTCTCGGGGGTTAGGGAAGGGGCTCTTGTCTGTTGCAGCAGGAGGGATCCGAGGCACAGCAGCCCCTGCCCAGCTACTCATGGTATCCTTGAGTTGGCAGCCTCGGGGACAGTGGCCCAGAGTGGGCAGAGAAATGGATGCGAGGGGGCGGGGGCTGCCCGAGAGTGAGCCAGGAGGGGAAGGGGCCACACCGGGATTTCACACAGTTGGCTTCAAGAGGCCATCACTAAGCTGCCTTTTCAACCATGGTGAACCCCGTCCATCTGGCCACCCTAAAACTCTGTTAGCTTGTTCCCCTTGCCCAGGGCTGATTGGGCCTCCTCAAGCAGAAGTAACGACATCAATGGTGTAAACCCCGGCCACTTGAGGGTATTACATTTCATTTCATGCTTGACTTCATCAAAACTGGGGAAATGAAATGTACACCTTTTTGATGTTCTTTTCCCTGCTGTTTAAAGAGAAGAATCTTAACCCATTTGATCTCTCATGCACCCGGTAAATGACCAAATATGCCAAGCTGTCAAAAGCAGAAGGCGGCCAGTTGCCAGGGTGTGTTGGGCCACTGGGAAAGCACTTAATGCAGGCAAACTTTGGTTTGGAACCCAGGGTCCTGGCTGCAAATGCAGCATTTCCCCCAGTGAGGCTGCAGTTACCAACTGTTGAAAAGAAAAGGTAAGTTGCCCGTGTAAACACGTCAAGCTGTGGAGCTACAATTTCGAAGAGGAGCACAGGCCAGCTTCACCTCGAAGACCCTTGTCCCAGCGAGTCTTTCTCTCAAGTATCACTTTCTCCTTGGGTCTTCCCTTCCCCCCCTTTACTGCTTCATAGGGGAGCTGGTTCCATGGTGGTTAAGGTAGCTAGATGCTGCATGGCTGATCTCATGGTTCAAGTGCTGGATCTGGTGACTTGAAAAATAGACCTGGGGGACCAGCAGTTAGCGTCATGGCTATGTCACTGGACTCCCATGTAGTCTACCGCGGTTCACATCCCGGACCGGGTGGCTTGAAACTTACTCCGGGCGCGTGTGTGTGCGTGCCCAGGATCCCAAGAGGAGAATGGAGGAGAAGGGATTGTGGGGTGGCCATCCCCCCTGGGGGGTGATTTCTTGCTTTCTGTCTCTCTTTCTCTCTCTATCTGCCTGGTGAGCACACGCGCCCTGTAGCAAAAACCTCTCCCCCCCCAAAAAAAATTAGACCTGGCATGCTTTTGTGTGGGTGACCAATACCTCCAAAGAAAAGACGAAGAGATGGAATTGTGGGTGATCATTCCCCATGGGAGGATGCTTTCTCACCTTGCTGGACTCCCTCTCCGGTGAGCACACACACCCTCTAGCAAATTAAAAGAAAAAAAAAAAAAAAGGAGGGAGTTCTGGGCCAATTCCATGGACTAGTGATTAAGACAGCCAGATCTCAGTTCCCCTAGTCCTAGTTCCTGCTCATTCGGTGAGGCTGGGGAAAGGTGTTGGACTTCCTGTCAAGAGTCGATGGGATGACTGGGACCAGCAGATGGTGTAATGGCTATGTTGCTGGACTCCCATGTAGTTGACTGTGGTTCGAGTCCTGGACCCGGAGGCTTAAACTCACCGGGTACGTGTGTGCACACACCCAAGATCCCAAGAGGAGAATGGAGGAGAAGGGATTGTGTCATGACCATCACCCCTGGGGGGTGAGTCCTTGCTTTTTGTCTCTCCGTCTCACTCTTTTTGGTGAGCACACATGTCCTACAGCAAAAACCTCACCAGAGAGAGAGAGAGAGAGTTGATGAGCTAGTAGTGAGAATACAAGCATGCCAGGCTTGGAGGCCTATGTTCAGAGTCAATTGAAAGGGATATAATTGTCTATCTAGTTGGGTAGTGTTCAACAGCTTTGTATATCAAATCACCAGAAAGGGATGCTTATTAAAAATCCCCATACCCAGAGCCAGCAGGTGGCATGATATTTAATGTGCTAGATTCTTTTCTTAAAAAATAATTATTTTATTTAATTTTATTCATTGTCATTGTTTTACTTTATTTTTTTGAAGTTGACCAGCAAGAGACAGAGAGAGAGAGAGAGAAAGTGAATAAGCAAACTGCCAGGTCCAGGAGTCAAAACATGGTCAGCTATGTGGGAGTTCAGCTGCCTTAACCACCACGCCACCTGCCAGCTCCAATGTGTTAGATTCTCAATGGCCAACTGTAGTTCTAATTCCAGACCCAGTGGCTTGAAAATCATGCCAGGCTCATGTGCTTGCATGGCCAAAATCCCAAGGAGAATGGAGAAGGGATTGTGGCATGGCCATCTCCCTGGGGAGTGATTTCTTGCTTACCCTCTTTCTCTGTCTGTCTTTCTCTGGCAAGTGCACGTGTCCTATGGCAAAAACCTAAACAAAACAATAGAAAAATACCCATGCCCCAGGCTTAAGTTCTGCAGTATTATCCTGCTTGGTAAAGAGGCCTTCCAGCTTGGGAATTTCTACCAGGCTTCTCTGAAGACCCAGAAATGCTCCCTGGATAGGCTCCTACCCAACCAGACTTTCCTGCCACTTACTCACTAGTGAGAGCCATATTGATTCTCTGAGCCTGGGTGTCATCATCTTTGAAAGGAAAATAAGAAACATCTGCTTTTCCTAGGGCAAGAATTTTTTTGCTTATGGAGGTTACTTCTCCATAAGAACCCATCATCCAGGTTGAAGCCAAAAGTTTAAACTGAGACCTCCTAGCCAGGAGATAAGTTTGCCTGAAAAGAAAATTGGAAAACATTGGAGTACGTCCATGCAATGGAACATTATATAACCATCAAAATGGAAGTGGCATCTGTAGGGACTGGCATGGAAAGATGGCTACGATGCAAAGTGAGGTCAAACCAAGAAGTTTCCATAATGCACAGAGCGTGACGTTGCTTCCTACGTGTATTCACATGTTTGGGCCTGGAGACGTGCACTGAATTCTGATCTGGACTCTGTCACTTAATAGCTCGATGACATGGGAGTCACTTACCTTCACTCTTGCCTCACCCCCTTCTCTGTCAGATAAAGATGACACCAGTATAGACTAGCCATATATGATTGTTATGAAGATGAAATGAGGTGGGCCAGCCAGTGGCATGGAGATTAAGGCTGCCGATCCCAAATGGCCAACTGTGTGGTTTGAGACCCAAAGTCGGTGACATAAAAAACATGTCAGGTACATGTACAGGCATGCCCAAAATCTGAGAGGAGAATATAGGAAAAGGGATTGTGGCATGGCCATTCTCCCTGAGAAGAGCTTTATTATTTTCTCTGTCTCTCACTGTCTCTTTCCAGCGAGTGCACGCTCCTATAGCAAAATTAAAAAGAAAAAGAGCAAATGAGTCAATGCAGCGCAAGATTCTCAGCACAGGCTTGTAGGATACACCCAGTCAAATGCGCATTGTTATTCATTTCACAGAAGTATTTTAAAAAGGAGACAGTGGGACCGGTAGGTGGCATAGTGGTTAAGGGCGATGAACTCCCATATGGCTGACCACGGTTCAAATCCCAGACCTGGTGGCTTGCTCTCTCACTTTCCATCTCTCCTCTCTCTCTCTCTCTCTCTCTCTCTCTCTCTCTCATTCTTCCCTCTCTAGTCAAATTGAAATAAATAAAGTTAAATTAAATAGTCCTTTTTAAAAAAGGAGACAGTATACGCACCATGGTCAGCTTTCATTTCTGCATTATGTAATTACAAAACAAACTTAAGAAGTAGGACTTTTTTTTCCCAAAGAATTATTTATTTAATTTTATGTATTATTATTATTATTATTTTTAATTTGCTATAAGGCATGAGTGCTCGCCAAAGAGAGAAAGAGACAAAAGAGCAAAAAACAAGTGAGGAAGCTAGAGCCGCCAGGTTCAGAACTTGAACCATAGTCAGCCATGTGGGAGTCCAGCACCTTAACCACCAGGCCACCTGCTGACTCTTTTTTTTTTTTTTTCAAGGGAGAAAAAGGAAGGCTTTTGTGAGGAAAAATGTCCAAACGGTATTGGGGAGCTGAAAAGGCGAGCTCTCCAGCGGTCGGCATGGCATGAGCTCATATTTGTCAGCACTAATGAAATGTGGGGATGCGAGACAGAAAAGTCTGCAAGCCGGTAGGTCAGACTCTTCTCAGGGTTTCATCCAGGAGCAGGACTGGGGGGAGGCAAACAAAGGACCTAGGACATGAAAGATGCCCTTGTATGACTTTTAAGAAGCAGCACTCCCTAAAACTTGGCACCACGCTTGTTCTGTCCAATCTCAAGCCTGCATGAAAGGGTAAAATTCTGTAAGTTTTCAATGACAAACCTCCATATTTCTGGTATCGTTTTATTTATTTTTGACAATTAACACTTATTTCGGGCCAGCAGGTGGCATAGCGGTTAAGGGTGCTGGACACCCACATGGCCGACCACAGTTTGCCAAGACCAGGCAGCTTGCTTTCTCAACTTTCCCTCTCTCTCTCTCTCTCACTCTGTCCCCTTCTGGTCAAATTAAAAGAAAGAACAAAAGAAAGAAAGAAAGAAAGAAAGAAAGAAAGAAAGAAAGAAAGAAAGAAAGAAA
>NW_006159713.1:1947334-1951888 GCF_000334495.1 Tupaia belangeri chinensis | reverse complement strand
AGAAAGAAAGAAAGAAAGAAAGAGAGAGAGAGAGAGAAAGAAAGAAAGAAAGAAAGAAAGAAAGAAAGAGAGAGAAAGAGAAAGAAGAAGGAAAGGAAAGAAGGAAAAAGAAAGAAAGTAAAATAAGAATAATAATTTAAAAAACCCCACATATTTATTTAACAGGATAAGATAGCCATAAAATACCATGCAACAAAACTAATAATAGTTACTATGATTATTCGACCCTATTGGATCCACTCCTGCCTAGGCCGTGGGGCTCATTAATGTATTCTACAAATAACACTGACTGCCAGCCCTGCTGGAACCCTTGCTGTGTGCCAGGCCCTGTGCTGTCATAGGGATTAGCTGTGCTAATCCCCCTAACAGGCCTTCCATGTCGGATCTGTTATTATTCCTTCTTAAGATCAGGAAATGGGAAGTTCAGAGATCTCAAGAGACTTGCTCAAGGTTGCACAGCAAGCAAAACCTAGCAGTGAGATATTTGCCCTCTGTGGTCAGATTCCAGAGCTTGTACTCTTATTAGCTAACTTGCTCTGCTCAGACTAGGTTTGTCCTCATAATCTTCAGCTGTCCTGCACTGGGGTTCCCTAGACTTTTTTTTTTTTTTTTTCCTATTAGAGCTGAATGTAGAACCTACATTAGAACCTAAATATCCCACCAAGAAAAATCCCAGTCTCTGCTTCACCTGTGGGCCACATTCATTTTTTTGTTTTTTTCCTTCCTTTTTTTGTTGGGAGGCCTCATTTCAGACTTGATAAAAACATTCGTAATAGATCATCAAATGCCGATATGTTGCAAAGGACAATGCCTTATTTGTTAAATACAAATGAACATGAACACGGGTCTTCAGTGCCAGAAAGGCAAAGGGGTTTTGACCCAGGCTGAGCCCCAGGAAAGAAAGCTGGGAGCCCCTAAAGGGTCCCGTCTAGGATGGGGATCGTCAGACAGCTCTTGTGTGACAAGATACATAGTTTCTTTTCAGCAACAGGCAGATTATCGGTTACTATAGTTTCCCTAATGCTCAAATACAGCTCAGCCCTAAGCTGAACAGAATAGGTTAAAAGTGCCGAAGTTGGGCCCGGGAAACCACATGTTGAGAATCAGGCACTAAACAAAGCAAAAAGCACATCTTTCTGGGCTTTGATGTCTTTTCTGAGGGATGTAGAGTGAGAAAAACACAACCGGTGCTCAGGCCAGGGGCTTGATGGGCCCCTGTGACAATGGCCAGCCGAGTGGGAGCTGAGCACAATGCCAAGACAATGTCCCCAATCCCAGGCGTCCCTGGGCATGCCGCTCACAAACACCCCGCTGAAATGGCATTTTAGGCCCTCGGGTCTCTTAGAAAGTTCCTGCCGCTGACCTAGCTAAACCGCCCGCCTGCCTTTCCAAACCTGGGTCCTTTGACAAGTTCCCTCCAGAGAGGAATTTCTCACTCCAAAACGCCCAGGCTGTCCCCAGCCGCCTACACTCAACCACCTTTAACACCATTTTCTGCCTGTGTTGAATTTTCCTCCATCTGCATAAAGATCTTTTCTCAACCTCTGCCAAGAGATAAGCTTTCTCCCCTCGAATAATTCATCTCTGCTTGAAAATATTGCCTTCCATATCCCTTGGAGGTGACAGTGTGACGTTTTTCATAAACAAGATTAAATTAACCACTATTTATGCCGGCAATGTGGGTTTCTCCTCTTCTGCCCAGATCTGTTTATTTCATTTGGCTTTTTATTTAAATTTCGGGAGCAAGATAAATGGGCTTTCGCATATGGAGATCTCTACCCATTGCCAGCCGGGGCTGTGTCTGGGAAAATAAAAGGGTGTGGGAGATTATGAGAGAGAGAGAGAGAGAGAGGGAAAATGCCACTCATGGCGTTCTGAATGTTTTTTGGTGGATGTTGCAGTATTGTGCTTCTGGTTGTCATTAGTTCTTTATAATGTTTCATGAAAAATATCTAATTGTAACAACTGTATTCCTTGAGTGAACATATTCCTTGCATTGAAGCTCTCACAATGGTCATAGGATCACTGTCCTTGAATTTGAGCCCTTTTGTCAGTTGTCAATAGGCTTACAATATGCTGAATTAGCAGGCATATTAATGGGCAGATGCGATAGCAACCATTCTTTCCCCTCAAATCTTCTTATGCAAATACCCCATGAATTCGGTTCAAAGCGCTGCCTTCAAAATGAGCTGAGCCTCCCTCTCAGAAGGGACCCCGGGAGAAAGTGACATGAGAAAAGTTGAGACACTTGTTTTTATAACTGAACATGATCTTGTTATCATAATCTGATACTGGTCACTTGCATGGCCGGCTTGTAGGATTTTTAAACCCTTAACAGAGAGAGATAATCTTGGCCTTTGTAGGAGTGTGGACAGGATCCCGGCGTGCAGGAGAGCGGGGCAGTGAGAAGCACAGTTCGTGCTTTTTCAAACAAAACTTTGCACGATAAAAAGCTTTTATCCTATGATAATCACTGGGCGGATTGCAGAGGTTGTTGGAAAGGCTGGCAAAGGGCAGCGAAGGTGAAGTTTTAAAAAACTGATCATAACGAATTCTTGCGACTACCCTCAATCAGCCTGCGTCAGCTTGCAGGGTCTCTGCAGCAGCTGTAGAGGTTTCAAAGATCCTAAAAGAAAACGAAGTCTTTCTAACGCCTCTCCAGCCCTGGCAGGATCACAGAATGAAAGCTAACCTTTCCGCGGCACTAAAAGTGCCAGGCACCTTTACTCAGTTCTCAGTCCCTTACACACGGGCTCACATAATTTTCACCCCATGAAGTAGCTACTATTACTATGTTAAAAGTTTGTTTATCGGGGCTGGCAGGTGGCATGGTGGATAGGGGCGTTGGACTCCCACATGGCCAACCACGGTTCAAGTCGCGGACCTCGTGGCTTGCTTCCTCACTTCCTCTCTCTCTCTCTGTCTCTCTCTGATCGAACTGGAAAATAATAATGATAATAATAATAAATAAAATAAAATAAAATAATTCTTTTAAAAAAAAGTTTGTTTATTGATTTCTTCCAGAGCAAGAGAGATAGAGAGACACAGAGATAGAAAGAGAACCCCAACAGGGTCTTAACATCATGACCCACTTCCAACTTCTGCCAGCCCTGGATCACGGGCACAGGCCTGTCTGATTTACTTAAGCAGATCTCTGGACTTGAACCCAGA
The DNA here is from genome assembly GCF_000334495.1 of Tupaia belangeri chinensis. NCBI lineage: Eukaryota > Metazoa > Chordata > Mammalia > Scandentia > Tupaiidae > Tupaia > Tupaia belangeri. The sequence continues at coordinate 1,948,717 of NW_006159713.1, read as the reverse complement.
ACCTGGCCATGTGTGTCAGCCCTGCAGAGCAGCTTGTTTTATTTCTGCAGCACCATGTGGCCCAAAGTAGCTATAAGTATTATCCCCATTTTTTTTTTTTTTTTAGAGATTTTTGCTATAGGGTGCATGTGCTCGCCAGACAGACAGACAGAAACAGAGAGATAGAAAGCAAGAAATCACCACCAGGGGGGATGGTCACTCCGCAATCCCTTCTCCATTCTTCTCTCGGGATCTTGGGCATGCACGCACACCCAGCCGGCATGAATTTTAAGCCACCGGGTCCGGGACGCGAACCGCAGTCGACTACGTGGGAGTCCAGTGACATAGCCATTATGCTAATTGCTGGTCCCTATTATCCCCATTTTAATAGCCCATTTTACTGATAGGAAAAATGAGGAAAGGGAAATGACATCATTTATCCAGGCACTAAGAAGTTCTTTTCTTTGAGAGAAATTTTTGTTTTATGGAACATGTGCTTGTCAGAGAGATAGAGAAATGAAAAAGCGATAAATCACCCCCCCCAGGGGAATGATCATGCCACAATCCCCTCTATTCTATTCTCCTCAGAAGATTTTGGGCACACACACAAAACACCCGGCATGAGTTACAAGCCGCTGGGTCTGGGACTTGAACTGCAGACTGCCATGTGGGAGTCCAGTGCCTTAACTGCTATGCCTCCTACTGGCCCCAGCACTAAGAAATTCTTAAAGCCCCTAGGGAAAAATCTACTGGCAAGCACATTAGCTCATTCTAGTGAGAAATAGGAATTCTCTCAAGACTTTTTTTTTTTTTCCTTCTACAATTTTGGGTCCGTATGCACACATGCCTGGCATAAATTTTAAGTCATTGGGTCCAGGATTCGAACTCGAACTGCAGTTGACTCTGTGGAAGTCCAGCGATATAACCATTATGCCATCTGCTGGTCCTAACAGACAGCATTTTCAGACTATTTGCTCATATTTACCCATTTATTCACCAAGTGTCAACTCACTTATTCCTCACGCCCCACTGAATAGAAAGATGGCTTACACGTTCCATTTTACAGCTGAAGAAATTGGGGCCCAGGGTCAAAGAGCTGAGATGTGGACCCAGAACTCTGATGCCCGTGAAGATGTTCCAGCCACCTGGAAAGGAGGGTAGCTGCATTTTCCCTTGTTCTGACCTGAAACGCCCACTCTTGCCAGATCACCCTAATTCACCTTTCCCTCCCTGAAGACCAGTTTCAGTCTTCTTTCTTTGCATCTGTGTTCTTCCTCTCTCTCTTTAAAAGTTTTTGTTTAATTACTTTATTGACCTATATTGCCCACTGCGTGTGTGTGTGTGTGTGTGTCCTATGTGTATATAGGCGTGGAGGATGATGGGGTAAAAAGAGAAAGAGAGAAG
>NW_006159713.1:1940594-1946203 GCF_000334495.1 Tupaia belangeri chinensis | reverse complement strand
GAACTGGAAAATAATAATGATAATAATAATAAATAAAATAAAATAAAATAATTCTTTTAAAAAAAAGTTTGTTTATTGATTTCTTCCAGAGCAAGAGAGATAGAGAGACACAGAGATAGAAAGAGAACCCCAACAGGGTCTTAACATCATGACCCACTTCCAACTTCTGCCAGCCCTGGATCACGGGCACAGGCCTGTCTGATTTACTTAAGCAGATCTCTGGACTTGAACCCAGAACCTGGCCATGTGTGTCAGCCCTGCAGAGCAGCTTGTTTTATTTCTGCAGCACCATGTGGCCCAAAGTAGCTATAAGTATTATCCCCATTTTTTTTTTTTTTAGAGATTTTTGCTATAGGGTGCATGTGCTCGCCAGACAGACAGACAGAAACAGAGAGATAGAAAGCGAGAAATCACCACCAGGGGGGATGGTCACTCCGCAATCCCTTCTCCATTCTTCTCTCGGGATCTTGGGCATGCACGCACACCCAGCCGGCATGAATTTTAAGCCACCGGGTCCGGGACGCGAACCGCAGTCGACTACGTGGGAGTCCAGTGACATAGCCATTATGCTAATTGCTGGTCCCTATTATCCCCATTTTAATAGCCCATTTTACTGATAGGAAAAATGAGGAAAGGGAAATGACATCATTTATCCAGGCACTAAGAAGTTCTTTTCTTTGAGAGAAATTTTTGTTTTATGGAACATGTGCTTGTCAGAGAGATAGAGAAATGAAAAAGCGATAAATCACCCCCCCCAGGGGAATGATCATGCCACAATCCCCTCTATTCTATTCTCCTCAGAAGATTTTGGGCACACACACAAAACACCCGGCATGAGTTACAAGCCGCTGGGTCTGGGACTTGAACTGCAGACTGCCATGTGGGAGTCCAGTGCCTTAACTGCTATGCCTCCTACTGGCCCCAGCACTAAGAAATTCTTAAAGCCCCTAGGGAAAAATCTACTGGCAAGCACATTAGCTCATTCTAGTGAGAAATAGGAATTCTCTCAAGACTTTTTTTTTTTTTCCTTCTACAATTTTGGGTCCGCATGCACACATGCCTGGCATAAATTTTAAGTCATTGGGTCCAGGATTCGAACTCGAACTGCAGTTGACTCTGTGGAAGTCCAGCGATATAACCATTATGCCATCTGCTGGTCCTAACAGACAGCATTTTCAGACTATTTGCTCATATTTACCCATTTATTCACCAAGTGTCAACTCACTTATTCCTCACGCCCCACTGAATAGAAAGATGGCTTACACGTTCCATTTTACAGCTGAAGAAATTGGGGCCCAGGGTCAAAGAGCTGAGATGTGGACCCAGAACTCTGATGCCCGTGAAGATGTTCCAGCCACCTGGAAAGGAGGGTAGCTGCATTTTCCCTTGTTCTGACCTGAAACGCCCACTCTTGCCAGATCACCCTAATTCACCTTTCCCTCCCTGAAGACCAGTTTCAGTCTTCTTTCTTTGCATCTGTGTTCTTCCTCTCTCTCTTTAAAAGTTTTTGTTTAATTACTTTATTGACCTATATTGCCCACTGCGTGTGTGTGTGTGTGTGTGTCCTATGTGTATATAGGCGTGGAGGATGATGGGGTAAAAAGAGAAAGAGAGAAGAAACAGGATGCTTTGCTATTAGAGAGACTGAGAGACCAAGCAACCAAAAGACAAAGAACTTACCCAGGGTTTTGGGTCTGGGTTGATTGACTCTTCCAAGATACCCCAAAGCAAAGGATTTCCCCCTCCTGTGATGTGGGACCTTAACGTTTTGTTCTCAAAAAGCATAAAATAACAAAAGGGTGAGATATCTATGTTTTCCATAATATGTAACAATAATAATAACTATCAACAATGGTAAGAACAGTAATGGGTTGTAATAATAGATGCTCCCAGGCATTATGCTAAAGGCTTTATGAAGATTATCTTGGGGACCAGCAGGTGGCGTGGTGGTTAAGGTGGTGGACACTCCCGCATGGCCGACCACGATTCGAGTACCAGAACTGGTGGCTTGCTTTCTCACTTTCCCTCTCTCTCTCTGTGTGTATCTCTCTCTGGTCAAATTAAAATAAATGAATGAATAAATAAAATTAATAAATAATTATTTTCTAAAAAAGATGATCTAACAGCCATAGATAAGAAACACAACAAATGGGGAATAAACTGAAGGGGGCCAGCCAGGTGGATCGGTAGATAAGGCAGCTCGATGCCTACATGGCTAATTGGAAAATTTCAGTCTCGAACCTGGAAGCTTGAAAAGCATGCTGGGATGGGACAGCAGATGGCATAATGGTTATGTTGCTGTACTCCCATGTAGTTGACCACGGTTTGAGTCCCAAACTCACACCAGGCATGTGCGTCTGTGTGCCCAAAATGCCAAGAGGAGAATAGAAGAGAAAGGACTGCAGTGTGGCCATACCCCTGGGGGTGATGTCTCTCTTTCTGTCTCTCTCTGTCTCTCTGGTGAGCACACATGTCCTATTGTAAGAATCTCCCTAGAAAAGAAAAAAAGAAAAATATGCTGGGTGTGTGTGCATGCCCTAAATCCCAAGAGGAGAGTGGACAAAATACTGAGGCAGGGTCAGTACCCCCTGGGGGTGGTGCTTTTTCTCTCTGTCTCTTTCCAGCGACCACACGTGTCCTATAACAAAAACAAAGGAACGAAAGAAACAAAACAAAACAAAATGAAGACATTGTTCGGAACCCAGGTTAGGAGTGGGGAGAACGAATGATGACCACTGCAGTAGCCTGCTCAAACTGGCATAACAAAACGCCCCTGACTGAATGGCTTCGACAGTATTGATTTTCTCATAGTTCTAGAGGCTGAAAGTCCAAGATCAGGTACCATCAGGGTCAGTGTCTGGTACGGCTGCTCTTTCTGGCCAGCAGAAGGTTAGCTTCTCGCTGTGCTATGTCCTCACGTGGCCCTTCCCCTGTGCACACACGGCGGGGGAGAGAGAGAGGGGGAGAGAGTGTCTCTGGCGTTTCCTTCTTTTCTTATAAGGACACAGGTTGGATGAGGGTCCCACTCTTATGACCTCATTTGACCTTCATTATCTCCATAAAGGCCCTGTCTCCAGACACACTCGCATTTGGGGTTAGGGCTTCAACATAAAAATTCTGAAGGAAACGCACTTCAGTCCATAACAAAGGGAGAATCCGGGAACATTTTTTTTTTTTTTTGGAGGTTTTTGCTATAGGGCGCGTGCGCTCGCCAGACAGACAGAGAGAGACAGAGAGATAGAAAGCAGGAAATCACCCCCCAGGGGGGATGGCCACGCCGCAATCCCTTCTCCTCCATTCTCCTCTCGGGATCTTGGGCACGCATGCACACGCGCCCGGCGTGAGTTTAAGCCACCAGGTCCGGGACTCGAACCGCGGTCGACTACGTGGGAGTCCAGCGACATAGCCATTACACCAACTGCTGGTCCCTGGGAACACTTTTTGAAAATGGTAGTATTCGAATCAAGCTACAAATGAATGAGTCTAACCAAGAAGTTATAAACAGGCAGACTGGCTTTGCTTTGTCTGCAGTCTTTTCAAAATAGAGAGTGTGGGACTAGCAGTTGGCGTAATGGCTATGTCGCTAGAATCCCATGTAGTCGACCACAGTTCGAGTCCTGGACCTGGTGGCTTAAACTTACACCAGGTGCATGTGCGTGCGTGCCCAAGATCCTGAGAGGAGAATGGAGAAGGGATTGTGGCATGGCCACCCCCCCTGGGGGGTGATTTCTTGTTTTCTGTCTCTCTATCTCTCTTTGTCTTTCTGGAGAGTGTATGTGTCCTATTGCAAAAACCTCTCCGAAAACAAAATAGAGAGAGCAATTGACATCTTCATTTTCAGCTTCTTTTGAACATTGAAAACATTGGTGACTCAGGACCTGCCTTTCTGATCAGCACCAGCTGTCTGCCTGGGGCTTTCTGTAGGAGTCAAGTTCGCTTTTCCAAAGTCCCTACGACTTCCTCCTGTGCAGGCCCACAATTCTTCATCCAAACCTCAGAGGTTAAATGTATCTGAATTCTCAATTTCCTATTATTATTATTATAATAATTAGATTTTTTTTATAAGGTGCGTGTACTCATCAGAGAGACAGAGAGAGACAAAAAGAAAGTGAGAAATCACCACCCCAGGGGGAGGTGGCCATGCTGCAATCTCTTCTCCATTCTCCTCTTGGGATTTTGGGCACACAAGCACACGCACCTGGCATGAGTTTTAAGCTGCTGGATCTGGGACTTGAACCATGGTCGACTATGTGGGAGTCCAGTGAAATAACCATGACACCATTTGCTGATCCCTTAATTTTCTATTATTTTAGGCAGGTAATATGGATGCATATATTCTATACCTTATACTCACCCAGTAAGGTCTGGGAAGTACTCCCATAATCGATCTCACTAATATCTCTATAGTAACATGTATACCTATTCATTCAAGTGAGATAAATGAAGGTTTTAAGTAGACTCATCGCTACTGAGAAGGCTTTGGTGCCAAATAAGATCAGATTTTGCTACAGAGGCTTTATAACCATCCTGCAAGTTCTGAAGTCTTTTGGATTTAGGGACTTTAGGGAAGGAATTATGATCCTGTCTTACAACCTGTCTGCTTCACTCATCTGTGCTCTGACCTGGACTTAATGGACATGTGGATTTTTAAAAAAGAAATATTTATTTAATTTTATCAATTATTATTATTTTTTAAAAACTTGCTATAGTGAACATACACTCACTAGAGAGAGAGAACATGAGAAAGCAAGCTACCAGGTCCAGAACTTGAACTTCTGTTGGCATGTGGGAGTCCAACGCCTTCCCCACCATGCCACCTGCTAATCCCTGGACATTGGTATTTTTAACCTCTGTTTTAATAGCTAAAGTATAAAAGATGGTGTCAGGGGCTAGGGGAGAAAGATTTCTAGTGGGTGATTTTTCCGGGAGCTATATATGACAGAAGTTTAATGAAACAGATTTTCTTTAAAACAGTTTTGGGAAAGGGAAACATATTTCAGAAAATCCTTCAGCGTGAAAAATGCAGGATGTATTAAAATGATATGTGCTTGGAGGCCAGCAGGTGGCATGGTGGTTAAGGGTGCTGGACTCCCACAAGGCCAACTGAGATTCGAGTCCCAGACCTGTCGGCTTGCTTTCTCTCTCTCTCTCTCTCGTCAAATTAAAATAAATGAATGAATAAATAAAATTAAATAGAAAATAATTCTTAAAAAATAAAAAACGACAGGGGAAACTATAACGTGTGCAGGATCATCGCTGAGGGCTAGCAGACATTTTCAGTCTGTAAAAGTGCCACTCTCGTGGAATTGTATTTATTTTAAAAGTCTTTTAGAGACAGTATCTGGCTGTGTTGGCCACACACTGGTCTCGAACTCTCTATCTTCCTGTCTCAACCTTGCAAGAAGCTAAGCTGTAGGTGTGTGGCAATGGAGCCAAGCTCTCGAGTGGAATTTTTATTATTCCTTTGCAAGCCACTTTTTCCATAATCAGCAGCATCCCTGTCTGTCATGCTCCCCTCAACCTTAGGCTTTGGGTGAATTGCACACTCACAGGGCTGAGATTCCAGCTATGACCCTCTTTACGGTAGAGACTCCCCCACAAAGCTGGGG
>NW_006159713.1:1919263-1938137 GCF_000334495.1 Tupaia belangeri chinensis | reverse complement strand
CACGCATGCACACGCGCCCGGCGTGAGTTTAAGCCACCAGGTCCGGGACTCGAACCGCGGTCGACTACGTGGGAGTCCAGCGACATAGCCATTACACCAACTGCTGGTCCCTGGGAACACTTTTTGAAAATGGTAGTATTCGAATCAAGCTACAAATGAATGAGTCTAACCAAGAAGTTATAAACAGGCAGACTGGCTTTGCTTTGTCTGCAGTCTTTTCAAAATAGAGAGTGTGGGACTAGCAGTTGGCGTAATGGCTATGTCGCTAGAATCCCATGTAGTCGACCACAGTTCGAGTCCTGGACCTGGTGGCTTAAACTTACACCAGGTGCATGTGCGTGCGTGCCCAAGATCCTGAGAGGAGAATGGAGAAGGGATTGTGGCATGGCCACCCCCCCTGGGGGGTGATTTCTTGTTTTCTGTCTCTCTATCTCTCTTTGTCTTTCTGGAGAGTGTATGTGTCCTATTGCAAAAACCTCTCCGAAAACAAAATAGAGAGAGCAATTGACATCTTCATTTTCAGCTTCTTTTGAACATTGAAAACATTGGTGACTCAGGACCTGCCTTTCTGATCAGCACCAGCTGTCTGCCTGGGGCTTTCTGTAGGAGTCAAGTTCGCTTTTCCAAAGTCCCTACGACTTCCTCCTGTGCAGGCCCACAATTCTTCATCCAAACCTCAGAGGTTAAATGTATCTGAATTCTCAATTTCCTATTATTATTATTATAATAATTAGATTTTTTTTATAAGGTGCGTGTACTCATCAGAGAGACAGAGAGAGACAAAAAGAAAGTGAGAAATCACCACCCCAGGGGGAGGTGGCCATGCTGCAATCTCTTCTCCATTCTCCTCTTGGGATTTTGGGCACACAAGCACACGCACCTGGCATGAGTTTTAAGCTGCTGGATCTGGGACTTGAACCATGGTCGACTATGTGGGAGTCCAGTGAAATAACCATGACACCATTTGCTGATCCCTTAATTTTCTATTATTTTAGGCAGGTAATATGGATGCATATATTCTATACCTTATACTCACCCAGTAAGGTCTGGGAAGTACTCCCATAATCGATCTCACTAATATCTCTATAGTAACATGTATACCTATTCATTCAAGTGAGATAAATGAAGGTTTTAAGTAGACTCATCGCTACTGAGAAGGCTTTGGTGCCAAATAAGATCAGATTTTGCTACAGAGGCTTTATAACCATCCTGCAAGTTCTGAAGTCTTTTGGATTTAGGGACTTTAGGGAAGGAATTATGATCCTGTCTTACAACCTGTCTGCTTCACTCATCTGTGCTCTGACCTGGACTTAATGGACATGTGGATGTTTAAAAAAGAAATATTTATTTAATTTTATCAATTATTATTATTTTTTAAAAACTTGCTATAGTGAACATACACTCACTAGAGAGAGAGAACATGAGAAAGCAAGCTACCAGGTCCAGAACTTGAACTTCTGTTGGCATGTGGGAGTCCAACGCCTTACCCACCATGCCACCTGCTAATCCCTGGACATTGGTATTTTTAACCTCTGTTTTAATAGCTAAAGTATAAAAGATGGTGTCAGGGGCTAGGGGAGAAAGATTTCTAGAAACAAAGTTAGGAATGTATGGGTATTTTTCAGGGAGCTATCTATGACAGAAGTTTAATGAAACAGATTTTCTTTAAAACAGTTTTGGGAAAGGGAAACATATTTCAGAAAATCCTTCAGCGTGAAAAATGCAGGATGTATTAAAATGATATGTGCTTGGAGGCCAGCAGGTGGCATGGTGGTTAAGGGTGCTGGACTCCCACAAGGCCAACTGAGATTCGAGTCCCAGACCTGTCGGCTTGCTTTCTCTCTCTCTCTCTCTCGTCAAATTAAAATAAATGAATGAATAAATAAAATTAAATAGAAAATAATTCTTAAAAAATAAAAAACGACAGGGGAAACTATAACGTGTGCAGGATCATCGCTGAGGGCTAGCAGACATTTTCAGTCTGTAAAAGTGCCACTCTCGTGGAATTGTCCAGCTAAGTAAAAGAAGCCAATCGGAAAAGACTATGTACCACATGATTTCACATATATGAGATTTTGGAATCTTTGGAAACCTTAAAAAGATCAGCACTGTTTAAGAATCAATTGGAAATTGGTGGTGGGGGGGAGTGGAAAGAGAGTGTGAGAGGGGAAGAGCATAGGGCATTTGGGAGGAAAATGGAGAGGTAAGACACTTGTGGGACACAGATAGGGTCTATTATCTATTGACGAGGATGTGTATAGTGGTCTCAAATGGGCTGGGCTGAGGTATATATCATGCTGGGTAAAGTCTCTTCACAATCTAACTGCTTTATAGCAATTTAATATATGAATAATAATAAAAATATATAAATTAAAAAAAAATCAGTGGGGAGGTGGAGGATGACTAGGTAGAGCATGGAGGATTTTAGGATAGTGGACATACTCTGTATGAGACTGTAATGGTAGCTACATGTCATTTTACATTCATCCAAACCCATAGAAGGTACAACCTCAAAAGAGAACCCTAATGTAAACCATGGACTTTGGTGATAGTCACATCTCAAGGCAGGTTCATCAGTTGTAGCAAATGTACCCTCTGGTGGGTGATGTTGATAGGTAGGGAGGTTAGATATGTGTGGGAGCAGAGAGGAAATCTCTATCTTGCTCTCAATTTTGCTGTGCACCTGAAACTGCCCCACAGAATTAAAGCTCTTAGAATAAATACAATGTGTCCCTCCTGTGACCCTGCTTGTACTTGTACTGAGGCTCCTTTGGGACCATGGGTTGGGGGGGATGGCAGCTCTGGATGATTTTATGGAAACTCATATACCAGGTCTTGAGTTTAGCAGCCACAAAGACTGTAGGTTGTGGACATCATCAGGTAAATGCTGCAGCCTTGGCAGAGTGGTTAGTGAGGCGAGATCCCACATGGCCAACCGTACAGTTTGAGTCCTTGATCCGGTGGCTTGAGAAACACACCAAGCATGTGTGCATGCATGCCCCAAATCCTGAAAGGAGAATGGATGGTGGCATGGTTAACCCTTCTATGGGGTGCTTTCTCATTTCCCCCCTCTCTCTGTCTCTCTCAGGTGAGCACATGAGCCTTACAGCAAAAACAAATAAATAAATAAATGATGTAGCCCCAGTGCTCTTTCCTTAGCCTTACCAGCTGGGACAGATCAGGATGCCAGAGTGATCAGAATGATCTCAAGCAGAGCAATCAGATGGATCCACAAAAAAAAAAAAGAAAAATTCTGTTGACTATTTCACATGGTGTCAAAATTAGAAAGGAAAAAAAAATGATCCTGATAATTCCTTTCTTATTTTTCTATAAATCAAAATCTATGTATTTACCATTTAAATAGACCATTAAAAATATAAGTCAGATCAAATCTCACCCCTGCTCAATGGCTTCACAGGAGGGACAAAATAGACAAAGGTCTTGCCTCAGGGGACTTTAGATTGTAGTAAGGGAAGCTGGTCTCCTATCAATTCCACAATGTCTATTAACACATCAGGTGAGGGAATCTAAAGGCAACTGGTCTACCATTGTTGCCCTTTAAAGATGGGAAACTGAGCATCCCCAGTGGAAGGACTAACCTCATTTTCTTTTCCTTAGGAATTATGTGTTTAGTTTTATTTGCTGCTATTATTATTATTATTATTATTATTATTATTATTATTATTATTATTTTATTTGACCAGACAGAGAGAGAGAGAGAAAGAGAAAGGGAAAGTGAGAAGCAAATTGTCAGGTCTGGGAATTGAACTGCAGTTGGCCATGTAGGAGTCCAATACCACACCACCTGCCAGCTCCATTTACCTCATTTTCTATTCTGATTTGGCACGCATTTAATTACATTTTAATCAAATGGAGCTAACTTATGTTTTCAATTTGACCACTTTGGAACATTCCATCGAAGAAAGAAAACTGATTTTGTTTGGTTGGTTCAGCTGTGATGTTTTCCTTGACCATCAGTGTAGAAAAGATCGTCGAAGACGACTGTGGTTAGATGGCCATCTCTCTACAAGCACATTCTGTACTTTAGAAGGGTCTCAACTTTCCCCAGAGTTGTTCCTGGAGGGTAATTGGAAACTGTGGTTAACGTAGCATGGCTTTTCAAATTGAGTTGAAAAGTTCATCAAAATGTCATTAATCTGCTTTACATAGCCTTTCTTGATTAAGTCAAACTTGTGTCTGACTGATTATTTATGAAGCCAAGCTCTAGATGGGCCTGTTCTGGCATCTGTGGCCCGACATTAGGTTGGAGAAGGGAATGATCACTCACGGTGCTCTGAGACCTACTCAAATGCCATCACGGCCCACTCCCAGCAAAGGGAGACTCAATGGTTCACACAGGTAATTTCTAACCAATCAGCACATTGATTAAGTTCAGATGAGCATCTACTGTGTGTAAAGTATGATGGAAAATACAAAATGAAGGAAGAAAGAATTAAAAAAAAAAGAAAGAAGATGGAGGAGGGAGGAAAGAAGGAAAGAAAAAGAAAGAAATCTCCTGTGATTTAGGGATGATTTTTGGAAGAAACTAGCATGTTTCAAATTAGTACAAACCTAAATTTGACTTGCTTCGCTGTCCTCAGGAAGTAGGTAGCAAAAGAAGATACTGGGTAATAATATAGCAATGACAAGTGACAATGACAACTCTATGTTTCTATATGCCAGGCACTCAGTTCTTACAATACCTTGGTAAAAGAGAAATTATCAGCTTCTTTCCTCCAATGAAGAAACAGAGGCCCAGCCCAGCAGGTGGGAGGGTGATTGAGGCACCGGACTCTCACATGGTCAACCTCAGTTCAAGTTCCTGACCTGGTGGCTTTCTGTCTCTCTCTCTCTCTCTCTCTCTCTCGTGTCTCTCTTTTGTGATTTTGGGATGATTTTTGGAAGAAACTCTAGCATGTTTCAAATTAGTACAAACCTAAATTTGACTTGCTTCGCTGTCCTCAGGAAGTAGGTAGCAAAAGAAGATACTGGGTAATAATATAGCAATGACAAGTGACAATGACAACTCTATGTTTCTATATGCCAGGCACTCAGTTCTTACAATACCTTGGTAAAAGAGAAATTATCAGCTTCTTTCCTCCAATGAAGAAACAGAGGCCCAGCCCAGCAGGTGGGAGGGTGATTGAGGCACCGGACTCTCACATGGTCAACCTCAGTTCAAGTTCCTGACCTGGTGGCTTTCTGTCTCTCTCTCTCTCTCGTGTCTCTCTTTGATGTGCTCTGTAGCAAATTAAAATAAAAAAGATGATGATGAATAAAATTAAAACATGGTTCTTAAAAAAAAAGAAACAAACAAAGATTCCAAGAGATCAGTTCACTTTTCAGTGTCTTAGAGTCTGTGTGAAAGAAATGAATTTTGGCATTTAACTACCAAAACTGAGAGGACATTTTTCAGCCTAATTTCCCAGAAAGCACGGCTCCCCTTTGTCTATGTGATACAATTTTTAATGACTTAGGCACGAATCACAAAACCAGTGTCAACCAAAGAGGACACGTCCCAACATCCTGTTGGGAGCCACAGGGATCAGGGAGTCAGTGAGGACTCAACTCCAGGAAAGAGCCAATGGGCCTGAGAGTGAGTATAAACTGTGGGCTTCGAATTCAGCCACATACCTGGCTACTGGAACGTTCCTCAGGGGCCGCTAAGAGGGAGAGAAGCCACCATGCCTTGGAGCAAGTGCCACCTTAGGCCTGACCTTGCACTGTACTATGGTTTCCCCTATTTGTTGTGGGGGCAAAAATATGGCCATTGGGGAGCCAGGAACTTCTCTTTTTTTTTTTTTTTTTTGGAGAGATTTTCACTGTAGGGACTCGTGCACTCGCCAGACAGACAGAGAGAGACATAGAGACAGAAAGCGAGAAATCACCCCCCAGGGGGGATGGTCACGCCGCAATCCCTTCTCCTCCATTCTCCTCTCGGGATCTTGGGCACGCACGCACACGCGCCCGGCGTGAGTTTTAAGCCACAGGGTCCGGGACGCGAACCGCGGTCAACTATGTGGGAGTCCAGCGACATAGCCATTACGCTAACTGCTGGTTCCCTCAGGAACTTCTTCTACCAAGCTCAGCACAGGCCAGGAGATATCATGTATGTGGTTCAAGTTTTCCTCTGAGGGGGAAGAAAGAAAGAGTGAAAGAGAAAACCGTATTTCTGGAGTTTCGAAGTTTCCATGGCTTTGGGCAAGGCACCACTCCATATCTCAGGGCTCAGCCTAACTCTGTCTCATGGATTTCTCAGTCCCCCAAGACATCTGTATTAACATCCGAATCCAGAACGTGGTTTCTTGAGATCAAATTTCCCTTAACTTGCTGGCAACTTCTGCAGGGAGAAGTGGGACACACAGAGACTCCTGAGATTCTTTCTGTTTGTGTGTTTTTATTTTCTGTATTATTTTTCTTCTTTCTTCCTCCTCTTCCTTATCCTTTTCCTTCACTTTCTTCTCCTTTTCTTCCTCCTTCCTCTTCTTCTCCCCTTTCTCTTCTCCGTCAACTACCTTCTCCTCTTCTACCTCTCTTCTTCTTTAATATAATAAGTATATTGCTAGATTGCATATTATAAAGTGAAATGTCACCCAAACACATCAGCACCCTCTTCCTTGCCTGAGGGGGCTGTTCTTTGAGACAGATGCCCTTTAATAAGGCCATCTTATCCTTTTAAGAATTATTTACTTATTATTTATTTGACCAGAGAGAAACAGAGAGAGAGAAAGGGAAAATGAGAAAGCAAGCCACCAGGTCTGGGACTCCAACCACAGTTAGTCATGTGAGAGTTCAGTGCTTTAACCACAATGCCATCTGCTGGCTCATTTTATTTTCTGCTAGCCAGGCTTGGCTTTATTCGCAGGAGACAAAAACCCCAACCTGAACGACCTTGAGCAGCAGTGGGAATTTATTTATTGGCTTATGCAATGAAAAGTCCTGGGTAGAAGAACTCTGGGCTGAGGCCATCATCAGACCATATTAACAGGCTCTTCTACTCTTTGCTGCTCTCTCCTCAGCAGCCTACCCATTCATTTGTACAATGGCTTCCACCCGCCCTGGCTTACATCCTCCTCTGTCTGCAGCGTCTCTCTCCCAGGACTTGTCTCTAATTGGCTCTGACTGGATCATATGCCCATCTCTGAGCCAACGGCTCTGGTTGGAGGATGGAATAGGCTGATGGGCTTAGCTCTAGGTCACCTCTCACCCCTGGCACTGAGAGTAGGGGTGACTCTTCTCAACTACATGCAACTACATGGACTGATAAATGGGGCCAGGAAACTTCAAAGGACTTTTAGATATTATTTCCAAAAGAAAGCACGCCATTATCCAAAGGTAGCAAGTTCTTACCAATGATCCGACATCTTAAGGCAACTCCTCGAGTGAATAACTTGCAAATAATACACCTGGTAACACTCCGGTACTAGAGGAGCTGGAGCATTGCTCAAGGAAATAGGTTTTTCAGACTCTTTTATTACAGATGCTCCAGAGCAAGCAAGGATGACCTTACTCCAATGTCCTCTTGAATCAATATGCAAAATGTCCTTTCAAAACGTCTCTGTTAGTTACCTGAACCACAAACTCATGTTCCTATGAGAAATAGGTCAAGTTAGACATGTTGCTGGATTTTGTCCCCTGATTTCAGGAAACTTACTTTTTCTTTCACTTTGGAAGGAAACCTTAATTTGAGTATAGTTTTTTTTTTTTTTTTTTAAAGAGTATAGTTCCAATAACAACTAAAAATATCTAAAGGGAAATATTATACACTCATAATAATGTTTCCTGCCCTCCTGAAAATGAAACCTTTACAGTGCTGTCATATCCATCAATATGCTTTATCAGTGGGTCTCAGCGAGGTTCAGTTTAGTCCCTCAGGGGACATTTGGCAACATCTAAAGACATTTTTTTTTTTTTGAGAGGTTTTTCGCTATACAGCGCGTGCGCTCGCCAGACAGATAGAGAGAAACAGAGAGACAGAAAGCGAGAAATCACCCCCCAGGGGGGATGGTCACGCCGCAATCCCTTTTCCTCCATTCTCCTCTCGGGATCTTGGGCACGCACGCACATGCACCTGGTGTGAGTTTTAAGCCACCGGGTCCAGGACGCGAACCGTGGTCGACTACGTGGGAGTCCAGTGACATAGCCATTACGCTAACTGCTGGTTCCCAACATCTAAAGACATTTTTGGTTGACACAACTTGGGAGAGGTTGCTAGTAGCATCTCTTGGGAGGAGACCAGATTTGCATTTTTAAAAAAAACATTTTATTTATTCGTTCATGTATTTTAATTTGACCAGAGAGAGACACGCATCAAGAGAGAGAGGGAAGTGAGAAAGCAAGCCCACCAACTCGGGGATTAGAACCATGATTGCCCATGTTTGAGTGTCCAGTGCCTTAACCACCATGCCACATGCTAGCCCCAAGACCAGGTGTTTCTAAACATCTTACAGGTGCACAGAACAGTTCCTTCGATGGCCACACCACATCCCTTCTCCTCCATTCTCCTCTCGGGGTCTTAGGCATGCACACACACGTACCTGGCGTGAGTTTAACCCCTAGGTCCAGGACTCAAACCGTGGTTGACTACACAGGAGTCCAGAGACATAACTATTATGCAAACTGCTACGATTATTAAGCCTGTCAATTGGGCTGAGGTTGAGAAATCCTATTTTTGACCCTTATATAGTCTTTGTAGGAATAGTAGAACTGATAACACAGTGTTCTAATTTTTGTTTTCCTATTGGGCACATTCGCTAAGTGGCCAGAGACAGAAAGACAGAGAGAGAGAGAGAGAGAGAGAGAGAAGGAAAGTAAAAAGTCATCCTGTATTGGGGATGGCCACGCCACAGTCCCTTCTCTTCCATTCTCGTTTAGGGATTTTCGGTACACACATGTCTGATGTTATTTTCAAGCTGCTGGGTACAGGACTCGAACTGTGCAGCCAGCCCTGTGGGATCTAGCTGCCTTAACACCACCTACTGGTCCCATAATGTTCTTGTTTGACATTACCCAGAGAGCGAATTAATTAGGATCATTTGGCTCCAAGAAAAATAAAATGTAATTAACACTACCTTAAAGGAACAGACATTTTTTTTTCTAAATAACCAAAAATACAAGGGCTGGAAGTTGCTGATGTCATGTGTTCAAGGATACCACCAGAAATCCTGGCCCTATTGTTCTTCTCTGTCATTCTTACTGGGCTGGTTTCTTCTTTGTGCTTGTCACCTTATGATTGAAAGATGGTTTCTGCAGTTCCCAGAATCCTGTCTGCACAGAGCAGAAAGAATGGAGAAAAAGATTGGCACCTGCGGCTTTTATTGGGCCATCCAAAGCTCTCTTTGTTCTTCGTGCTTCTCATCAGACTTCTACTTACACTTCATTGGTCAGAGCTGAGTCACGTGGCCACCTCTGGCTGCATAGGAAGCTGCGAAACGGAGTCATCCTCTTTCGAGCTACATGGGAGACAGCAAAAGAGTAGAGAATGAATACTGAATTAGGCCACCAGAGGTGTCTGCCACGGTGAATAAAGAACTTGCTCAAGTTCATGTAGCTAATCAAAGCTAGTCTAAGACTCAAAGGTTGTGGTTTCTAGCTCTGATCTAATTTCACTAGGATACATCAGGGTTTTTTTGTTTGTTTTCAATGACTTTGTTTCCAGAAAGATAAAACTAACTCTGATGAACCCAGAGAAAAAACTCATGTTAGTAACAAATTCCACAAGTTCCACTTAGCCAGCCAGAAATTGTATATGTATATTCACTGTCTTTGTAACCAGGAATGTCTCATGGGCCTATTTATAACTGCAAAAACAATACAATAAAAGCAATACAATAATAGCAATAGCTCGATCCCAATAGTCCTGCTAAATGGCTCTGCGTCTTGGACCTTAGACACAAGAAACTCAAAATAATCAAAGTGTAAAATCCCATCAAATTGCCTACCTGGAAACTCTCTGGGTAGAAATGAACTATTAAGACAAGCAGGTGTTAGTTTATAGACCCTTATTTTTTAGTTGTAGTCCATTAGGAGGTGGTATATTCCATTTAGTAGGCCATGTTCAACACCAAAAAATAAGGTATAGAAAAGTACAGCAATGAAAGTATCAGACACATTGCACACAGCAAGGTCAGTTCAATTGTGTAACTATTTCAGTTGTGCACGTGTGTTCTACACTCCAACGTAAAATGTATTTCTTACTGTGGACCCCAGTCAAAAACTTTGAAAAGCCATCTATTTATTTCCTTTGCCTAGAAATGAAAGGACAGATAAAAGTATAGGCAGACACTGTTATGCAGGATAGCCGGTGCTACATTGACTTAGGCCATTAATGAATTGTCCTTCTGCTTCCTAATTATCTTGAGAGCCTGATTGAAGGGGGCTTTGCTCAGATCTAAATAAGCCTGCTGCCACTCTCTGTCTCTTTGGGCTGAGTGGCCAGTCAGCTCTGGCACCTTTGCAAGCCAGCTCTGGTTAATTAGAGCTGCTGTCCTCCTCAGACAGTCCTTCTATGGCATTACAATTCCCTGAGGTCTGTCTTCTGTGGCACCTCTGATTTGTGGCCTGGAATACTTGGTAGCTTGTCTCTGAGTGGTGTTGAGCTCTTTGGAATATAAAGGAGAAAGAGAATAGATGATCTGAATACGTTCTTTGAAATTGGGTTTTTTGAGCTTCAGGTTTACCATTAGGCCCTCACTGCCTCTGATTTGAATCTGTTTACATGAAAATCAGCTTCATCTTGGGCCAGAAAGTGGTACAATGCTCATGCAATGCTCTGCCAGGCTGACCCACATGAGAAGGTTCTGGGTTCATGGACAGAGACCTCCATGAGACTATGATCTGGGACTGGCTGAGGCCAGGTGTGAAGCACGGCATGAAGACCCTGTTGGGAGGTGCTGTCTCTCTGTCTTTTTGTCTCTCTTTCTTTCTCATGGAAGAAAAAAATACTTTTTAAAGAAGTAAGCTACTTTTTAAGACCAGAAAGTTGCAAGTACTCTATGCTCTTCTGTGACCTTAAACAATGCCATTAACGTGTACTCAGCTATATTAACAAATGTCACTTAATGTGTTCTCTACAACCAACTTTATCTTTCCTTAGGACTCCAATTCTCATCGTGTCTTCTAGTTTAGGATAGTCTCTTTTGGGTAAATATGAAATCTACTGAAAGTTCCTGACAGTCATTTCTTCATTCTCAAACAATCTCTTCTTTACTTGTCTTTTCAATATAATGCCAAGCTTCATGGCAGCCAAGAGAAGGCACTGATGACCCTTGGATTATTCCGCGGGACCTCACGGAGGGGGTCCCACATCCTGCTTCATGGTGGTCCAGTGTCAGATGGTGGCATCTGGTGCTGGGGGACTACTCCTGGTCTGAGGGGCATTAGGCTTATGTCTACTGTTGAGACCCTTGACCTCTTCCGGGCCTTATGGGAGTACCACGTCTAGGACCACCTCTCTTTAAAACTCTGACTCTCCTAGCTCATAGTTTCTTGTGACTTCTCTATCCCTGTCCTATAGCATGTGGGAATTTCTGGATCCCCACCACGCAGGCTGTGGGCAAGCAGCCCTCTCCTTGCTGATGCCCTTTTGCCATGGCCCCCCATTTTGCATA
The DNA here is from genome assembly GCF_000334495.1 of Tupaia belangeri chinensis. NCBI lineage: Eukaryota > Metazoa > Chordata > Mammalia > Scandentia > Tupaiidae > Tupaia > Tupaia belangeri. Next base: position 1,926,528 of record NW_006159713.1, on the reverse strand, counting down.
GCATGTTGCACTGGGCTCAGTTAACCCTAAAGGACTGCAAGCCTGTCCATGTATGCTGTCAGGTGGGACCCTAATTGATATCATGACCCCCACTTCCTTTAGCCTATGTCATACCTCCAAGCCATTCTGAACACACAAAGGGGAATTTTAGACTATTCCCTTCTCCCCCAACAATACTCATCATCCCTTTCTGCACTCAAAAGAGTCTTATTTGAGACACAAAGTGGATCAGTGATCTTTTGTTTGTATTATCCTTCCCCTGAAACAATAAATTTAGAAACAGGGGAAACCACAGGAAGATCGGCAATTACCGTATCACTGATTATCACCTACAGGGAACATTGGTTTAATGTCCCCCAATTTTTTTCTTGTTGAAGTTGAGTAATGGTGTTTGGAGTCATTATGTTATTTTTTCCATGTCAATGTGTGTTGGATGTGTTTTTCCACAATCGAGAATTAAACACAAATAAATAACATTGCATGTGCCCATGACACTTAGAGAACTCATCCATTGTCAGGTTTACTAGGACATTTGGGATTAGAGGTTGGCCAGCCAGGCGGGAGAGCAGACGATGGCAGTGGAAGGTAGACAGCTCACCAGCTGGTAGAAAGCTGCTGCTGAAGTTTGGACTGGAAGTTGTCACCGCTCAGATCTATGCCACTGGTGGCTCCTGCTTCATTAAAAGAACAGGGAAAACCCCTAATTTAGCCAGATTTAATTTTCAACTTTTATAATTCATTTAAAATTTGAATAACGAGTTAATTTATGACAAGGGCAAGGGGTGCCTTGCTAACTCATCTGGTGGGCATGGGCATTACAACTTCATTTATGGTTAAGGCAGCTTGTTATAATTGAGTGCAGAAAGGTGGTTTCTCGTCTATAGTTTGGAGTCCCAAGGTGAATGGAGAGAGGACTGGGGGTATCAGATGCTCATTTCAGAAGCAGGAAATGTGGGTGTCAGTCCACAAGTGGCAGAACATTGGAAGAAGGTCCTTTCTGATCAAATGCCATCCATCAAGTCTTGTCAAAGGTAGTAAAAGCAATGATTGTGGTAGCCCCTCTCCCAGGATGGCCTAGTCTTCTCTCCCAGGCCTTGGGGGATGGGAACTGATTCCAGAGCAGATCAGGAGAACACAGCTGGCATGTCTGCTCCTGGAGTATGGGGGCATGTATGACTTAATGAGATGTAACTGGAGAAAGCTCTGAGGTGTTCCAGAAAAGACTGGAGCACCAAGGGCTTTGACTTTGTTCAACAGCTCAAAACGCAGTAGGTGTGTTTGTGTGCATGTGTGTGAACGTGACTACATGTGTGTTTGTCTACAAATGTGTGTGACTGAATGAGGAGGAATGAGTGCATATCTGTGCATGCATGTGTCTTTGTCTGAATGTATGAATGTGTGCGTGTGTACATCCAGGAGATGTGTACACCCATCGATGTGTGTGTCTGGTATGTGAATGTGAGTGAATATATGTATGTATGCACGCATGTATGCACATACATATGTATCTGTATGTGCGTAGATGGATAAATTTGAATGTATCTAGGAATATTAATAGGTTCCTATGAGTATGTGTAGACTTACAATATATCTGTGGGGGAAAACGTGTGTATATCCATGAAGCTATGTATGTGTGTGATGTGTGTGTGTGAGTGTGACTGTAATATGGTGACGTGTGCATAGATCTGTGAATGTGTGTGTTTCTGTATCTGTGGATGGGGGAGATATTTCATCGGTCGGAGGACTTGTGCACTCATCCAAGACAGACAAAGAGAGGGGGAACGTGAGAAAGCACTCATCATGAGAGAGGTCACTCATGGTCCCTGTCTCTATTTCTCTTTGGGGGACTTTGGGCACACATGCACACATGCCCAATGTTTGTTTGTTTTCCTTTTTAGCTAAAAAAAAAAAAGAATTAATTAATTAATTAATTTTTATTTATTTATTTTATTTTAATGTGAACAGAGAGGGACAGAGAGAGAGAGAGAGAGAGAAAGTAAGCCACCAGGTTTGAGACTCAAACCATAGTCGGCCCTATGGGAGTCCAGCACTCTTAACCACTACACCACCTGCCGGCCCCAGAATTACTTATCTTATTTATTATTATTTTTAAAATTTTGACCAGAGGGACCAGCAGATGGTGTAATGGTTACGTTGCTGGACTGTCACGTAGTCGACTGTGGTTCGAGTCCTAGACCCAGTGGCTTTAAACTTATGCTGGGCATGTATGCATGGATGCCCAAGATCCCAAGAGGAGAATGGAGGAGAAGGGATTGCAATATGGCCATTGTCCCAGAGGGTGATTTCTTGCTTTCTGTCTCTCTGTCTCTCTGGCAAGTGTATGCGTCCAATAGCAAAAATCTTTCTAAAAAAAACCAAAAAACAAAACAAAACAAAAAACAAACTTCACTAAAGAGAGAGAGAAAGGGAAAGTGAGAAAGCAAGCCACCAGGTCTGGGACTCCAATCATGGTTGGCCATGAGAAGTCCAGTGCCTTAACCACCATGCCACCTGCCAGCTCCCATGCCCAGTGTGCTTTCAAGCCACTAGATCAGGACTCAGATCATGCAGTTGGCCATGTAAGATCCAGCTGCTCTAACTACCATGCTACCAGCTTACTCAAGGGGGAAAATGTAAATATATTTACAAGCGTGGGTATATGACGATAAATACATACACCTGTGTGTATGCCCCATACGTGTGAATGTGGAGAATCTGTGCATACCTATGATGTGTGTATGAACATAGGAATGTATGTGCTGGCAGATGTAAATGTGTGTCTATCCATGAATACAGTTATCTACCACTTAACATTCTGTGGAAATGTATCATTCGAGCGATTTTGCTGTTGTGCAAACATCACGGTGTGCACTTACACAAACCTAGATGTCATATCCAAATACATACATCGCCTACAGGGTATAGTCCCCATGCTCCTTACTGGACCACTATCAGTGTGAGCAGTCTGTCATGACCACAACACTGGTAAATAGCAGATGACTCTATGTGTATGTGTCTGGAAAACTTGAGCCTTTCTATCACTGTGACTGCTTAATATGAGTGTTTGCACACCTTAATATGAGTGTGTGTCTGTGTGTGATGTATGTGACGGGGGAGTGTCTCTATGCCTGTGTATGCAGGTATTATATGTGATTGTGGGAACACAAGTGTCTCTCTGAGAGCATGTTTGTGTCCATGTGTGCATGCACATGCATGTGTTTATAGTTTACCCATCACCCCTGCACACAGCACCCCAGGGTCCACACAATGGCTTCAACCTGAATCTGGCATTAGAGTTCTTCATGACAGACCCTTTTTAAAACAATTATTTTATCGAACTTTATTTATTTTATTTATTTTAATTTGACCAGAGAGGGACAGAGAGAAAGAGAGGCAGAGAGAGACAGTGAGAAAGCAAGTCGCCAGGTCTGGGACCATGTGGGAGTCCAGCGCTCCCAACCACCATGTCACCTGCCAGCCCCATGACAGACTTTTACCACATTCACTTACACATACTTAGAGAGCATTGTGTAAATGTTAGGTCCTGGGGACCCAGTGGCAAACAAGGCAGCCCACCAGCCCCAAAACTATGAACAAACAAACACTCTCTCTGCATCCTGAAACAATTATCCAAGTCTCAAGGCCAGTCGTCCTTCGTATCAGTCCCCCAGGAGACCAAAGAGGTAGCTAACCCAGGGAGAGTAGGCTCCAGCACCCTCAAGAGTCCATAGCATTTGCCTCTTAGACTCTGGTCTCTTTCCCCCTATGTCTTCCACCCCATCCCACCTGGCACCCAGAGCTCTCCCACTTCTCAGTTCCTTTAGGTCTGTGGTCTGAGTAGCATGCTTGATAATGGATAACATACCTGATTAACAGAACAGAGCAATGAAGGGGGTATTGTGATGATCATAAACATAAAAGGTAACTTCTAAGAGGCCCTTGTCCTATTCCCAACACCACATCTAGGGTTCACCGAGTCTTAAGTCATTTAATCCTCAAATAGCCCATGAGCCATGAGTTATTTCTCCCCATTTAGCAAGAAAGTAGTGGAAGCCCAGAGAAGTGCAGTGATTTGCTCAAGGCCACAGAGCTGACAAGTGATGAGGCAGGGATTTGAACTCAGGATTGTTATACTTTGGGGCCTGTGCCAATGAGTGGGGTTCTAGTGACTTAATGACTCTATCACTAAGGCCCTCTCGGGTCTACCTCACTGAGCATCACATTTGAAATTTAGAATTAAAATCTAAATTCTAATGAATTCATTCTAAATTTCATCCATCCAGAGAAGCTTCTCTGCTGCCTGTGCCTGGACTTTGATAAAGGCTCATAGGGTACCTCTGCATAAATCAGCAAAAGGTGCCCCCTCTGGGCAGCTGCAGGCCTGAAGGGTCGTGGTCTGGGAGTGGTGTGCAGCTGGTCTCCAGCCCTTCTTGCTCCTCTGTTCACCACTCTGCACCCTGAATGTGACTTTCTTCCCTGAACTGTGCTCACAGGGAGCCCTGATGTTGGCGGGCTTTGAGTCTTCTCCTCTTACCCACCCAACACACACCCAAGTCTTGAGGGGCCAAATTCAGGTGCAATTCCTCAAGGAAGACTTGTGGCTTCACACCACCCATTTGAATCCATGGCCTCTCTCCTCACTGTATACATCTCTCAAGATCACCCACTAGAGCTATTCGCAAGTGAATCTTGGCCTTGTTCTAGTTACAGCAAAGACTCACCCACCTCATGACTCCTATTAGCACACTAACAATTTTTTAAAGAATTATTTATTTTGGGGCTGGTGGGTGGTGTGGTGGTTAAAGGTGCTGGACTCTCACATGACGGACTGCAGTTCAAGTCCCAGACTTGGTGGCTTGCTTTCTTACTTTCTTTATCTTTCTATCTCTCTCTGATCAAACTGGAAAATAATAATAATAATAATAAATAAAATTAAATAATTATTTTAAAAATATCTCTCTCTGATCAAACTGGAAAATAATAATAATAATAAATAAAATTAAATAATTATTTTAAAAAATAATTTGACCAGAGAGAGAAAGAAAAAGGAAAAACAAAGTCTGGGACTTGAACCACAGCCATGTGGGAGTCCAGTGCCTTAACTACCGTGCTCACAGGAAGCTGCAGTATGGCAGGGTGGACTGGGTCATGCTCTCCATTTCTGGGCCACCAACTGGCCCCAGCATACTATCAATTCTACCTGAAAGCTTCCTATGAATTTAGCAATGTACTTAGGGCTTCATTCACAATTTTTTAAAAACATTTTTAATATAGGATGATAAACTCCCTGAAGAGAGACAGAGGAAAAAGAAAGGGGCAAATCAAGACAAATCACTGTCCGGGGGGATAGCCACAGCCATGCTGCAATCCCTTGTCCATTCTCCCCTTGGGATTTTGGGCACATATGCACTCATGCCTGGCATGTTTTTTAAGCCACCAGGTTCAGGGCTAAATCACCAAGCCAACCATGTGGGATCCAACCACTTCAACCACCCTGTGATGGGCTTTATTCACATTTAACATCCGCGGCAACCCTGCCAGTAGGCGCTACCATCCCTGTCCTATGGATGAGGAAACAGAAGTTCAGTCACCAGTCCAAGATCTCACAGCTCCTGGATGACAGAGTCCATGTTCGAACTGAGGGATCTCTCTGGTCCTAAAGACATTCTAGTTAAGTCTGGGAGTCGGTAACATGAGTTGTAACTCAGGAGTCAGTCCTGAGACTTACACATTCTCAGGAATTTGTGATGAATGATCTCTTTTCTGATGATGTTTTAAAAGGAGACTGTGTAGAGAGAATAATGCTTAACCCAGAAGAATGAATATGATGGTGAAATTCCAGGCAGCAGGGCTTGGCTTGGGGGCAGAGATTTGGACCAGAGAGGCCTTTTCAGGGTCTTCCAATCATGGCTCACAGGAAGCTGCTGCATGGCAGGGTGGCCTGGGTCACGCTCTCCATTTCTGGAGGCCTCTTTTAAATTCGATGTTGTGACAGAAGGGTTGTGACATGCTTCCTCTAATGTGGGTCTGGGACGGATTTTAGCCATTTGCTTGCATTTAATGGAGTCGTCGTTTTTATAGCTGTGTGCACGGTCCTCGGCTGCCCCCAGTCCCTCTCTTCCTCGGCCTCAGGGTAATGGGAATATTAAATAAACCTATTACATGAATCAATGAAACATTCTCGGGCATCCTCATTTCAGCTTTGGAAAAAGTGGAAGAGGGTCGGAGTTCTGGAGCTTTGCCCTATGAACGTCTTAAAGGAGATTGTATTTCTAGGATGCAAAAAGGGAGGGAGGGAGAAGGCCTGCAAGAGAAATATCCCCATAGCAGCTCTTACCATACTCATGGCTACGTCTCTGGAAAGGCTGTGGCTCTCCCTCTCCAGGTGAGCTCAGGGTCCACCATGGAAGCTTTGAAAATGATTGTCCAATGGGCAAGGTTGACCAGGCCACTCTGCCCGGCTTTCCTTGCCCGCCTATTGACATTGAGAGCCTGCCATTCTTTGTCAGAAGTTTCTGTGCACTGCAGGGTGTTTAGCAGCATCCTCAGTCTCTACCTAGATGCCAGTAGCCCTCCCTTCCCCAGGTGTGACAAGCAAGAATATCTTCAGATAATGCCAAGAGTGGGCAAGGAGTAAGGGGTATGGGAAGCAGAGTTGCCCCTGGCAAAACTAGGGCGCTAATCAGAAATACATGGAGCCGGGAACTAACCTCCTTCATGAGAAGAATGGAATGGGAGAACATGAAATAACCTCATGATGATGTTATGACCTGGGCAACCTCATCCATTCTGTTCCCCCCATACTGCCCAAATACCTACTGTGTGCTGGGCACCTTGCCAGGGAAACAAGAGCCCAGGGTCCCTTTCCAATTTGAAGCTTGGGATGACAACAGCTGAGCTTTTCTTAAGTGATTTATCCTTATAATATCAGATTTCAAAGGGAAAAAGAAACAATTAAAATTATGGCTGAGATGACCTAGGCATTTATCAGATAATGAGGATTTTTATATGCTTGATTTATTTTTTAAAATTTAATTTATTATTATTATTTTAATTTTCTATAGGGCATGTATGTTCACCAGAGAGAGACAGAGAGAGTCAGAGAGAGAGAGAGGGAAAGTGAGAAAGGAAGCCACCAGGTCTGGGACTTGAACTGGGGTTGACCATGTGGGAGTACCATGCCTTTACCATTATGTTACTTGCTGGCCCCACTTTTTTTTTTTTAATTTTATTAATTGTCATTTTTTTAATTTTTTTTTTTTTTT
>NW_006159713.1:1914072-1919056 GCF_000334495.1 Tupaia belangeri chinensis | reverse complement strand
TAATTGTCATTATTTTAATTTTTTTTTTTTTTGAAGTTGACCAGAGAGAGACAAAGAGAGAAGGAAATTGAGAAACCAAGTTGCCAGGCCTGGGACTCAAACCATAATCAGCCATGTAGGAGTCCAGCTGCCTTAACCACCATGCCACTTGCTGGCCTGCAGCCCCAATTCTTTTAATGCTTACAGCTACCCTGTGTGGTTAGCGATATCAAGTAAACCAAGGACCAGTTACATTAAATTTGTTTAAGATCACACAGTGAATAAGTGATGGTGATTTGTTTCAATCCAGCAGGACTGGGCTCCAGACCTGTGAGAATTCTTTTCTTCCATAGAAAAGAAGGAATTCTCTGTGAACAGCCAAATACCAACCATCTAGACTCTGCAATGACTATTTTGTTACACTCGCTTTTTCACCTATCCATCTTCTGTTTGTCCATCAACTTATTTACTAGTTTAGTTAGTTTTCCAATGAGCAAGAAAGGGTACCCATTCAGTAGGATCTTGACATGCAATCCAACCCCATCTGTAGTCAGCTCTGATCATGGGCACCCACATGCCCAGCATACTCTAGGAAGTCTTGAGATGCAAACCCAGAACTTTCCCCTGTGGATCAGCCTTGCAGAGCCTCACATTTTAGGCTGCACCATCATCCAGCCTCCATTTCATTTATTTGTGTATATTTCAAAGTAAGTTACAGACATCAGTGCACTTTAACCCTACACATATCAGCCTTCATAATACTCACTAGCGTTTAATATCTGTTTATAGCGGGGATCAGCAGGTGGTGTGGTGGTTAAGGTGGTGGACACTCCCACATGACTCACCATGGTTCGAGTCCTGGGCCTGGTGATTTGCTTTCTCACTTTCCCTCTCTCTCTCTCTCTCTGTGTGTATCTCTCTGGTCAAATTAAAATAAATGAAGAAATAAACTAAATAGTTCTTTTAAAAAAATCTGTTTACAGTTTTTTTCAGATAAACTGCACATTCATGAAATGCATACACATTAAGCACGTCAGTACATGCATTCTTACAAATGCACATGCCTCTTCAGCGCACTCCTTATCGAGAGAGAGGAGAGAGAAAGAGAATTGCCATCTCCCTTTCATGCTTCTTCCTGGTCAAGTCTAGCCTCTGTACCACAAAAGTAACTATTTCCATTAAACTACTTTAGCTTGTTCTAGAACTATTAAAAAATGGATTTCTTCAGTATATTTTTTTTACTCAGCATGTTTTTTGAGATATATTCCTGTAGTTCCATGTGTCAATACTTTGTTCCTTTTTATTGCTGAATTCCATTATATAACCATATCAGTTTGTTCGCCCATTCTCCTCTTTACAGGCAACCAGGTTGTTTGTTTTTTAAGAATTATTTCTTTAATTTTATTTATTATTATTATTATATTTTAATTTTTGTAGAGGACATGTGTGTTCACCAGAGAGAGACAGAAAAAGTAAGAGGGAGAGTGAGAAATCAAGTCTTCAGGCCTGGGATTTGAACCACATCCACCGTCCAGTGCCTTAACCACCATGCCACTGGCTAGCCCAACCAGGCTGAGGGTTTTTTTGACTATTTTGAATTAAGCTGCCATGGACATTCTTGTGCAAGAGTTTTGGAGGATAAATGCTTGTATTTCTCTTGGGTTCTTACCTAGGACTAAAATGTCGAGCCATAGGGTTTCTGTATGTTCAGTTATAGATATAATATATATATATATTAACACTACACCATTCCCTGAAATGTTTCATTTTATACTCCCACCAACAATGTATGAGTTCCAGTTGCTCCATATCCTGGTCACAATTTAGTGTTTTAGTTTTAACCATTTGGTGGGTGTGTAGTGGTATCTCACTATAGTTTTAATTTGCATTAAATTAGAATTTTCCTTTGAACACCTTTTCATATATTCAAGGGCATTCCTATGTTTTATTTTGTGAACTATTTGTTTAAATTTTTTGTTCTTTAAAAAAGTTGGGTTAGGGACCAGCAGTTGGCCTAATGGTTATGTAACTGGACTTCCACCTAGTCAACTGCAGTTCAAATCCTGGACCGAGTGGCTTCAAAGTCATGCTGGGTGCTTGTGCCTGCATGCCCTAAATTCCAGGAGACTGGAGGAGATGGGACCATCCCCCCTGGGGGGGTGATTTCTCGCTTTTTGCCTCTATGTCTCTGGTGAGCACACATGACCTACAGTAAAATCTCTCTCTCTAAAAAAAAAAAAAAAAAGATTGGGTTGTTTGTCTATTAAATTTTGAGTGGAAGTAGTTCTTCATATATTCAGTACCAGTCTTTTGCCAAATAGAGATTTTAGAGTCTACCTTTAATCTCCAGGAAGTCAGAGGAGATGCAGAGCATTGTTATATTTAACCTGCTCACTCTGAAATGGCTTCAGATTCGCATGAGTCAGGTCTCCCTTCCCCCTGCACACCCCAACCTATGGCTGGTAAGATCACCAAGCTAAGAAGTACTTTTCATGCTCAGGAATAAATGGTATGAGAGAATTAAGAGCTAGGAGAAAGAGCAAGAAGGAGAGAGAGTAGGGCTTGGCATAGGCAAGAGGTGGCCTGAAGTGAAGCTCATGAGGTGGTTCCCCATCCAGCTTTCCTGGACATGGGTTTGACTTTGCATGGAGATGTCACAGCTCTCTTGTGTTGAATGGTGGAGATTCGGGGCCCGTGATAGTCATTTTTGCTCTATTCACCAAATATTTCTAGCTCTCCTCCTTCCTAACACTTGAAAGAACTATACTTCTTTTTTTCCCCTCTTTTGAAGTCAGCATGATTTGCTTTGGCCAGTGAAATGTGAACAGAAATGATTTCTGGGCAGAAAAATTTAGGAGCCAGTATAATTCTTGCTTCCACGTTCCCTTCATTCCATTGCAGTAGTCATGGTAGCCTAGGTCTCTGATAACAATTAGCAAATCTCCCAGCTGATATGCGCTAGTATGTAGTATTAGTATGAAATAAACTTTTGCTGAGATTTTGTTTCTGTTAATGCAGCATAACCCAGTCTATCCTGATTAATAGATTTCTTTTTCTCTTTTCATAGGCTGCCTATGAGGCATAATGAGATTTATGCGACTCAGCTTGTTCTTCTCTCTTTAGACATATGTCTTTACTGTTCCATGACATTGATAGCCTAATTATCTTACAGCAAATAAATAGACATAATTGTTGAAACTTGATTTTTTTCTTTTTCTCTTTTTTTTTTTTAGTTTATTTATTTCTTTCATGAAAGAGAGAGACAGAAAGAGAGATGGGTACCCACAATAGGATCTTCAGCTCACGATCAAACCCCAGTTTCAGCTGGTCAGAACATGGACATATGTGCGTTCACCCAGGGTGTACAGGGAGGTCCCAGGATATAAACCCAGGACCTTTCCCATGTGAGTTCAGTTGCAGTACCACTTCACCACCACTTGGCCCCTGAAACTTGATCTTGCCATCAAGTTTTTTTTCTCTTTTCTTGGCCTTGTTATTTATTTATTTATTTAGGTTTTTAGGTTTTAATTTTTATTTATTTATTTATTTTTATTTCTTTAAACAGCGGGAAAGTGATATTGATTTTTAATGCATGATAACCATTTTGTTTCTGTTAATGCAGCATAACCCAGTCTATCCTGATTAATAGATTTCTTTTTCTCTTTTCATAGGCTGCCTATGAGGCATAATGAGATTTATGCGACTCAGCTTGTTCTTCTCTCTTTAGACATATGTCTTTACTGTTCCATGACATTGATAGCCTAATTATCTTACAGAAAATAAATAGACATAATTGTTGAAACTTGATTTTTTTCTTTTTCTCTTTTTTTTTTTAGTTTATTTATTTCTTTCATGAAAGAGAGAGACAGAAAGAGAGATGGGTACCCACAATAGGATCTTCAGCTCACGATCAAACCCCAGTTTCAGCTGGTCAGAACATGGACATATGTGCGTTCACCCAGGGTGTACAGGGAGGTCCCAGGATATAAACCCAGGACCTTTCCCATGTGAGTTCAGTTGCAGTACCACTTCACCACCACTTGGCCCCTGAAACTTGATCTTGCCATCAAGTTTTTTTTCTCTTTTCTTGGCCTTGTTATTTATTTATTTATTTAGGTTTTTAGGTTTTAATTTTTATTTATTTATTTATTTTTATTTCTTTAAACAGCGGGAAAGTGATATTGATTTTTAATGCATGATAACCAACAAGGCGAATTAGGGCAAACTGTAATTCAAGCAGTAACAAACAAAATTTAACCCTGTTCTGCAATAGGAATGTTAAAAATATAGAAATCATGAGCACTCTCAGCTCCCCAAGGGATCTCAAAAAGGTTTGCACTGGCCAGCTCTGTAGATTCTTTCCCAAGAAGAGAACTAAAAGAGAAGTACAGTCTCCTGGTTGTTGGAAGATTCTTCAGTCACAAGAGCAGAAAGGGACAGACCAGCCAGCCAGAGCTTTATCCAGTTTCTCCTCTTCAACCAAGCTCTGTAGTCATGGCTGGTACTTGTCAGCCTGTCCTTGCCCATTAACCATCCATTAGTAAATCCTACCTTCCCAAGTAGCTGCACCCAGTTCTAAACTCATAATTCATTAAATGCTCAAGAATCTTTAGCATATCAAAGAGATGTTTACAGAGTCTCACGTTTAGCTTTGGGAATTAAAGAGTAAATAAAGATCCCATTGATTTTATACAATTCAACAAATATTTATTGATCACTTTACAGGGCCAAATAATCACAGTTCCTTTATGACTGCCCAAAAGAAAGAAGGGGGGCTGGTTAAAACCCAGGGATGAGAAATGTCAACAGAGGGCCAGTTGGCCAGTGTTTTTCATGTACAAAAGCTCACTTTGGGGCCAGCAGGTGGTGTGGTGGTTAAGGTGCTGGACTCCCGCATGGTCCACTGAGGTTGGAGTCTAGAACCTGGTGGCTTGCTTTCTCACTCTCTCTCGTCAAATTGAATAATAATAATAATAATAAATAAAATAAATAAATAATTCTTTTT
>NW_006159713.1:1904837-1914041 GCF_000334495.1 Tupaia belangeri chinensis | reverse complement strand
TGTTTTGTTGTTAAGAAAAGCTCACTTTGACAGACATACCATCTTTCTCCTCGGGAACAAGGGTAGCAACCCATCGTAAATGGCAGAATCTGAAGGAAGCAGTGATGCTCTTGATTGTGATGGTAATTTTCATTTTCCCCCTCAACCTAGCTGCTTCTTTTTCAAAGAATTATTTATCTAATTTTATTTATTTATTTATTATTAATTCACTAGAGAAAGAGAGACATAAAGAGAAAATGAGAAAGCAGGCTGCTGGGTCTGGAACTCAAACTGCAGTTGGCCATGTAGGAGTCCAGCACCTTAAACACTACACCACTTGCTGGCCCCTCAACCTAGCTTCTTTTGAAGATTTGGCTTCTATACCTAGACTCATTTTTGTAACTATATCAATATCCTTCTTGATGACCCAGCTTGGACCCAGTGGATAACAATCTGCTGTTGTATTACTGCTCTTTTTGTGATTTTATTTCAATAAAGAGTAAAGCTTGGGACCAACAGGTAGCATAATGACTACATCACTGGACTCCCATGTAGTCAACCATGGTTTGAGTCCCAGGCGCGCGTGCTTGCGTGCCCAAGATCCCGAGAGGAGAATGGAGGAGAAGGGATTGTGGCATGGTCATCCCCCCTGGGGGATGATTTCTCACTTTCTGTCTCTCTCTGTCTGTCTGGCGAGCGCACACGCCCTATAGCAAAAACCTCTCAAAAAAAAAAAACATAAAAAAACAATAAGGGTTCATAGTTGTGACTCTACCCCATTTCAGGACTGAGATCTTAACTTTCTGGGTGGGGAGCCCCTGTTGAACACAAATGAAACTGAATTAGTGGCCAGAGGACCTAACAGCAGAGAGAACTGCTCTGAAGAAAGTGGTTGCTCTGCTGTCTGCTTCTAGACTGTGTGCATAGCTAATAGCATGGAGCCATTACTGGGTGTGAGACACAACCAAAGACTTCACATTTGTTATCTCATTTAAACCTCACAGCTACTCTATGAAGCAGGTATGGTTTTCAGTCCCCACTTTGCAATGAAGACACTGAGGCACAGAGACTCAGGATTATTGAATGTGTAATTGGCAGAGTAATGACTTGCTCTCAGTATGACTAGTTCTATACTCTAATCATTACTGAATTGTTTAAAAACTCGGACCGTAACTGGGGTGCGAGCAGGTGCGTGAAAGGAATTACAGACCTCTTTGCAACCTTCCATGGCAAAAGAGAGCCAGGCAGACTTCGGTCACTGCTCTGGGCTCATTCAGATACATATTTAAAAAAAAATTAGTGAACAGTTGATTTAAAAATTATTGTATATTGTATAATCTTCAGGATCTGATATAAATGGAAAATCATAAACCAGTATGTGTAATACGAGTTGAATATTCTTTACTCAAAATGCTTTGGATCAGAAGAGTTTTAGATTCAGAAAGTTTTTGTATTTTTGAATGTTTGCATATACATAATGAGATATCTCGAAGAGGGGGACCCAAGTCTAATTACAAATTTTATTTATGTTCTATATATGCCATATACACATAGAATGAAGACAGTTTTTTTTTAAGGTTTTTGCCATACAGTGTGCATTCACTGGACAGAGACATAGAGAGAGGAAAAGTGAGAAATCACCTCCCAGGGAGGATGGCCATGCCATAATCCCTTATCCTCCATTCTCCTCCTCAGACTTTGGGCACACCACACACGCTCCTGGTTTGAGTTTCAAGCTGCTAGATCCGGGACTTAAACCGCAGTTGGCCATGTAGGAATCCAGCACCCTAACCACTACGCCACCTGCTGGCCCCTGAAAATAATGTTATACAATATTTTCTATCACATCATTTTTTTTTTGAGAGGTTTTCGCTATAGGTCGCATGCACTCTCCAGACAGACAGAGAGAGACATAGAGACAGAAAGCAAGAAATCACCCTCTAGAAGGGATGGTCACGCCGCAATCCCTTCTCCTCCATTCTCCTCTCGGGATCTTGGGCACACACGCACACGCGCCCGGCGTGAGTTTTAAGCCACCGGGTCCGGGACATGAACCACGGTCGACTACGTGGGAGTCCAGCGACATAGCCATTACGCTAACTGCTGGTTCCCTCTATCACATCATTTTACTGTGACCCATCACATGAGGTCAATAATACTTGTGGCACCACGCTCATGCTGGAAATTTTGGATTTTGGAGTATTTCAGATTTTGGATTATTTTGGAGTAGGGATGTTCAACCAGTATAATCAAAGTTATGTGAAAATAGGACAGCTACATGTACCTATGCATAAATATGAAGAAAATGCAGAAATATTTCTGAGAAGATGCCCCCCCAAATATCTGTACCTTTGGGGACACAAGATGGTAAAAATAGTGAAGAGAGAATGTTCCACTCTGGGGATTTACGAATTGTTCTGCCTCCTTTACAATAAGAATGGATTCATGTATTACCTATTTACGTTATTTTTTAAAAAACATATCTGTATTAAAACAATAGTAACAAGTGTAGGCTAGATACAGAATAACTGAGATTTGGAAAACGGTTCCGTATCTCCTCAAAATTTAACATGGAGGGACCAGACGGTGGCACACACATAAGAGGGTTCCGGGTTTGTGTCTGAAGTCTCCCTAAACACACTAGCACACAGGGGTGTGTCTTGGCGTGAGGGAACCTGCTGGGTGCCTGTTTTTCTCTCTCTTTTTCTCACTCTCTCTCTGCCTCCCTCACTCGTGGAAGAAAGAAATACACTTAAAAAGTTAAACATAGGGAACCAGCATTTAGTGTAATGGCTATGTCACTGGACTCTCACGTAGTGGGCCACGGTTCGCGTCCCGGACCTGGTGGCTTAAAACTCACGCTGGGCGCGTGTGTGTGTCCAAGATCCCAAGAGAGGAGAATGGAGGAGAAGGGATTGCGGCATGACCATCCCCTCTGGGGGGTGATTTCTCACTTTCTGTCTCTCTCTTATGGCGAGCGCACACGCCCTATAGTGAAAACCTCTCCCACCCCCAAAAAAAAAGAAAAGAAAAAAAAAGTTAAACATAAATTGAGTTACCACAGGACTCATTAATTCCACTGAAAAATTCTTATACACAAATGTTCATAGCAGCATTATTCATGATAGCTAGAAAGTGAAAATAATCCAATGCCCCTCACGAAACCCAGCCACAAAAGACTATATAGTATGTAATTCCATTTATATGAAACGTCTAGAGCCACACACCTACAGAAACAGGAAGTAGTGCTTGTCTAGGGCTGGGTTGAAGGGAGTGGAGATGAGAACTGCGTGCTCATAAGTACCACACTTCTTTATAGGATAATGAAATGTTCTAAAATCAACATCGCCATGTACTAAAAGCTAAAGTGTCCTTTAAATAGATGAATTTTATGATACATGAAATATATCTTAGTAAAGCCATATGTTAAAAATCTGTATGAATGGAGAGCAGGTGTCATGATGATGAAGGTGCTGGACTTCCATATGGCCAACCTCTTGAGTCCTGGACCCGGCAGCTTGAAAATTGTGCCTGGCAAGTGTGAGTGAATGTGTGCCCAAAATCCCAAGAGGAGAATGGAGAAGAAAGGATTATGGCATGGGCATCCTAAATGGGGGGGGGAGGGATTTCTCGCTTTCCTTTTCTCTGTCTCTCTCTAGTGAATTCATGCACTCTATGGGAAAAAAAAAATCTGAGTTTCAAAAGTGCATGGAAAATGGAATTAAAGTACAAGTTTCTAAGATTCATTTTCTGTGGATGTTTTGAAGACTCCTTGTACAACCTACTTATTCTTCAAAAATCCATGGAGAATGCATATTATAACAAAAACTATGCCTGATTTTCATTTTTTGGCACGATAATAAGCTTGCACATTAATTCCATTTTTTCCACAGGTTTTTTGAAGTCCCATCTTATAGCTATATATATATATACACCCTTATAAAAATCATTGTGAGCACACCATGCATACTATCATGACTCTTGCCTTTTTTAAAAGAGAACGATTTCTTGGAGATCTTTCCATGTCAACACTATGGATCTAGCTTGTCTCTTTAATGGCAAAATAATATTCCATATTGTTTTGGCTTATTCTTCTCTTGCTGTTTTTCTCCTGTGTTTTGCTTTTACTGATGCTATTACCTCCAATGCCGAGGATGGCCATGGAATGATTTCTTAGACATCTCCATATCAGATATAAACGACTTGAGAGGCCTATTAAGTCATGCCTTTCTTGGACTTTTGCTTAGCTTTTATCTAAATAGATAATTTATACCCATGCTACATGATTCAAAAGCACGATAAATTTACAGAGAACAGTAAGTAGCCCCCGGCCAATCAGTACAGTACTCATCCCTGAGCCCAACCATTTCTAGCAGGTTATGGTCTCATCATGAACCCTCATAAAAATAGCATTCTTTTTTATTTTTTTAAAGAAAGAATTACCCTTAATTTTGTTTATTATTATTGTTTTTCAATGTTCTATAGGACATATGTGCTCACGAGAGAGAGAGAGCGAGCAAGTGAGCAGACAGGTCCAGGACGTGGTTGTGTTTGGCCTTGTGGGAGTCCAAGACCTCAACCTGTTCACACCACCTGCTGGCCCCCAAAACAGCATCCTTAAATGGGTAGGCTTAAGTGGGCTCTTCAAGATACCAGTGCAAATGGGTACCTCAGTTTTTAGAGTCAAGGTAGAACATTTCCTCTTAGTAAGCATCAAATAGTTTTGTTGTTGTTGTTTTTGGAGAGGTTTTTGTTATAGAGCGCATGCACTCGCCAGAAAGACAGAGAGAAACGGAGAGACAGAAAGCAAGAAATCACCCCAAGGGGCGATGGCCACACCGCAATCCCTTCTCCTCCATTCTCCTCTTGGGATCTTGGGCACGCATGCACACGCGCCCAGCGTGAGTTTAAGCTGCCAGGTCCAGGACTCAAACCACGGTTGACCACATGGGAGTCCAGCGACATAGCCATTACACCATCTGCTGGTCCCAACATCAACTAGTTTTAAAAAGTGAAATAATCAAACAATGGAAGCAAATTACTTTTTAGAACTCTATAACAAATTCTACATTTGGAGAAATAATACTGGTTAAGAAAGATTTAACCACTCACACACACACACACACACACAGCCTGGTAAGACACAAAGCTGCTGAAATTCTGAGTCAGACAGGCTAGCTTTCAATCTCAACTTCACTATTCATAAGTCATGAATTTAAGTTATGAGATCTCTCTGAACCAGAGCTTTCTAACCTGTAAACTGAGGAAAATATTGCCTATCTTACAAATTTATGGGCAGCAGGTAGAGGTAAAAAAGTGAAGTGACACAGGACCAGCAGGTGGCATAGTGATTAAAAAGCTAGACTCCCATGTGGTGGATTGTAGTTTGAGTTCCAGCCTGGCAGCTTGAAACTCATGCCAGGCACGTGTGTGTATGCCCAAAATTCTTAGAGGAGAATGGAGGAGAAGGGATTGTGGTGTGGTCACCCCCCGGGGGCGATTTCTCACATTCTCTCTCACTGTCTCTCTGGCGAGCACACACACCCTATAGCAAAAAGTCTCTTAAAATTAAAAAAAATAAATAAACAAGAAAAAAAAAAGAAGCAACACAGACACTCATCTTGGGAGCAAAGTTTAAGGAGGTACCAAAAAACTCAATGAGCAAAATAAATGCTATTCACAGTTTAATACACTATTTCAAACAATCAAATTAATACCCTAGGTGGACCAGCTGTTGGTCTTCATAAACACAGTTTGATTGGAATCAGGATGATTTATACAGAGCCTCTTATGTGGCACCTGCCACTTGGAAATAGGTGTCTTTCAGATGAACCACTGAGCTCTGGTTGAAGGGTGTGTGTTGAGTCCTTGGTTCCCATCAAACGTCATTTAAAACAATATTCTCTGGTGACTCTCACATCCATCCCCCAACTCTCCTGACCATGGATCACAAAGGAAATGGGGCTCTGTCCTCAAGCCATTCATCAGAGTGGCAGATTCAAATGATGTAACAGGAAGTTTTCTGTTCCTATTGTAATATAAGTGAATCACCAGTTCTCTATTGATAATTCATTATGTGTTGTTACCCTTGCGCTGCCTCTCTGAAATGCTTTTTGCCATAATGATTTTATACCCCACTTCTATAATGGCCTCCTGACAGTGTCGATCAGTTCCCGTTTCGTGTACAATAATATTATTCTGCCATCCGTCTTGGGAGAATGCTTAAAAGCTTTCTCTCATTTTCTCCATTTAACTCATGTATTATCTGAGTTTTTACATTAAATGGCCATTCTTAATATCCCATGACATGTCACCTCTTTTCTAGAGAGGACACGGATACAGTACTTACCCGATTCCAGAATCTATACTAATCGAATCATGCTTTCCCACTTCGGCCGAGAGCAGTTCGTTCGGTGCAACGGCATTTAATCTGGAGAGAGAACTTATGAGAGAGAACAAAAACAATTTAGGCTGCAGTTGGTTAAATGCGGACGCAACTGATGCAATTTGTTTTATAAAAAGGAATTAGCAGATATTGAAGTCAAGTTGTGGAACGAAGGTCAAAAATGCTCAGATTGATGGCCCGCGTACAACCGACAACAATGCTTTTTTGAAAAGCCTACCCTGGGCAAATTGTGGATAAACATTTGGGTTTTGATACTACAGAAGAAAGGCTACAGCTAAGGCTTTAAATCTACACTATGATCTAGTAATTTAAAAACACTGAAATCCATCCCTGAAATCCTGATACTTCACCCAAGCCTTGCACCGAGATGTTTAATCTGTGCTTCTCAGCACTGCCTTGAGCAATAAGCTAGAAAGCCTATTTAAGCACCTATTTTAAGGGAGAAAGAATGTCTGATCCTTGACCCACCTTCCCTGCAGATTTCAAGCACAAAAGGAAAAAGTTGAAGCCCAAATTTCTTGAAGGCAGAAAGGGACAAAACTGACTTTTGCCTTGAGGCCCCCGGGCCGAGAACATTTTGATTTTAAGAGTTAGGGACTCTCAAACCTGCAGGCTGATTTCTTTCTTCTGCTGATAGAAAGTTCCATCTCACTAATGGATTGGGGGCAGGACATGCATGGGATGTGTTTGGAGGCCAGTAATGGAGAAGATGCTCATTTCAATCTGAGAGTGGCTGGGGTTTGCGAAGAGGGTGATGGGCAAAGGCAGAGGACAATGAATCATCCATCCTACTGACGTGGGCATCAGCCCTGGAAGAAATGGATGAACTTAATTGACCTACTCAGAATCTAAACTGTGGTGACCCAAGTAACAGGGAATAGACATTCCCCTAAGCTTCGGAACCAAATAGATAGGTTTGAATTCTCTCTCTGCCACAAGCTAGCTGTGTGGTTTTGGGCTAGTCACTTAACCTCTCTGAACTTCAGTTACCTCATCTTTATTATAAGGATAACAATATCTACCTTGTAGGTGTTCATTGAAGATAACACATACATGGAAGAACTTCAAAATGTTTGTGGGGGACCAGCAGTTAGCGTAATGGCTATGTTGCTGGACTCCCATGTAGTCAACCGTGGTTCGCGTCCCGGACCCGGTGGCTTAAAACTCACGCCGGGCGCGTGTGCGTGCGTGCCCAAGATCCCAAGAGGAGAATGGAGGAGAAGGGATTGCGGTGTGGCCATTCCCCCTAGGGGGTGATTTCTCGCTTTCTGTCTCTCTGTCCTCTCCGTCTGTCTGGCGAGCGCATGCACCCTATAGCAAAAACCTCTCCAAAAAAAAAAAAATTGTGGAAAAATGGAATTAAATAATAAGTTTATTTTGAAATCCGTGCATGTATTTTTCATAACACACACTTGCCACAAACTTCGTGAGGACCCCTCTTAATAGATATAATGTAGTACGCATAGCGTCTGGCACATTCTATGTGGCCAATATAACAGAGATACCCTTGTATGGCCAGTTATAACTTGATGGATTGCCATAGCCCAAATTTCAAACAGCTAATTGGATTGTAAATTGACTTGTTTATTCCATTTAAAAACAACAGACATGTACACTGAGAAATTAAAATGATGAGAAGACTTCATATAACAGAATTTGTTTTGCACTTTAAAAATTAATCTTCAAAACTTCTTTTTGCCATTTGGGTTGCCAGGGTATCACTGGCAAAGACCCCGATAGAGAGAGGCTTTGCCATCCTCTTTATCCAAAGGTATTTATTTTATTTTATGCTTGCATTCTGGCTCATGGAACCTCTAAGCTGGCATCATGTTGGATGATAAATTCATTTGTTTGGGCAACTTCAGAAGGGAAATTTGCCCAGAAAACTGGCTGGAGTTGGCTTTGGAAAAAAACAAATTAAGTCTCTAGCAGACCGGGGTCCCTTCCAAACGAGTTCCCAGTGGGCAGGAAGTGTACGGTTCTGTATAGTGTGCAATCGACGCACAGAGCCCCCAAACCGTGTTAAACAAAGAAGACCAAGCCATTGGCAGTTGTATCGATTGGCAGATATCAGATTGCATTCCTTTGTCTACTGCCCAGCTTATTTTCAAACTCCGGTCCAACCTTTGTGGAGGAACATGCTTAAATGCTGACAAATTTCTCCCTCCGTAAGAAATTGCTCTTGCAATTTGTCTTTTTAGCTGAGCTTCTGTGGGCCTGTGTAGCATTAAAAAAAAAAAAATGTTGTCCTTGTCACCTGCCATTTTTCCAGCCAGCCTGACACCCCCGGGCTTCCCAACAGCTCTCTCCAGCAGGAGCTGTCTCCGAGCTCTTAACACCACCAAATAATTGAGGTTGTCACATCTCTTGTTCATTGTTTTTTCCAGCCCTGGAAAAATGCAAATATTTCATTGTAGTCATTAATTTTCCCATCCTTTTCTTCAAGAATCTCATCGGTGTGATCTCATGAAAAGGGCTGAAGGCATGATTACAAACACAGTGGCATCGGGCTCTTGCCCACGGTGGGGAGAATCTCATCAGATCAAATCTCAGGGAGGTCATCAATCATGCCCGCTGACAACCATTTTGCCTTCGTTTGTTACAGATGTGAACATGCTTAATTATTTGTAGTGTAATTAGTTCATGAAATGTCAGGAAATGTCAAACTGTGTTCACAGCACAGATTTTTTTTTCCCCCGCAAAGAGAGGCGAGAGCAAGTGTCAGTGGGAAATGAGAGGGACTGATCAGGAAGTGTGTGTCTGCAGGCAAATGAGAGAATGACTCTGGGGACAAATGAGGGTCAAAAATATTAGGATTA
>NW_006159713.1:1894837-1899837 GCF_000334495.1 Tupaia belangeri chinensis | reverse complement strand
GGCAGTATTGTTTCTGAAAAAGAATTTAATAGCAACAGCTAAGCTCTCAATTAGAGCCAAGCTAGAAGGATTTGCTGCTAATCTAAAACGGAGGCCAAGCTCGTGGGTAAAACCTCGCTTGGTGTTTCTGGATCTTTCATTCTGTGTATTGCAAGAATGTGCTTCCTTCCCGGATTTCGATATTGGAAATGCCACGTGATTAGATTAAGACAATCATTTTTATATCTATCTCGGTGATTGTTTTCTCTCTGCCAAATCCTCAGAAGCCCTGAACTCCACGTGGAACTGGCAAATGGGCCTTCTGATTGATTGAAACATACAGGACTTTGCCGGAGGGCCGCATAGTTAAAATGAAATATACATACAGGGTACAAGAGGAGGCCACTCTCAGCCACTGTTCAGTTAAGCAGGGATTGTCATATGGAATTTTAAAATCAGAGCTTCACTGGATCATGTAACAATCTGCTGCTAAGTGTTCAGACGGAGGCTTCGCCCCAGTCCGTGCCTGAATTCTGCAAAACCACCATGGAGTTTCCAGAAGAAATAGAGCTATTCTTCCGTGTGGGCACCTGATTCTGCCCTACAAGCCTTTTCCTTTGTTGGGAGCTGGTGATTTAATTAGTAGTGCTTTAAGTCAAATGTACCTTTCCCTGAAACAGGGTCTTTACCTGAAACAATAGCCTCTTGAGCTTTGCATGAAGCCAGGGCTGGCTTTTTGCTTCTCAGAACTTTGCAAACCTGTCAGTGGCTCCCACATGACTTTGCGGTGCTCTTTAAATGAAATTATGAGACATTATCAGATCCGAGCGGTTCTTTTGCTGCAGTGAGATAATTTCTGGAGGCAAGACACCTGGCTGGCCTCGAGTGGTGATTAATTTTATGTGTTTAGGGTACAATCATCACTCAGAAGAAAGGTTGAGGGTTGGGATGATAGATGATAGGCAGGCAGGAGATGGCCCATGGAACTGTTCTATATCATCAGTTTCTCTGATCGCTGGCACAAGTTCAGAGAGAACTTCGTTGCATCTGCCCAGAATAAAGCAATATCATAGACTTTGCAGAGCTCTGTTCTAAAAAGAGTTTGAGGACCACCACATCTGAACAGCTGGAGCTAACAAAGGTTTCCGTTGACCTTTTATATGTGTCTTCGAAAATAGCACGCGTCAGTCTCTATTTGGCATTTGAAGTACGTTCGCTTAGATGTGGGTGTGGGATGCTCTGGTGTGCTGCCCAGAGCCCCCTTTAGGACTGAAACACTCACTTCCCTCCCCCTAGTCTACACTCTCCATTGGACTCTAGAATGATGGCTACTAACTGCTTGCAGCTGCTTCCCTCACTAGGCATGTGGGCACCTTCTCACCCATGGTAAAGTAATATCCTCTCCCTGGAAATTCATATCTAAAGACAGACCAGAATGGGAGCACAAAAGCCCAGCCTCTTTGCCTTAACTTGGGACAGCTTGGAAGGATGTGTCACCCCATGCCATTGGATGTGACCTCAGCTGCAATTGCAACACCACCCAACCCCTTCTTGGATTCCTCCCTCCCTGACAGGTGGTGTTCCTGAGAGCACACTCTACATGCGAATGTCCTGTCTCGAGTCTATTTCTAGAATGCCTGACCTAAGACTGCTCATCTATATGAGAAAGTGTATATGATTCTAGTTGAGCAGTAGATAAATTTTTGTCCCCCAAACTGATATTCATGTCAGAAAAAGAAAAGATAAGAAATCCAGCCAGGGTGACAGATAGAAAATGGTGCATATGTAACATATATCCATTTCTGTAGCTTTGATGGCAAACTGCTCTCCCGCTGAAGCTTGCCTCAGTGAGCGAGGGCATTACTGAACAACTACTAATCAGGGAAATGATACATGGATTAAAGTAAACACTCTAAAAGCATTTTTGCTCAATCAAAGAGATTTAAGGGAAGGGATACTTATACCAACCAGAGGAGAAAAAAAAAAAAAAACCCTCTTTTGTACTTCAATTAGCAAACAATAATTTGGATAATTGGAAGCAAATGTTTTTCTTTTATCATATGAATTCCACAGTTCTTTGCCCAATGCTGTCCCCTGCAGGGTAGAAAAAATCAAATCAGAATCTGAACCATTCACAGGCCAAGAATCCCTGGGATTCCAGCCTAGGGAGAGATAGGGTGCATCCCAGAGGCCAGCATGTCCTATCTACGCCCTTTCCCGAAAAGATGCCATGTTTTCTGGAAAAGCAAAAGCTACTCTCTGGAAATCATTTCAGAAGCACCCACAATCACCTTCAGGCATTTCCTCCATTAATTGTGTGTGAAGTAGGTAGTTTGCTTCTTCCAGATGAAGGGCTAATGTTGTTTTTAAGAACCTCCCAGCAAAACAGTCAACCTGGGATAGTTGTCTACAAAGCAGATATTCCCTCAGCTGGGAGAGAATGCACCTGTATTAAGAAATAAATAACAGAAGTCTTGAAGCAATGCTGAAAACTCAGGTAAACACAGACAATCAGCAACTCTAAACTATTTTTCCAGAAGGTGGTGCTTTCTGAGATGAGAAGCAGGTCTGAACATAGGCTAATGGCAGCCTGGAAAAGACGGGAAGTCTCACTCTGTCCTTCATGGATAACAACTCCAGGCTGAGAGATGCCTTCCCCTCCAAGGAAGAGTGTTGAGAGCACTGGGGAGGGTCCTAGGGAATTCTGCTCCTGCCAGGCCTCACTTTGTCAACTTCCAAAGAGTCTAGGACACCCCCCTCCTTGGAAGGAAGGTGTGTCTCTACTTGTATGAGGTGGACAGACTTGATATTATGAGTTTTCCAGTGTTCAGGATGAAAAAAATTAAACCCTCAACCCCATGATCTCTTCATGCTCAGCATTCTCTCATTCTGCCAGATTGGGCTGGCTACCTGCCTTGCCCGGGTACTCTGTGATGTGATGGTCATGATGTCATACTTTACCTAAAACGGTTCATTCAATCCATCCAATGACCCCAGCATGTGAGGATTATTATTATCATCCCACCTTACAGATGAGAAAACAGAGACTGCAAGTTCCATCACTTGTCCAGTGTCACACGGTCTATGTGGGTAGACTCAGGCTGAGGGCTTCGCTTACTGGAAGCAGACAGTTCACAGACCTCTCCTCTCTGACATAGCAAACACTGGAGAAGAGAGGTGTGTTAACCAGACACCTCTTGGGGAAAAAAGTTAACCTCTTAGAAGCCAGGAAGCCAGCATTGTAGGCAGGTGCTAATATTATGAACACTACGTCTTAGACCCTGGCAGTGGAGGGGGGTGGGGCACCCCTATATATTCATTCTTCTGCTCATTTAACATTTACTTATAACCTACTCTGACAGCCCCAGGCAGTTGGCTATGACCCCAGTGATAGAGCATGCACAGAATGTTTGGGAGAGAGGGGTCTGTGGTTGCGGGCATCTTGCCTCTCCCTACATGCCACTGCTCTGGGAGGGTCCCTGGCTGGCTAATGCCCAGTTCTCTGGGAGAGGCGGTCATTTGTGGGGTACACAACTGGTGGCTGCCTTACTCCTTTCACTAAGCGAGGTGTCCTGTCCACGCCTCTGTTTCATCTCTAGTATCTCCTCTTCAGTTGTTTTGTGAGCTTCTCATTTCTGAAGTTATGCAAGTAAACCTCATTTTTATGTTGAAAGCACATCCCAGGCCTCTGCCTTGGGTTTCCACCTAATCCATTTTTGGGTCCAGGAGCTGCCATCTTGTTTCTGGCAGAGAGATTGTTTCACCCCCTCATGAGAGGATTGGCAGTTCCAGGTAGCCCAGAGATGTTATTGGGCCCCTATGGCCTAGGGAACTGAGTAGCAGAGGGTGGGAGATCACATTTCCACTGGTCCCAGGCTCTCTTGACTAAGATCTTCTCTGAGTCTCACTGTTGTGCCAACTTTGTACACAGGAAGTATAGAAAGGACCATAGGATTAGTTGTCTGGAAGACACATAGGTGTAAAAACATGGGACTCTGATAGAATCTTGGGAAGATTGGGACTAGGAAGAGCTTCTGGCCCATCACTACCACTGAACTCTCAACCTTCTGGATGCACTACAGTGGTGCAGAGGGTGCCACTGTGCAATACTGGAGCTACATGGGAGGCCCAGGTTTGGCTCTGGGTCAATCTGAACACTCTGAGCAAACTTGTGTGTATATAGGATCCTGGATGGCTGGGAGGTTGGGAGGAGGATTGTGGCCTGATGAGATCCTGTCAAGGGTACCTGTCTCTCTCTTTCTCTTATTCTCTTATAAAATAAGTTAAGTTAAGCATTCAGTAGGTGGTTTGGTGGTTGAGGTGTTGGATTCCCCCATGGCTGACTGCACCTGGACCTGGCAGCTTACTTTCTCACTGTTCCTTTCTCTCTCCCTCTCTCTCTTTCTCTGTGTCTCTCTCTTCAGTGCACATGCCTTGTAGCAAATTAAAATAATAATGATAAAATAATTATTTAAAAAACAGACTTAAAAGCATGTTTACCCTTAGATAAGGCTAAACAAGGGCTATAGAAATAAAATGCTGGCATTGCGATGTTTATTCATTTATCTGTCTATGCATTCATTTATTCAAGAACAATTTATTGAGGGACCAGCAGTTAGCATAATGACTATGTCACTGGAATCCCATGTAGTCGACCACAGTTCAAGTCCTGGACCTGGTGGCTTAAACTCATGCTGGGCGTGTGTGCGTATGTGCCCAAGATCCCAAGAGGTGAATGGAGGAAAAGGGATTGCCGCATGACCATCCTCCCCAGGGGGGTGATTTCTCACTTTCTGTCTCTCTGTCTCTGTCTGTCTTTCTGGAGAGTACACATGCCCTATAGGAAAAAACCTCTTAAAAAAAAAAAAGTTCCTGTCCTTGAGGAACTCATATATTCTAGTTGAGAAGACAGAAACTAAGTAAGACATAATAAACAGATAGTAAGTAAATAAGACACATGGCAAGCAAAATAGCGATAAGTTCTAAAGAATAAATAACAGAGCAGGGAAGAGCAGCAGGAA
>NW_006159713.1:1891497-1894677 GCF_000334495.1 Tupaia belangeri chinensis | reverse complement strand
GAAAATGGAAGAGAAGGGATTGCAGAGTGGCCATCCCCCCCGGGGGGGGGGGGTGATTTCTCACTTTCCCGCTCATTGTCTCTCTCTCTTTGTGTTTCTCTCTGGCAAGTGCACATGCCCTATGACAAAAAATAGAAAAAAAGGAATGAGATAGTTTTTTTTATGTTGGAATCCAAGTTCCTTTCCTTGAGCTTTACCTTTCTTCCTTTATTTTTAGAGAAAGAGATTTTTGCTAGAGGGCATGTGCACTCACCAGAGAAATAGAGAGGCTGAGAGACAGAAAGCAAAAAATCATCCCCCAGGGGGCTCGCCACACCGCAATCCCTTCTCTATTCTCCTCTTAGGATTTTGGGCATAAACGCATACGTGCCCAGTATGAGTTTCAAGCTGCTGGGTCCGGCACTCAAACCGTGGTCAGCCATGTGGGAGTCCAACAACATAACCATTACGCCATCTGCTGGTCCTAGGCTTTACCTTTTAATCTACTTAGATATTGGGTTTTCAGATAACAATATTTTTACAAGGAAAGTAGGGAGGGATTCTCCTTCAAGGACAAAAGCCATAATAACGACATTAACAACCTAGCCCTTCTGCCACAGAAGGAGAAGTCAGCAAACATTTTCTAAAGGTCAAGTAACCAATTCTAAGACTAAAACTTTTTGGAAATCCACCATACCTCCTAGACTTGGCCAGCTGCAACTTCCATCTGACTTGAAAGGTATGCATTTTTCATTTGCTTGTCTGTTTGCCGTAAGTATCAGGGTGAGTCTCTCCTGGGAACACGCTATCGGGAGAAATGACTATTTTTAACAAGAACTGTCTCTTGCCCCGGTCATCCATTTCTACTGTCTTTCCATCCTTGCCCGGCCAGACATTCCGCCACACCAAACCACCGTTATCCTGTGGACCCAACGTTCAGTTATTTGGCACATTGTGGGCCCTCCATAAATGCTTATCGAATCAAAGAATAGAAATCTTCCTTGTCAAACAACCTGTCATTCCTTACATTAAAACATACTCTTATATCTACCCCACCAATAGCAGCAACACAAAAGTACAGCCTCAGAGCTCCAGGTAAAGGAAGAGGAAAGCTGGAGGGAGGCCAATTCCAGGCCCCACTAAGGGCAAGGTTGGTGCCTTCATTGTCAATCTCAAGCATAAAAACAGATGTGAAAATCAAACACAGGGGGCTGGCAGGTGGCATGGTGGGTAAGGGTGCTGGACTCCCACATGGCAAACTGTGGTTTGGGTCCCAAACCTGGGGGCTTGTTTTCCCCCTTTCTCTAGTTCTCATGCTCTCTCGCTCTGTCCCTCTCTAGTCAAATTGAAATAAATACATAAACGGATAAATCAAGTTAAATAAAATAATTCTTTTAAAAAAAAGAAAAAGAAAATCAAACACAGGATTTCAGAACTGTAAACTGTTTTATCCGTGTGCCGAGAAAACCTATTCATTGCCTGAGCAGCCACTCAGGCCCACGGTTCCTTCCTTCCTAATGGGCGTCACAGTTATGTTTTCTTTTCCCCCCGGTGGCAGTGTGAGTCCTATCTGTGGTAGGATTTAGGCTGGGCTGTGGTGAAGCTGAGGAGAGGCCATCTAGGCTGGGATGACCACCTGCTGCCATTCATTTTTAGTGAATGAGCACTGTCATATAATCTAACACCTAGTTCATGTGCCTGACAGCCACCCCCTGGGCCAGGATGACATGTACAGAGCAAGAAGTAAAACATCAGGAAAACTCAAAGCAGGGTTGTCTACTGGTAAGGGAGAACTGAGAGGTTCTGCCTGCTGAGGTTGCAGCTAGTGCTTGAGTAGCCTCAAGAGAATCATCCTGGAATTTGGTTCATGTTGGGTGCCAGGAAGGAAGGCAGAGTGGGCATTGTACACATATGAGGTCTCTGGGCCCCCAGCCTCTGGGAAGAGCAGCACACAACAACGATATGACATGAAAGCCAAGAATGGCCCTTAGAAATCACCCCACAGACCTGGCTTCATCACTCACTTCTCGTCTGACCATGGGCAAAGTATTTCCCACCTCTGCCCATCTGGGTTTTCATCTACAAAATGGGACAATGGGAGTATCAACCTCCTAGAATGCTTGTGAGGGAGAATGAGTATTTACATGTTTTGTTTGTTTTGTTTTGTTTTTTAAGAGACTTTTGCTATTGGGCATGTGCATTTGCAGGAAAGACAGAGACAGAGAGACAGAAAGTGAGAAATCACCCGCCAGAGGGGATGACCACACCACAGTCCCTCCTCCTTCATTCTCCTCGCAGACACACTTCAGCATGAGTTTCAAGCTGCCAGGTCCGGGACTTGAACCATGGTCTACCATGAGGGAGTTCAGTGCCTTAAATACCATGCCACCTGCTGGCTTCCTCTTAAAGGGTTTTTAGCAGCGTTCTGGCACATGCTGCATGCTTGATAGAAGTTATTGCTGATAAAATTATGATATAGGCCTAGCCTGTGGAGCAGCCACCTACATTAGAAGGTTGAGCAGGCCTCTCAAGACCCACATGCCACTTCCCCATCCCACCTGTCCGGGCAACTCTGCTCTCTTGGAACTTTTATGAAGCAGAAACAGATGCTACCTTGGGTGAGTAGCACACCTGGTTTGCTCTATCACATCTTGCCTGGGCAAGTCTCTCTACCTTTCTGAAGTCCCACTTTATCACCATAAAGCAAGGACAATGTTCCCTACCTTTAGGGCTGTTATGAGAAATACTTGAGATAGTGAATATAAACTGTAGCATGGTGTCAGACATGTAAGAATTCAATAGACATCTACTGTCGTGACTGTGAGTATAAATATTATCATTGGCCGTGGATATTTCACAAGGCTGAAAAAAAACAATTTTTTGTCTGAAAGACCTTGGTCATGGAATGCTCCCTGGGCAAGACTGTAACAAGCAGGCCTCTAAAACCTAAGAGAACAGGTTACATTTTATCCTCACAAAAATCATATTAATGGGAGAAAACTACCAGTAGTTACTCCCACTTTGCTGATGTGATAATGGAGATTCATTAAGCAGATCATGGGATGTTGCAGACTGGGCTCCAGGTCTGTCTAAATCTTTTTTTTTTTTTTTTTCTGGAGAGATTTTTGCTATAGGGCATGTACCTTCGCCAGAAAGACAGAGAGAATCAGAGAGATAGAAAGCAAGGAATCGCCCCCTGGA
>NW_006159713.1:1839318-1891331 GCF_000334495.1 Tupaia belangeri chinensis | reverse complement strand
CTTTCCCTCCATTTTCCTCTCAGGATCTTGGGCACATATGCACACATACCTGACCTGAGTTTCAAGCAGCTGGGTCTGGGATTCAAACTGCGGTCAGCCATGTGGGAGTCCAGTGCCTTAATCACTATCCACCTGCTGGCCCCAAATCTGTCTAAATCTTAAAGCCTAGGGATCCTTCCATAGTCCAGTGAATCTCAGCCAGCAGTGATTTTGCCCCCTAGGGGATATCTGGCAATGTTTAGACATTTTTTTGTTATTGCACTGAGGAAGGGGACTACAGGTATCTAAGGGTCCAGGGATACTGCTAAACCCCCTACAATGCACAGATCAGCCTCCTTGGTAAAGAATGATTCATTTTATATTATTGGTAGTACCATGATTGAGAAACCCTACAGCTGCTTCCCACTGAGATATCCTGACCAGTAGAAGTCAGAGAGCAACAGAAGGGAGACTGAAGCCAGTGAGAGCTCTGGAGAGGACAGGCACAAATACACATGCCATCTTCCTGACCTGAGCCCAGAGGCTAGGGTCTTGTTTATTAATTTATTGAGAGATTTTTGCTATAGGGCACATGTGCTCACTGGAGAGACAGAGAAACAGAAAGCAAGAAATCATTCTCCCAGGGTGTATGGCCATGCCACAATCTCTTCTCCTCCATTCTTCTCTCGAGATTTTTGGGCACATCTGCACATATGCCCAGAGTGAGTTTCAAGCCACCAGGTCTGGGACTCCAGCTGCAGTCAGCCAGATGGGAGGCCAGTGCCTTAACCACTACACCACCTGCTGGTCCCAGGACTAGGGTCTTTTTCACCAGCTCTGGCCGAAACATGGTTTTTAAAAATATACATTAGTTGTTGCAGTAGTCATTAGTTCTTCTTACCAAACATTTCTCATTCTTTGTGGTACACAGTAAGGCCGCACAAAGACCGCCCAAAGTTAGGGGTCGCCTTATTGATCACATGACTTTCTGAGCAATGAACTATTATGAGCAAAGATAAAATCTGGTACTTTTGGAAGATGCTTGTTGATCACATGACTTTCTGAGCAATGAACTATGAGCAAAGATAAAATCCGGTACTTTTGGAAGATGCTTTAAGAGCCAGAGGATGATTTACTGTGCCCCCATTTCTCTGCTTTAGAAAAGAGAGAGAAAGATAGGACCAGCAGATGATATAATGGTTATGTCACTGGACTCCCACATAGTCAACCGTGGTTCGAGTCCTGGACCTGGTGACCTAAAAGTCACACTGGACACCTGCAAGTGTGTGTCCAAGATCTCAAGAAGAGAATGGAGGAGAAGGGATGGCGGCATGGCCGTACTCCTGGGGGGGTGGGGGGATTTCTCTCTTTCTGTGTCTCTGTCTCTCTCTGTCTTTACAGTGAGCACACATGCCCTATAGCAAAAATCTCTCTCTTAAAAAAAAAAATACAAAAGAGAGAGAGATTGAGCATGCTATCCTCAAGTCGAGTCTCTAAGTGAAGATGACACCCCAGCATACCTCTGATGACAAGTAGCATGAAGAAGAAATAAGTTTTCATTATTTCAAGTCCCTAATATTTGGACCTTCTTTGTTCCCAAAACTTAGTAGCAGCATAGTTAGCCTCTCCTGAACAATACCATTGCTGACTTTTGAAAATAGAGAGGTTTCTTTCGAAACTTGGATTTTCTAACTCTCTTGGGAAATGAAAAACTCTGGGTCCTCAGTCCATATGGCAAGATTAGGGACACCTGCTCTCCAGTTTGTCACAGCGTCCACATGATGCAATTCACCTCTCTGTATGATCTGCTTGGGTAGTATGGTACTTGAGTTTGTGAACCCTAATAACAACCTTGTCAAGAGTCAGTTTTGCCAAATTAGGGATCTGGAAAAGTATTTCACCTGCTTTGAACCTATTCAGGAGAGGATGGGGGACCCTCCTCTTCACTGGAGTGAGCAGAATTAGAGGACCAGATGAGGAGACCAGGTAAGGAGAATTGGAGGCCCTGCCACCTAGAATGATTGCTCCAAGTTTTTAGGGAAGAGATTGCAACTCATATTTCCCACAAATAGGCGATGACTTGCTACTCTGTTTGGAAGATACTTTTTTACATCCTTCATTCACTCACTTATTTGTTTATCCGTTCCATTCTCCGTTAACTTATCCATTCGCTCATTTACTTATGTATTCATTTATTTGTGCCTCTCATTTATTCATTCACAGTTGCTTAGTTATTCACTCCCTTGTTTATTTATTTAAGGATATTTATTAAGGGTCCCTATGTACATACCAGGTCTTTGCACCGTCTCCCCGGTACATGCCAGTCAATAGCGAGATCTGCTTATGAAGGCATGGTAAGTTTTCTACAAAGATGGCTGCCAATAGTTCCTTGGATTTCTGTTTGCATGTACTATTCCTCCTAAGTAGAGATGGAGTCTACTTCCTCTGGAATTTAGACTGGCTTTGTGACTTGCTTGGACCATTGGACTGCAACAGAGGTAATGTTGTGTCAGTCTGACCCTAGGCCTCAAGAAGGCTGGCATCTTCTACTTTTGCTCCCTTGAGATACAGTCACTTTGAGTTATTTGAAGGTGTATCTTCCAGCTCCACATGAGCTGCCCCAGATGACACCAAATGGAACAGGGGTGAGCTATTCAGCTGAATCCAACAAGGCTGCTGACTCGTGAAAGAATACATAGTTGTCATTGTTGTTTTAGGTGACTGTTTTGGGATGGCTTGTTACATAAATAATAAGAGATAACTGAAACAGCATGCATTTGACAAAGGAGGTCCCCAGGAAGAATGTTAAAACTGTCAATTGCCTTTTTATAACTATTTCTATAAAGCATAGAGAAAGAGAGCTAAAGAAGTTAATAAATTTTCAAACAGAATTCAAAGAAAATACAGCAGGCCTAGAAGAGTCTTTCCAGCTGGCCAAAAAATGCTCTCAATGTAGGAAGAGCAGGGTTCTAATCAGATCAAGGCATAGCTTTAAGTCATTTGTTGTGAATTCAGAAATGGTAGAAGTTATTGAAACCTAACGGATCCTCTTAGCAAGGTTAAAGTAAGAAGTTTTTAAAAGACTTATTAATTTAATTTTATGTATTGTAATTATCATTTTTAAATTTGCTATAGAGAACCTGTAACTACCAGAGAGAGACAGAGAAAGAGAGAGGGAAAGTAATAAAGTAAGCCACCAAATCCAGGACTCGAACTGCAGTTGGTCATGTGGAAGTACAACACCTCAGCTATCATGCCACCTGCTGGCCCATCAAGTAAGAATTTTAAGAACACTACCCTAGAAAGGTATCTCAGAAAGCATTATTACCATAGCTTTCAGGGCATGAAATAAATACTATCAAGATTAATAGCTAACCCATGAAATTTTTCAATGAATTATACTGATGCAAGCACTACCTGCTGGAATGAAAAGGGACACAAATACTCAAACTAAAAAGTTGGCTCTGGGTCCCTAGTTTTTGTTGTTGTTGTTTATGTGTTTATTTTTTTATAATCAAAAACCTCTCAGAGGATAAGTCTGAAGGTTAGAGAGCTAATGCCAATGCTGGGAAGAAAATGAAATTAGGGACCTTCTAGGGAAAAGTACGGGTCAGTATCAAATAATATTCCATGTGCCTAAAAGACGGAGTTCTGGAAGCATATGCCCAATTAGATTTCAGAATTACCGTGAATCAGTGAGTGCTATGTGCTTCACACTCTTTTTTTTTTTTTTTTTTTTTAGGGTTTTTTTCTTAGGGGGGTTTTTTTTTTTTTTTAGAGGTTTTTGCTATAGGGCGCATGTGCTCACCAGACAGACAGAGAGAGACATAGAGACAGAAAGTGAGACATCAGCCCCGAGGGAGGATGGCCACGCCACAATCCCTTCTCCTCCATTCTCCTCTCGGGATCTTGGGCACACATACATACGCGCCCGGCGTTGAGTTTTAAGCCACCGGGTCCGGGACGTGAACCGCCATTGACTACGTGGGAGTCCAGCGACATAGCCATTATGCTAACTGCTGGTCCCACACTCTTTTCTTTTTTGAAATTACCGCGGTTACTCTGTTTATGTTCCACCTTTGTATGTCAAATGTAGGAGTGCAAACAACTTGTCTTTTCATTTTATAGCTCTTGAAGGAACTTCTCAAGAAGCTCTTCACCTGCCTCTGGCCCTAATTTATATCTATATCTTGGACTTCTAATAGACGTTATAATGGTTTGTGACTTGTTTATGAGGAGGGATGTATTTTGCATGCAAAAGGGTTGTGATGTGGCTACAAGGAGGATTGGAGTAGAAGGTTTTGAAGATGGATTCAAAAATTGCTCTCATCCCTAATGTCCTTTGAAATGGGAGTTAGCCTCTTCTATAAAGAGTTGGGGCCTATTTTCTTTCTTCTTGAATCTGAACGGCTCTGTGTTGTCCTTTGAACTTGAACATGTGACAGAAATGATGCTCTCTCCTTTAAAAGAAAGTTCAGTCCAGATTATCAAATGTTGGGAGACTACATGGAGAAAGAAGTCATATGGAGGATAACCAAGGAACATTCCAGGACAGCTGGAACCAAGATCCCATGAACTAAGCCGTCTTGAATCCTCTAGCACCTGACAAGCCACGCCAGCCAATCCCATGTGAAGCAGAGAGATAAGTTATCCCTGATGAGTTGAGATCTACCCAAATGCCAGCTCACAGAATCACAAGTAATAAAAGGTTGTTTTTGTAAGCCACTAAGTTTGTGGGTGATTTGTTACACAGCAATAGATAACTGAAGCAAGGGGCTTTAGCAGGCACTTTCTCAGCTTAAACTGATGAAATTGCTTCCAATTCACTCCAAATCAAAGCCGAGCTGTCAGAAATGACATCTCCAAGCCCCACACCTCATCAGTAGCCTCACTTCCCGACAGGCTTTGAAACAGCTCCCAACATGAGTGCTAGGAGGCTCACCAGGGAGCCAGATGCTGCTACTGAGAGCACTTTCTTTGCCAAGTTGACGTCTTATTTCTTTAACTTCCAAGGAAAAATGAGGCGTAGAGGACGAGAGAGGAAGAAATGACATTGGTGTTCTACTTTCAGATGCCGAGCAGAGTTTGTCTATTGTCCTAATTCTTCTTTTTAGCTTTTACTTACTGAACAATTGTTATGTGCCAGGCACGTAACATATATGAGGGGACTTCAAAAAGTCCACAAATAAATGGAATTAAAGTAGAAGTTTATTTTAGTGCAGAAAAGAATCAAACTCCATGCATAATGTTTTCCAAGCACTTTTTGGAGACTCGCTTATATATCTTTTTTTTTGAATATTTATTACATTTTATTTATTCACTGATTTATTTTAATTTGACCAGAGAGAGACATAGAGAGCAAGAGAGAGGGAAGGCGAGAAAGCAAGCCACCAGGTCCAGGACTCGAACTGTGGTTGACTATGTGGGAGTGTCCAGCGCCTTAACCACCATGCCACTTGCTGGTGCCCTCACTCATATATCTTTTAAAGAAGATTCTCTTGAATTCCCATTTGCAGATGACAAAACTGAGACTCCCAGAAACCTGGTTGAAGTCGATCAAGTAGGAAGTGGGGAACATGGGACAAGAACTCAGTGTTTCTGGTGTCAAAAGCAGGCCATTAACTTGTTTGCTATGTCCTGCATCCCTTCAGAATGTACATGCTTTGGTTGTCCTAGTCACACTAAACTCTGAAAATGAAAATATGATTTGTGTATCAGGTATCGATTTTAGATTTTTGCCATAGAGTGGATGCGCTCACGGGAGAGAGAGAGAAAGAGAGAGAAAGCACCCCCCAAGGGGATTGTCCGCTCCACAGTCCTGTCTCCTTTCCTCTCTTGGGATTCAGGGCATGTATGCACATGTTCCTGGTGTGCTTTTCTTTCTTACTTTATTTTTTTTTTGAGCATACTATACATGTTATCATCAACAAGTAATAAATTATTACTGTGTCCCACAAATGTCTTGCCTCTCTATTTTTTTCTCCCTAATTTCCTATCCTATACTCTTCACCGCTCCCACCTTCCTTCCGCACTGTCTCCAGTGTCCGTAACTATTTTCCATGTTTTTATTTCCTCCAGTCTTTCAGTGTGTTTTTTAGGCCACCAGGTCTAGGACTCGAACTGCACAGGCAGCTGTGTGGGAGTCAGCATTTCTTTTTAGAGATTTTTGCCTTAGGGTATATGTACTTGCTGGGAGAGAAAAACAGAGACAGTGATCGAGAAGGTGAGAAATCACATCCTCCCACACCCCCGGGAGGGATGGTCAGTCTACAATCCCTTCTCCTCTGTTCTCCTCTCAGGATCTTGGGCAAATACATACGCACCCGGAGTGGCTTTTAAGCCACCGGGTCTGGGACTCAAACAGTGGTCAGCCATGTGGGAGTCCGGTGATGTAACCACTATGCCATTAGCTGGCCCCTGGAATCCAGCACTTTAACCAGTACACTACCTGCTGGCCTGGTACCTCTATATTTGAAAAGCTGAATAACAGCGAGATGTAGCTCCAAATAGTTAAGAACCTCAACTGGGATGAAGTGCAAGATAGGCAGAATGACTGCGGAAAGTAAAAGAACTATTTTTAAAAGAAGGAAGATGTATTCGGAACTTAATTTGCACTCAGCAATGTCCTGGGAAATAGTTTTACTTGTTTAATTTATAGATGAGAATCAGAAGCTTAGTAACTCACCCAACGTCACAGAGCCAGTGAATAGCAGAGGAGAAGTTCAAATCCAAGTGTTTCCAGTGCTAACCTCCATCCATGTTCCATGGAGCTAGGCTGGCCATCAGAGGAACAGTACCTCCAGAATGCCATTATGCTGAGTTGAGCATCCATATTCACAGTCAAAGATATTGTGGGGGTCCCCTTTCTAAATATAAGGTTGGGTTTCAAAACTTTAAGTGGCAATGACTAGTCCTCTAGCATCTTGAATTAACTGATAATGTTGATCTGGATATGTAACTAGCTCAAAGAATATGAAAGGTGCACAGATTCATAGAATCAAATAATCTGGAAAAGGGTGTTACACAGGATATCCAGTAACCTTAATTTACCAGGGGATCCTCAAAAAGTTCTCAGAAAATTATAGTAGGAAAAAACTACATGAAGTTCAAATTTATTTTTGTACCAAAATACACTCAATTGTTTTTAAAGAGAAAGATTTTTGCTATAGGGCACATGTGCTTGCTGGAGAGACAGACAGAACAGAGAGATAGAAACCAAGAAATCACTCTCAAGGGGGGAAGACCATGCTGCAATCCCCTCTCCTCCATTCTCCTCTTGATATTTTGGGCACTCACACACATGCGCCCAGCAAATACACTCAAATTTTAATTCTTTTTTATGAACCTTTTGCAGTCTCTTCATGTTTTAAATTTTCCTCATGATTCCTTCGATTTTTAATTCATTTGATGGTATTTACTAAACATGCCTCATTTCAGTGTTATTCTAATTAATCAAGATGCATTAAGGAACAAGACAAAAGGCCTACCCTCAGGAGATCTATTAATATATTCTAGTGGAGGAGACAAGCCATACGTAGTTTTCTTCTAAACAAATCTCTTTTTGTAAACAAGAAACGAGCCCAAGATTATTTAGAGAAAAAAGGAAAACATCAAACTCCCCATTATCCTCCACTCTCCATTTATGAAAATGTAAACAAATTTAAAAATCTGGAATAAAATCCCAGCGTGCAGTGATTTTTACCCAGTGCCTTTCTCCCCACACACCACCCCCATTAGGAGGTCAGGCTGTGGTTAAAGAGTATTTGGAGCAACCTGACTAAGAAGCTCTCTTTAGCCACCCCCACACCCCGGTTGACCACAGGAATCCTCACTCAGAGCTTCCCAATGCAGCCCAGCTCCCAAGAGTCTCTTTAAAATGGGGCAGGAAAGCTCTGAGACATACCTTTCCCCTTACTGATAGCAATTAATGTGCCACAAGTCATTGCCAAAATAAGCTGCTTATTTTAAAGCAACTCAAACAGGCTATTTCATTTTCTAGGCCCATTCATTAAGATGTCGATTCACCTTTTGCAGAACCAGTTGAAACCCTATTTAGGAGAATGACCACGGTTCCAACTTTAGCTTAATTCCTTGGACTTGGAGGTTATTTACTGCTTTGTCATTCAGAGAAGGCAAGAGAATATCTTATTTTGCTGTAGAATTTAAAGGCAAGGCGTAGTGGGGGAGGGGAATGAAATTACCAGTTAGAATAACTGGCCAGCATTTCTAAGGTCATGGAAGTGTCATCAACCCTCACGGATGACAACTCTAAAAAAAAGAAAAAGAAAAAGAAAAAATAGTAGTTTTAAAAGGGAAAATACCAATTATTGTCTTGTCAAACAAAAAACTAACCATTGTGTTTTTCATGAACACCCAGTGGCTTCCACCAATTTTGCAAAGCATATTTCCCCTTGGGCGGGGATTGTCAAGTCTTCCCTTCTATGACATCCTTCCATTGACATACTAGAGGCCCCAGGGGAGGAGAAATCCACCCAGATATTTGTAGCTCTAAAAGTTCATTTGCGTCATTTGCGTCCAAGATGGGTCATTATTCTAGGCTCAAACCACATCCTGCAGAATGAAAACAACAACTGACCTTTGACCAAAAACTGGGGAGGAGGTGGCAGAAGGAACTGGAAAACTGTTAAGGTGTTAAAAGACACAGCCAATGTTTCAGGGGTTTTGAGAAAC
Organism: Tupaia belangeri chinensis; assembly: GCF_000334495.1. Classification (NCBI taxonomy): domain Eukaryota; kingdom Metazoa; phylum Chordata; class Mammalia; order Scandentia; family Tupaiidae; genus Tupaia; species Tupaia belangeri. The sequence goes on along the minus strand of NW_006159713.1, from coordinate 1,882,661 downwards.
AAACTCTTCCTGCAGTGTAATGTAATTACAACCTTTTCTTGGCTAAGTGTAGTACCCTGGAGATTACTATAAGTAACTTATAATAGAATTTTTATTAGCGGTAGTAATTTTTTATGATAATTAGAGTAATCTGCAGCCCATAAAACTGGAAGATATATAGTTATATCTTTTGTACAGGAAAAGTGTTTCTTCCATCTATGGAAACACTGGAAATGGACAATGCAGCTTTATGACCAGCGTTGGCTTTTATGCTGGGCTGTTTGGTGTTTCTTTCCTTATTAACACTCTTCATTACATTGGCAGTAAACATTTGATGACAAATTCAGTGTGTTCAATGGATCACGAGGCAGTAGAAGCATCTCCAAATGCCTGCTTGCCCAATGTCCTCCTCCTCCCTTTTTCTCCTTTAACCAGAGGTTTCTCAAAGGCAAGGTCATTTGGTGACAGGTCCATATTCCAGCTCAATCCTGTCATCTGTGATCTGGGTCAGAACTATCACAGAATGATCCAACTAAGTCATAATTTCAAGTGAACTCAGGGATTCTAAGTCTGCCCAGAGGGGTATTGTGAAAGACTTAAAAAGAATACACAACTATGTTGTTGTTGACCATGCACTATAAAGGGTTGTTATAGTAGGAGTTGTAACAAATAAACCCTCAGTTTTCAATGACTTAACATAAAAGATACTCGCTATTTTGGTTTTTCTATTAGAAAAGTTAAGGTGAATCTAGTCAGGGAGTATTTTTTTTTCCAAGTGATAATTCAGAGACCTAGGTTCCTCATAATAGATTATGCTGATTATCTTGGAGCCTCATAATAATCTTCACCCATCTGACATGTGCAGAAGAGAGAAGGAAGAGGGTATCTATTTACTGAAAATACCATCTTAGGCCAAGCCACCATAGCACAGAGATAACATAAATGCCCTACAAGGCTGGAAGCCATATGTCCAGCCACAGCTCAGATCCCTAGGTTGGTCAGAAAAACATGCCAACAACAAGCACAGGTGCCCCAGCTCCTGAGGAACTGGAAGGTCAGGGAAAGGGCCTAGCAAAGTGGCAAGACTCTGTCAAGACTATGCTTCTGTCTCTCTTTCATGCACATATTCTCTATTGTAAAAATAATAAATAAAATGCTATCTCAGAATGAAGCATCCAATTGGTAAGAACTAGTCACATGGCCACAGTCAGTTGCAAAAAGACCTAGGAGATTGAGTCCTGGGCATGGCAGCTGCCCTATTTCAATAACTCCACCCTATGGAGGAAACAGCAAAAATACTGTCTTATACTGTGGGGTAGCTAGGCCCATCCCAGCCCTATGGCATAAGACATAGGAGACATCAACATTTCATGGAAATTGCATATTATAGAAAAGCTATGCACGGATTTCAAAATTTTTTTTTTAACCAAAATAACCTCATATTTTATTGGGTCATCGCAAAAGTCAGGATGCATTTTTGCATAGAAAAATACATCCTGACTTTTTCGACGACCCAATATTTCTATTTTTCATGAACTTTTTGGAGGCCCCTTATATTTGTAGTCTGTATGGAAAGATATATGAGATGCCAACTCTTCACAGAAGCAGAGCAAAATGAGTATCAAGTGTGAGAACAAAATTCTGAAGTCAGGCCATCTGTGTTCAAAGCCAACCTTCCCCCTTTATTGTCAGGTTATTTAATCTCTCTAACCTCAACTTATTCAGCTCCAATAAATGAATAAAAATAGCTAATATGAATTGAATACTTAAGATCCACTACACTATCCTACATGCCATACGAATGTTATTTCTTTTCATTCCTTACATTGACAATTACAATTGTCCCTTTACAATTCATTGTACAGAAAAAAAGGTAAATGACAAGTTAATAAGCCAGTAACAGTAAGTTTCAGACAATGGACTCTATGAGGTAGGTGATATTATTATCTGAGGAAATAATAATAACAACAGGAAAGTTGAGGGACAGAGAGGTTAAGTACATTACCTAGGATCACACAGGATCAGGGTTTTATTCTAGATCTCTTAGGCACTAGTCACATGCATTCCATAGAGTTGCTGTGAAGAATACATGAGTTGATAAATAGAAAAAGATCTTAACAACTAAGAAGCACTGAATATACTTATTTATGCCACCAAATATCTTCTCTATCAGCTTGTTGCAATACCTAAACTAAATTAGAATTATTGTTTTAGATTAAGGTAGCATTTTTTCAAAGACTATTCTGCTTAAGTCCATTTTTAAAGGAGACTCCCCCCAAAAAAGGGGGTCAAATAAATGTGAGAATATTGAATACCCTATCTTGCAGACTCATGGGCATGTCAGCCTATCAAAGGCTTTGGTGAGGCCTACAATTAAAAAACCTGTTTAACTTTATTTCACTCTGCAGTTCTCAAATGCATTTGCTTTTGCAACATGTCTCAGAGTTAAACCAAGAAAAATCTTGATTGGGTAATCGACTGGAAGTCAACTAATTAGAATTCTTAATTAACCAGAAATGTGTCCCTTTACAATTCATTGTAGAGAAAAAAAGATAAATGACAAGTTAATAAGCCAGTAACAGTAAGTTTCAGACAATGGCCACAAATGGGAAAATATTTTCCATAAGAATGACAGTGATATTATTCTTAATAAATAGGAAATAAAAATCAATTAAACATAACAAGAGTAACAGAAAATATAGACAAAGTATAGAAATAGATTAGGTATATAAAATGTGGTGATTAATAAGCATAAACTCTTACAATTAACCAAAGAAATGTATACCGAAATGATAAAATCCTACTTTTCAAGAGAATGAGATTTAATAACTTCCATGTTGGTCAGGGTTTCAAACATAAAAATATTTATGCCCATTGGTTTACTAATGCCACTTCATTTTGGGGGGCGGGGCAGAGGAGAGACTTTTGCAATAGGGTGTGTGTGCTTGCTGGATAGAGAGAAGGAGAGGGAGAGAAAAAGTGAGAAATCACTCCCACAAAGAGGGTTGGCCATGCCATAATCCCCACTCCTCCATTCTCATCTTGAGATTTGGGGCATGTACTCATACGCACCCAGCGTGAGTTTCAAGCCACTGGGTCCAAGACTCTAACTTCAGTCCACCATGTGGAGTCCAGTACCTTAACCACTATACCACTACTGACCTCAGTCATATCACTTCTAGGAAAGTATCTTTAAAAAAGTAGAGATTCTAATAAATAACTATGCACAAATATTTTTATTGTATTACTATTTATACTATCGGATAAAGAAGATCAACCTGATTGCAGAAAAAGGGTGAAAATATCATGGTTATTTATGGTTGAATATTATGATGAATCTAAAATAATATTTTCAAAGCAATATTAATAACAAAGATGAGCTAGCATCAGAGAGTGTTGTGTTATTACACAGTAACACAACAGCAGAGGTAACACAACATTCTGTGATGCTGGACCCATGTGGGAAGGTTCCAGGTTCACATCCTAAGGTCTCCCTGTACACATTGGGCATGTACATGTGCCCATCACATGAGCTGGCTGGGGGAGGATCATGGCATGAAGAGTATATCGGGAGTGACTCTCTCTGTGTCTCTCTTTTGCATGGACGAAATAAATGAATAGACTTAAAGAAATAACAAAGAGGGGTCAGCAGGTAGCATAGAGGCTAAGGTACTGGAGTCTTATGTGGCTAACCATGATTTGAGTTCCAGACTCTGCAGCTGGAAACTCATGCCAGGCACATATGCATGCATACTGAAAATCCTAGTAGAAGAATAGACTAGAAGGGATTGTGGCATAGCCATCCCCACTGGGGGGGCATATGTGTGTGTGTGTGTGTGATTTCTTGCTTTCGGTCTCTGTTTTTCTGTCTCTCCAGCCAGCAGATGTGCCCCATAGTAACAATCTCTCACAAAAAAAAAAAAAAAAAGAACAAAGGAAAATTCTCATGATATAATTACTAATAGGACCATCAGCAGATATAAAACTACATTTGTAGAATTATCTCAATTGTATCCATCTACCAGTGGGACAGAAAGAGATGATAATAGTGATCTCAGTTGTAAAATTAGAGGTTATTTTGTTTTATAATTTTTTGCCTTTTTGTATTTCCCAGCATTTCCCCAACGACCATGAATGATTTTTGTCATCAGACAAGTAAAGCAAAAGCAAACAAACAACAACCAGAGTTAGGGTTAAAATAACCAAAGAAGACATTTTCCGATGGCTGCTGATTCAGGTCGGCCTCCTCTCCCCTTTGCACACCCCAGTCTGCATCCTGAAAACTGATGTTTATTCAGAATGGCAACCAGAAGCCCTGGGAGAGCCTCAGTCACTGAGAAAATATTCTGCTGAATTTACCACACTGAACTTCCCGAGGCAGGAACGTGCAACACCACATCTTGCAAAGATTTTCAGAGCAACAAGATTTGAAACCAAAGACTTGGCTAGCCCTTATTGAATATATTAACCAAAATAGCACATTAAGAGAGAATTCTGATCAGGTGAGTTTCTACTGTATAAATGGTGGTTTAATTATTTGCTGCATTGGTTGACTTAAACCTTGGCCCTTTTTTGCTTTCTTTTTATCTTTTCTATTTTTTTAGAAAAAAAATAACATGGAAAACTACATAACTCAGTTCCGGCACCCTCTCTCCACTTTCTCCTGTGGCAGAGATTATTTTGTATTCACTAAAGCCCATAGTTGTTCCTTCTTGGGTACACAGACTGTATTTCCCAGTCTCCTTCGCAGGTAGGGGTAGCCATGCACTGCAGAGTGGCTAAAGGAAGATGATCAACAGCAAGGTACAGTTCATAAAACCTTCCCATATGTTATCAGTTCTGTTCACTCTTGGTTCTGCCACCTGCTGGATACATGGATCTAACAGAGACAGCAAAAGCCTAAGGGATGAAGAGCCATTATGAGAGAGCAGCCTAGGTCTAGCCACTATAGGGTAATGGTAGTAGCACGATACTCTGAAGTGTTGGAAGCCATGTGGAAGATTAGGATTTGGTTCCTGGCTCTCCTGGCTCAACCTGTGTAACCCAAGTGTATGTGTGTGCCTGTGATGCTCATTGGCTAGGAAGGCTATGGGGATAATGGCAGAGCAAGGTCCTGTGGGAATGCTTGTCATTCTGTCTCTCATGAAAGGAGTAAATAAGCAAATTTAAAAACAACAAGAACAACAAGGAAGAAGGTTGATTCCCTGAATGACCGCAAGGAGCACAGAGAATGCATAAACATGCAAACACACACCTACACACAGAACAGGACCTTGTGGGACCTGTGCCATGGATGAGAAATGAACAATTATCATATCATATCCCTGAAGTTGCAAGGAGCAGTAGATGTTTGTTTCAGCAGTTAGCTTACCCTGACTAGTATGTCACCTTACTACAAGTTCACTCAGTGCATTATTTTTGGTAGGCTACTTTAGATTAAGATATTTTAGAGACATACTTTAGATTAAGCAGAAGATTTAGAGATTATCTGACTCAGATTTCCATTGTAGCTCCACCACTTTTCTACCTTGAGGATCTTGAGCAGTTTAGCTCTTTCTCTTGAAGCTCAGTGACCTTTCCTGTCAGTGGAATATCAAAACAGTATCCATCTCATAGTGTGACATTTAAATTAATGTATGTAATCAAGTACTTAGCACAGTTCCTGATAAGAGTACACAAGCAACAAGTGGGAATTTCTTTTTCTTATATGAACAAGACTCATCATAGCAAGTGCTGTTCTCAAAGACAAACTAAACTTCTCAATCTGAAAGCAGAGAGACAGGTCCCAAGTCCGTCTTCCACATACTATTTCTTCATCTAGACACTACCTACAACGATTGCAGTCCTAGAATTGTGCTTGTCGCCCTATTCACCATCTTATACTGAAATATGGTTCAAAAACTAAGAGAATCGGGAACCAGCAGTTAGCGTAATGGCTATGTCGCTGGATTCCCACGTAGTCGACCGCGGTTCGTGTCCCGGACCGGGTGGCTTAAAACTCACGCCAGGCGCGTGGGCGTGCGTGCCCAAGATCCCGAGAGGAGAATGGAGGAGAAGGGATTGCGGCGTGACCATCCCCCCTGGGGGGTGATTTCTCGCTTTCTGTCTCTATGTCTCTCTCTGTCTGTCTGGCGAGCGCACGTGCCCTACAGTGAAAATCTCTCCAAAAAAAAACTAAGAGAATCAAATGGAAGAAATTGCAGCAAAGGATCCTAAATGACTGTTTGAGTATAGTTGATGCCAGTCCAGTATTCTCGGGACAAAACTCAGCAGAGAATAAGACTGTGAAATAAAATGCCTTCAGTCATTCATTTATTAAAGAGAGAGAGATCAAGTGTTATCAGGCTATCAGGCATCATGGTAGGTTCCGGGTTTATCATAACAGAAGGAGATCATAGTGGAGTGGTTTAGATGCTCTAGGTCAGAAACAAGTTAAAAACTGAGAAATGCAGGGCTATATCTCCCTTCTGTAGATGTTCAACAAATACTGAGCATGGAAATGTGCCAGGCTCTCTTTTGGGTGTTGAGGGTTCATCAGTGACCAAATGAGAAAAATAAAAAATATTGCACTTATGTTTACTTTCCACACAATGTACAGATAATTTAGCAAATACATAAACTAACTCTATTTTATGGTAGATGGTGTCAGATATATAAAGAAATGTAAAGTCAGCAAATGGAGCAGAGAATAGAGCTTTCATTAAGCGCCATAGCATCATTCTCTATGCCAGCCTGGCATGGGGGGTGGGGGCGATGGCACTGTAGGGTGGTCAGGGAAGCCTCAGTGAAAGAGTGACCTTTACGGAGTCCAGAAAGAGGTTGAGGAAGGCACCATATTGTTATGCAAGGAAAGTGTGCGCCAAGCAGAGGGAAAAACAAGGGCCAAGACACTACAGCGGATGCCTGCTTGGGGTGCTCAAAGCACAGCAAGAAAGCCCATGAGGCAGAGTGAAAGGAGCACTCTGTTTTAGTCCTGTAGTATTTCCCTTCATGTCACACTTAGTACTGCCCCTGTGGTGTCTCTGCTTCTGCAAGAATGTGACAGCTTCCAGCAAGAGGGTACAGAGTGTGGAAAGGTAGGAGATGGAGGAATGTGATAAGAGAGGATATGAAATAAGCGAAAGACAAGTATTTTCATGCTTGCTATCATGATGACTCTCATTATCTTTCCTTTCTTATCCAGTGATAAAGAGATTGTAGCCCTGAAGGTCAGTAATGGGGAGGGAGTGAAGCTCTTATGATGTAAGTGGTTGCTCAAAGGACATGGCAGGATAAAACAGGCAAAGGGCTGCAACTTCGTGATGCAGATGAGGTGGATGAGTGTTAAGAGGGCAGAGGGCAAAGGCGAATACCCCACAGCAGTCCCCAGAGATTCTGCTTCCCCTTGACACTACTTTGTCAATGACAAGGAGAAGAAGGTGGGCCAAGGAGTCATTGGCAGTGTCTACTCTACGTTGAAGCTAGAAAGCTTCTAGGAATAGGTGGTCTGATCTTTCCTGTTGTTTCACTGATTCATAGATTCTTACACTCTGGGCAGGAACTCAAGCCTGGATGAGAAACAACATCATTTGGGACAATTCCAGCAGATATCTCAGGAGTCTGGCGGCACCCTGGGGTGCTTCACTTTAATACAAAATTTACCATTCAGAGAACGTCAAGTGTGAGCTTTTAAATAGGATTTCTTTTTTTAAATTGACTCTTGGGGTCAGCAGGTGGTGTGGTGGTTGAAGTGCTGGACTTTCACATGGCCAACTGCAGTTCAAGTCCCAGACCCAGAGGCTTGCAAAATCATGCCAGGTGCATGTACAAGCATGCCCAAAATCCCAGGAGGAGAATGGAAGAGAAGGAATTGCAGCATGGCCATCCCCTCCTGGGGGGTGATTTCTAACTTTCCCTTTCACTGTCTCTCTCTGCAAAAACCTTTAAAAACATAATTTACTTTCAACCTCTTTTCAAATTATTAATTCTATTTATTTATTTATTATTATTAAGTTTGCTATAGAGCATGTGTGCTCACCAGAGAGACAGAGAGAGAGAGAGAGAGAGAGAGAGGAGAGAGAGAATGAGAAAGAAAGCCACTAGGTCAGGGACTGAAACCGTGGTCAGCCATGCGGAAGTTCATTCAGCACCTTAACCACCACACCATCTGCTGGCCGCCAAATTTTCACTTTTTGAAGAGGTAAAATTTATCATGATCGTACAAAAACTCAAAAATCATACATTGAAACTTCCTTGCTATGCTGTTCTCCAGCCACTCAATCTCCTTGCCAATTCTAACCAATGTCCTCAGTTTCTTATGTATCTGTGTTCAGAAGAGATCATGTTGCCATACCTTCATCTCCTCTCCCCACCCTTTAGTATAAATGATAGCACTTGCTTTTTTCACTGAATCACAAATCATCACAGAATTCTTTGTTCTTTTATGGTTGTGTAGTATTCCATCACGTGAGTAAACCATGATTTATTCAACCAGTGCTTCCCCACCGCCATGAATGGGTGTTTGGGTTTTCACCAATGTTCTGCTATTACAAACAATGCAGTAATGAATGGCCTTGTGCACACAGCATTGTGTCCATATTTGAATATATCTGTGGATGGTTTCCTGGAAGTGGAATTTTTCTGTCAAAGGGTATGTGCACTTGAGATTCCAATAGATGCTGTTGAAATGCCCTCTTAGAGGTCATTCCTCAGAGGCTGTTACCCTCTCACCAGCAATGTATAAGGGTACTTTCTTTCCACACACCCTCACCTATAGCTTGTTTTCAGACTTTTTCATCCCTGTCAATCTAATTGGAGAAAAATGAAATGTATTTAATTTGACTTTTCTTTTTTTTATTTTTTTTAATTTGAGTTACTTGATTATGAGGGTAATTACCTCCTTGGAGTAAATTTGGCCCCTCTAGATCTACACCATGGCCTTTTCTGCCCAGCTCTAGTGCTGAGAAGTTGACCTTTGTAGATGGTCACATCTCTTGGGCTTTCTTGCCCCTGACTTATAGTTGGGCTTGGCTGGTAGAAGAGGTTTGGAGGAAAGCGGAAGGAGGAAGGGGAGACACTTCTCCTACCTCACTGAGTTCTGGCTGGTTCTGGGGTCAAGGAATGCATTGCTCTGTCCATGGGCACAGAGCCTCAATGGAGACCCTTCATCAGTGACCAAAATTCTCATTAAGCTCCATAGCATCATTCTCTATCTTTGCCCCTTTTGGCTTAGAGGTAGTAGCACCTTCGCACTGTGCTTTGCATCCCTTGGTGGTGCTCTTAGCCTGGTTCACACTACTGGTCACAATGTCATCAGCAAACCCTCTTCAAACAACCCCTTTGAGCCATCTGTTTCCTTTTAGGACTCTAATTGATGCAAAAGTCTTTCTTAAAAAAATTAACATTTTGGGGAGTTTGGTGCTAGACATCAATCAATAAATTACACACCTAAGAAAAAAAAGCCAAGAGGAGAGGGGATTGTTTTAATTTATTTTTATTGCTACAAGGGAATATCATAGACTGGGTAATTTATAAACTAAAGAAGTTTATTTGGCTCCCAGTTCTGGAAGCTGGAAAGTCCAAGAGTGTGGCAGCAGCACTTTGCAAGAATCATTCCATGATGGAAGGGCAGAAGGCAGCAGTGAGTGTGAAATAGTCTATAATAGCAAACCTATCTCACTTTTGTAACAACCCCCTCTACAAGATCTAACTCACTCACACAATAATAGCATTACTTCATTTATGAGGCTCTGTCCTCATGACCCAGTCGCTTCTTAAAGGCTTCATTTCTAAATTTTGTTATATTGGCAATTAAGTTACCTATGCACAGACCTTTAGGGAACACACTCAAACCATAGCAGGGGACTAAAGAACTTTTTAGTTATTTTCCTGGAACCAAAGGTCATATCCCTTCCCATTAGCTACTTGCTCTGCCAGCAGAAGTGGCAGTCTGACTTTTTCTACTTGCAGGAGTCTAAATTATTAATGTCTGCTCATTACATCTACTTTTTTTTTTATTAAATTAGTATCTCTGCCACCACCAGATGCTGCCACCATTGAATAGGAACATCACCCTCATCTTCTAGCCCACCATATTTTGCAGTGATGTGTGTTCATGTCAGATCATGTCAACCATTGCCACCCACATTAAAAAAAAAAAATCAATGGCTCTGTACTCTCAAAGTTGAAACAAGGTTATTTGCAGGTTAATTTCATAGTTGCAAATTGTGCATTTATTATGTACTGAGATTTGAGGAAACAAAAATAAATAGGATGTCTTTCTTCCCTTGAAGTACTCATAATCTGGATGTATGTCAGAGACAACAACCTTAAAACAAGTATTAATTATTAATGGATTAAAAGACTATTAGATGTATTAAGATGAAGAGAATTAGAGAACCTAAATTAAAATCCACAAACAAAATAGCAACAACAAAAAAATTCAAAGATAGCTGGAAAGTCCAAGAGTGTGGCAGCAGCACTTTGCAAGAATCATTCCATGATGGAAGGGCAGAAGGCAGCAGTGAGTGTGAAATAGTCTATAATAGCAAACCTATCTCACTTTTGTAACAACCCCCTCTACAAGATCTAACTCACTCACACAATAATAGCATTACTTCATTTATGAGGCTCTGTCCTCATGACCCAGTCGCTTCTTAAAGGCTTCATTTCTAAATTTTGTTATATTGGCAATTAAGTTACCTATGCACAGACCTTTAGGGAACACACTCAAACCATAGCAGGGGACTAAAGAACTTTTTAGTTATTTTCCTGGAACCAAAGGTCATATCCCTTCCCATTAGCTACTTGCTCTGCCAGCAGAAGTGGCAGTCTGACTTTTTCTACTTGCAGGAGTCTAAATTATTAATGTCTGCTCATTACATCTACTTTTTTTTTATTAAATTAGTATCTCTGCCACCACCAGATGCTGCCACCATTGAATAGGAACATCACCCTCATCTTCTAGCCCACCATATTTTGCAGTGATGTGTGTTCATGTCAGATCATGTCAACCATTGCCACCCACATTAAAAAAAAAAAATCAATGGCTCTGTACTCTCAAAGTTGAAACAAGGTTATTTGCAGGTTAATTTCATAGTTGCAAATTGTGCATTTATTATGTACTGAGATTTGAGGAAACAAAAATAAATAGGATGTCTTTCTTCCCTTGAAGTACTCATAATCTGGATGTATGTCAGAGACAACAACCTTAAAACAAGTATTAATTATTAATGGATTAAAAGACTATTAGATGTATTAAGATGAAGAGAATTAGAGAACCTAAATTAAAATCCACAAACAAAATAGCAACAACAAAAAAATTCAAAGATATAGTGGCTTAAAATTTCCTTTAAACAAAGGAAGAACAAAACTTGTAGTTCTAGGAAATAATCATGAGAATTATTGACACTGAGACATTCCCTGATGAAGTTAGACTTCAAGCAGGGGAGGGAAGAAATGTTTCTTTTGGCCCCTAGGAACCACATCAAGGCATTGGCAATAGAGAATTCATCCCAAAGAAGAACATTCATAACCAAAGGATGTCTGGAGAATGTCTACAGAGTTCTGAGGAAAATAAAGTATGACTCAAGTAAAGAATACCCAGTCAAATTGTACAGTATAAAAGCAATAGGGAGATGTTTCAAACACAAAATAAATTATAAAGTGCAGCACCCCAGTTCTTTTTGAAAAATTAAAACAAAAACTGTTCAGTGATGGAATACATCCAACCAAGAAGCAAATGGTAAAGGATCAACATGACATTCAGTATTTAAAAACAGTGAAACAATGTCCATAGAGTTTGGAAGGAAAAATTTTATACCCAGCCAAGTAGTATATTAATTATAAAGGCAAGCATCAACATCAGGCATGAACTCAGAGCAAGCTACCCAATAGTCCTGTCTTGATAAAAACAATATGCTTAATAAACTCTAGTTAAGTACTTTCTTATCCTTTTATGGCTTATGGTACTCCTTTGTAGCTCCCCCCCACCCCCGAATCGCTAATAAGCCCCTTCTCTGAGGACACTCCCCTAGCCCATAACTAATGATGTAAAATCATTCTCTCCCAATAGGGGAGTTCCTCCTTCTTTGAGCCTTCTATGGGTACAAACATGCCTAATGAGCTTCTCTTTCAGCACAATGCAATGAATGTGTTTCAGCACTGCTGTGAGGCATTTGAACAGGGGAGAGCTAAACTGGAGAGCCTAGTTTCCACCTTTAGGCTCTGTGGGAGATGGACGGTGACCTCACACCATCTCTCTGAAAAGATGCACATTCATTTGCAACATGTCTGCATCCCTGCCCAACATTGCTGCTGCTGCAGGACCTATGGAAATCCAAAATTTTCACTGTGACACTGATAAGAAGTTTTCTGCTTTTCCAAATGTTGTGTTATCCATCTACCCAGAGTAAGTACCAGAGTGGCCAATGCACAGGTTTGGTATTTCTGTGCCATAAGGTGAGAGACTCACATGAGAAGTACTGAACCCAATATGTGTGGATTCCACTTTCTTCCAACCTCTTTCTACCATGGAATAAACCACCTCTGATTTGCAGTGCCAACCAGCCTTCTTCCTAGCTCCTACTCAGAAAGTTTTTCCTGTCCTCGGCAGGCTTGGAAAAGAGAAACCAATGGGAGGCTTTGGTGGGTACCATTCATTTGTTTATTTGAGACTTAAGCTCAAAAAGCCAGATCCAATCTTCAGAAGCTTATCTTTATGGTTTCCATTTTATTGAATCTCATTTTGCTAATTCCTCGTGATTCCACACTCGCTATTAGCTATAATGGGTTCTTTATTGGTTTACCCCTAATAATATGTTAATTGATAGCTCTTATTGCTTTAAAACCCATGCTTTGCCACATCGAGACGCCATTACTAATAAGACTTGGATATGGGGAGATTTGTAGGATTCCAAACTTGGCAAGGGAGAGGAGGGTGTTCTTTATGCAGAGATATTCTGGTGTAAAGCTCCTTTGCCTGTTTATAAAGGCTGGTTCATTGCTCAAGCAACTGGCAGTGGGTAGGGAAGGCAAATGGGCAGCCTCAGTGCAAAGCAATGCTGCTGTCTTGAAAAGCCTTTTTCTGACAGGGAATGCTGTAGGGACTCCCAGAATCAGCTTGCTGCCGGCACCCTGAAGACGCACAACACCAGGACAGCATCATGTTCGGCTATTTGTAAACCAAGCAGGAGCTGAGGAAACATCCCACTCACAAGGAAAACATTGATTTGAAGAGGCTTGGAGTGGGGCTCGAGCCTCAACAAGCACGGAAGGGCCTTCTTAAACTGACACAATAAATTAGTTCAAAGCCGATGACAGCCCGGAAGATTACCCACCGCCCCACAAAGGAGGGGACGCTCTGGTCCCCTTCACGAAAACATAGATAAAAATTGTGTTCTTCTCCTCTAATGAGGCAAGCTCAGATATAAGTCAATAGAGCAATTCATTAACAAATCTAATGAAATCCCTTGGGTTGCCAACGAGATGGCAACGAAAATCTCCTTGGGCGGATAGTCCATATGTTGAGGGTCAGATTGCTGAGTGGTTTCCTCTGGCCTATTCACTGCCCACATATGGCAGTTAAGGTCACTGTTATCAGACACTTTCTCTGTACACAAAACAAAATTTCCATATGGCCCAGAGAAATGGCCCAGCCCGGCTCCTGGGCAGCTTCCCACGGCTCCCTCTTTGTGCGGCGCTGGTTAGAAGTGTAAAAAAGGGTGTGAGGGGTTACCTCGTCACTCAATTGCTCTCCGTGCTTTGTGCGTCAGTCCAATTTAGGGAAAATCTGCATCACTTTTTCCCCTGTCTTTCAAGCACAAATGCTCATGTCAGTCTATTAGAACGTGATGGAAGTACTGATCGCAGCCTTCGCATTTAAATCCTTTTGAAACGGCAGTGACCTGCTGAAGAGGGTTCTGAGGGGAAGGACTGTCTCCAGGCTCTTTCAAAACCACATAAATAAAGGCCTTTCCTGGCTTAAAGTGGCCCCTCAGATTGAGCCCCACAGAGCCCCTAAAAAAAGCCCAACACGATTGTCATGGATATTACATGACAGTAACAAGAACAGGCCAGGAAAGACAAGGCTTCTCGCCACACAAAACTGGACAGGGCTTTCTTCACGATTTGGGCCTCGGATTGTTGACAGCCCAGTAAATAGGCTGTTTAACCCTTTGAAAGTGAATAAAGAGGGTGTAGACAAATGCTTTCTGATGGAGTTTGTGCATGTAATGGGCAAGAGAGTACACACACTCGAGGATGTGGGGGACTTGGGGGTGGGACAGGGCTGACTGACTGAGGACAGCCAGGGACTGCATGCTTAGGCCACTGGCAGAAGCCTCCACAGAATTCCTTATGAAATTGGCAGAATGAGGCAGGGATCAGGGAGACCAGATCTGGGTGAACAGAGAACCAGGACATTTGGGACAACAGCAGTCACACCGTAAATAGTCAGCCTCTTGTGGTCCCCACAGTTTGTCTGCATCTGGTGCTCGGGAAAATTTGGAGAAAGGCCCCAGAGGCCCTGGCTGGCCAACCCCATCATAGTTTTACTTCCTATCTTCCTGAGACAAGGATGATAACAACAATATCAATCACTGCAAGAATTGGCATGTTGGGTCTTGATGGTGACTGACACCCGGCTGAGCACTGCACATGGGTTTCTCACTTAGTTATCATAATCACTCTGCAAGGTAGACACAATGACCTCCATTTTACTGATGAGGAAACCAAGGCCCAGAGTGGTACAGATGCTTGCAAGAGGGTCAGAGGTGCTAAGTGGTGAATGGGACTTAGAACTCTCCTATTGGAGGCCAGCAGGTGGCATGGTGGTTGAGGTGCTAGATTCGCATATGACTGATCATGGTTCAAGTCCTGGACCCAGTGGCTTAAAAATCATGCCAGGCAAGTGTGCATTTATGTCTAAAATCCTGAGAGGAGAATGGAGGAGAAAGAATTGTGTCATGGCCATCCTCCCTGAGGGGAGGGGGTGAATTCTCACTTTCTTCTCTCTGTCACTCTCCAGTGAGCGCACGCACTGACCTGCTGAAGAGGGTTCTGAGGGGAAGGACTGTCTCCAGGCTCTTTCAAAACCACATAAATAAAGGCCTTTCCTGGCTTAAAGTGGCCCCTCAGATTGAGCCCCACAGAGCCCCTAAAAAAAGCCCAACACGATTGTCATGGATATTACATGACAGTAACAAGAACAGGCCAGGAAAGACAAGGCTTCTCGCCACACAAAACTGGACAGGGCTTTCTTCACGATTTGGGCCTCGGATTGTTGACAGCCCAGTAAATAGGCTGTTTAACCCTTTGAAAGTGAATAAAGAGGGTGTAGACAAATGCTTTCTGATGGAGTTTGTGCATGTAATGGGCAAGAGAGTACACACACTCGAGGATGTGGGGGACTTGGGGGTGGGACAGGGCTGACTGACTGAGGACAGCCAGGGACTGCATGCTTAGGCCACTGGCAGAAGCCTCCACAGAATTCCTTATGAAATTGGCAGAATGAGGCAGGGATCAGGGAGACCAGATCTGGGTGAACAGAGAACCAGGACATTTGGGACAACAGCAGTCACACCGTAAATAGTCAGCCTCTTGTGGTCCCCACAGTTTGTCTGCATCTGGTGCTCGGGAAAATTTGGAGAAAGGCCCCAGAGGCCCTGGCTGGCCAACCCCATCATAGTTTTACTTCCTATCTTCCTGAGACAAGGATGATAACAACAATATCAATCACTGCAAGAATTGGCATGTTGGGTCTTGATGGTGACTGACACCCGGCTGAGCACTGCACATGGGTTTCTCACTTAGTTATCATAATCACTCTGCAAGGTAGACACAATGACCTCCATTTTACTGATGAGGAAACCAAGGCCCAGAGTGGTACAGATGCTTGCAAGAGGGTCAGAGGTGCTAAGTGGTGAATGGGACTTAGAACTCTCCTATTGGAGGCCAGCAGGTGGCATGGTGGTTGAGGTGCTAGATTCGCATATGACTGATCATGGTTCAAGTCCTGGACCCAGTGGCTTAAAAATCATGCCAGGCAAGTGTGCATTTATGTCTAAAATCCTGAGAGGAGAATGGAGGAGAAAGAATTGTGTCATGGCCATCCTCCCTGAGGGGAGGGGGTGAATTCTCACTTTCTTCTCTCTGTCACTCTCCAGTGAGCGCACGCACCCTATGACAAAAACCTTAAACAAAACAAAACTCTCCTACCCTGTCTGCTAGGAAAGTCTAGGACTGAGCTCATTGTTTCTCAATGGGAAAATTCCTATTCAGTCATCACACTGTCCTAATAAATATATGAATACAGTCTTCCTCTTTTTCCTTCTCTCTTTCTCTCTCTTAATCTGATTTTGGGTGGAAATATGTTTCTCTTGACCTAAGAAGCCAAAGTAAACAGAAGAATAAAAACTGCCTCCCAGAAATGTAAAATTATGCATATTGCCTCCAATTTCATAAGCTGTTTAGGTTACCATTGAAATGACTCCCCCGTGACCCACAATTCCTAAGGCTTGGCAGCTGTAGAGTTTCCATAAATCCAGATACTACTGTTTCTAACCTCTGACTGTACTGTAACTGGGAAGGGCCCTTTTAATTTATTTAACTCATTTTAATTGTCTTTGGGGGAACTGGAGCTTTCCTTGGCTAGCTTTGCTGGCAGAAGAGGCTGACTGCCGGAGTTCGTGCTGTCGTTCACCAAGGCCGCTCATGAAAATGCATGCTGGGCCTCGGCACCCCTCGGTAATTGTAATATTTCTTCCTTACTGTTTATGTCAGAGAGTCATTACTGGCAGAGGCTGACACTTCTGACATGTGTGGCATCGACACACATTAGGTGGTCCTTAGATAATTTCTAGACCAAGTTTAGACGGTGTAGCTGGAACCCAGTCCTGTTAGAAGCGGCAGAAATAAAAGGAAATACATCTTCTCATGTTAGCTCCTTGCACATTACAGTTAGTCCCATTTAGGGGGATCTCTTTCACCCCTTCATGAGACAGTGAAGTTCTTGGGGTCTGGGCTGGATCAGATGTATCTAATCTCCCCTTCATGCCTAGACAACGGTGTTTCTGTTGTTAGTAAAGTTTTTCAGTATTATGTTGGATAATTCACTTATTGGATCTCCTTGAATTGTTCATGTCAAACTTAGAGGCAGGTTCTATTTTATTATTATTATTTTCACATTTTGTCAGAGGGTGTATGCATTCATCAGAGAAAGACAGAGACAGAGAGGAGGGAAACACCCCCACAACGGAACTTGGTCATACCACAATTCCTTCTCTTCCATTTCTCCATCCTGTTGGGATCTGTTTCTAACCTCTGACTGTACTGTAACTGGGAAGGGCCCTTTTAATTTATTTAACTCATTTTAATTGTCTTTGGGGGAACTGGAGCTTTCCTTGGCTAGCTTTGCTGGCAGAAGAGGCTGACTGCCGGAGTTCGTGCTGTCGTTCACCAAGGCCGCTCATGAAAATGCATGCTGGGCCTCGGCACCCCTCGGTAATTGTAATATTTCTTCCTTACTGTTTATGTCAGAGAGTCATTACTGGCAGAGGCTGACACTTCTGACATGTGTGGCATCGACACACATTAGGTGGTCCTTAGATAATTTCTAGACCAAGTTTAGACGGTGTAGCTGGAACCCAGTCCTGTTAGAAGCGGCAGAAATAAAAGGAAATACATCTTCTCATGTTAGCTCCTTGCACATTACAGTTAGTCCCATTTAGGGGGATCTCTTTCACCCCTTCATGAGACAGTGAAGTTCTTGGGGTCTGGGCTGGATCAGATGTATCTAATCTCCCCTTCATGCCTAGACAACGGTGTTTCTGTTGTTAGTAAAGCTTTTCAGTATTATGTTGGATAATTCACTTATTGGATCTCCTTGAATTGTTCATGTCAAACTTAGAGGCAGGTTCTATTTTATTATTATTATTTTCACATTTTGTCAGAGGGTGTATGCATTCATCAGAGAAAGACAGAGACAGAGAGGAGGGAAACACCACCACAACGGAACTTGGTCATACCACAATTCCTTCTCTTCCATTTCTCCATCCTGTTGGGATTTGGGCATGCATACACATGCACCCAGCATGTATTTCAAGACCCTGGGGCTGAGACTTAAACCATGTGGTCAGCTGTGTGAGATCTGGCCTCTTTAACCACGAGGGCCAGCTCATCTATTACTCTTCAATAGAGAAAAAGGTCTGAAACCTAGAAAGGTTAACTCACTTGACTTGAATTCAACAACTTAAGTGACCAACTTCCTATCATAATGTATTTCCCACAGCGTTATCCTTACGAGTCTATGATCTTGCCCACACTTCAGTGGGAGGCTTAGGTTCAAGGTCATACATATTCTGGCACCAGCCTTACCCCATTCAGTGGGCCTTGGACTCACTGGTCTACCTTCTCCTCACCTCTTTTTATCTCCGCTGCCCTCCACTTACTTGAGACAATCTGGGCTTTCGTTTAAAGCAAGATCAATTCATGTTAAGAAAATGTCTCATAATTGCTTGTGTTTTACTACAGAGAAATACATGAGCATTTTCCATCTCCTGATTTAATAGCTCTCACTATGACTACAAGAGGACGCAAATCAATGGCTGGAGAAGGAAAAGGAGTATTTTTTTTAATAACCCACTCTTTAGATACGTGGTCTCTAAGTTATTACAAATTATAAGGTTAAGACCTCTTAGACGAATCCTAGCTGCTTAAAAATTTAAAACTCCAGGGTAAAGCAGCGAAGTACTAATGAGCTTCAGGCTACTAACTATCAGAACCTAGAGGAGAAGATGTATTTCATGTGAGAGCATGAGTGATAACAGCCAGTCTGTGAAATGTTCTGGGAAGGACTATGCTGGGAGAGGCCGTGGGTGTGAGATGGGGGGTGTGGAGGGATGAAAACAGTAACAATGTGGCTTAGAACATTCTAGATGAGACTGGCTGGTTCTCTGTGAACTGCCCAACGTGAGATGCCTCCAAACGGTTCATTATGTCAACATAGCATTAGGTTTCTGTGGTGCATTCCTTCAGCTTCAGAAAAGAAGAAAGAAAAGCATTTTATAAACTGCAGTGCCTTCACACTAGTGCTGGAGAAATCGTGTGTGTGTGTGTGTGTGTGTGTGTGTGTGCGTGCACGCATGTGTGTGTGTAAACCTTTCATGAGGAATCGGGATTAAAATCTCTAAGAAAATATAGCAGGCAGAAGCGACATGCAGTATTTATTTTCCCAATGGAAATGTAAATAGTGGCAGGAGATGAAAATATTTAGAGAACAAACTGACCCGACCCAATTAAATGCTCCAAGAAGTGCCTGGCTCTTAAAGAAGGGCAAGAGCTGGAGGGCTTCATCGCACCCTTGTGACATGTGTCACCTGTACCTAACTGCCCCCCCCCCGACCCTCTATGTTAAACACCCCTCCAGCTCATCACCAAACACCCACCCAAGAGAGCCCACGGCTCACCGAGACCGATAAGGACCTGATAAACCTCAGACTCCAGTTCAAAGGTTTTTCTGGTATGCAAGATCCCCGTTCTCAGGTTCTATTTCCTGACTTTTGCCAAGTGAATCCACTTCCTCATGGGCCCCATCTATTATCCTCAGCTTCACTCTGACCCTCCTGACACAGAACAGCCCACAGTGACACCCCTCTCATAGTCCTGGGTGTCCCCCTCTGACCGCCAATGTCCCAACTGGGGCTGACACTAAATCCCCCAACGACTTCATTTTAATTAATGATGCTAAAATGGGTTGTTTGGAGAGAACTCCTGTTTGCTCAACACAAACGTCCCGCTATCCGGCCAGCTTGGGTCTGAATTCCACATTTAAAATTAAATTATGCCTGGGATAATATTGTCTTGAGCTCCCAGTTGCTGACATAGATATTGACAAAGACTTAGCCAGTATTTTAATAAGAAAACAAAACGCAGGAAAAGGCACCCGAGTTTCCAGGCGGATCATTAAGAAGCCACCTTGGAGGCCAGAGCTGGCGGTGACTGCATCACAGTTCGTCATACAACTTAAACTTCTTTTGACATCTAGTTATGTCGAAATGTGACTGATCACCTAGGGGTTGGAGCTCCTGAGAGGGAAAAGTTCACTGACAGACAGCAGCGTGCAAGCAGCTCTTAAATGAGAATCAAGAGAAAGTAGCATCCGGGCTTCCTGACAGTCTGCAGCTGCTACCTGGCTCCAGCTAACTAAGGCAGGCCTGTTCTGCGGAGGAGCTCTATTAGCATCTGCACGCTTCTGTCTCATTACCACACATCTGCCCACCTTTATTCTGGTGACGCTGCCTCTCATCTGACAGCTCAGGCACTGTCAGGCCCTGGATATTATGGGAGCAGGGTACAGCGGGCTCACCGTCTTCCCTTTTATTTTCTAAAGACTGGTGTACAGTTTGACAGTACCATGCTGTGGAGGTAAAGGAGATAATTAACATATTGGGCAGTTCCTAAACAAAGCTGAGATGCGGATTGCGGAGGGGAAAGCACCACTACCTGAGCCAGGTTGTTTGTGGGGCTGGGAGATCAAAGCTGTGAATTACCGGTAGCTCTTTGCCCAGTCCCATAGCAGAGAGCCTTGTGCCAAAGATGAGCTTAACTTCTTGCCATTTCAAATGAAAACAAAACAGACGACGATGCTGATGCACGTAATCATCGGTATTTTGGCTTTGGGATTTTCTGCAGGAACATAGACTCTCAGCCATGGCTGATACTTCCAAAAGCACTTCGCGCTAATGCGGGTGAGAGTGGGAGACCCTGCTTGCCTCAGTTTCCTCCCATTATGAAAACGACAGGCTAATGGGACTCCATGTCTGTAAAACAACACCCTTACCTAGCTACTTTAATATGGGAAAACTAGCAGCAGCAGCAGCAGCTGTCCCCCAAAACCTGTTGGGATGACGCTGAATATGCCAAAAGATGAGATAGGAGGGTTTGGGGATCCTCGTCCCCTTCTAGTTGTCGGAGAACTGGCTTTTCCCTTCTGGCTTGTTGGCCTCTTCATTGGAAAAGAGGAACACTCTTCTGCGTTTAGATAAGCGTGGGTTTTGAAAGGGCTTTGAGCATTTCCGAGTTGCATTCTTGATGAAGACTGAGGTCCCTAGCATGGAAAAGATACAGGATAAAACTGTCGTCCCTCCGAAGGGAGGTAAACCCTGCTCCTGCCTCCCAGAGCCCTTCTTTACCCAGCTAACACAGAGGAACAATAGAATCTGGTGGCAGAAAGGTGCCCACTGAGACGCAAACCCCCAGGGACCCCAAAGGGAGCCTAAAATGGCATCTCTGATGAGCCCCTGCCAGCCCAGGAAGCCGGTGTGTGCAGTTGCATTTAGAGCCATTTAGGAAACTCCTGGCTTCCCTCCCGGCACTCATGGCTTTCATCCCTCTGATATTTCTTTGTTCTCCAGCTCACTGAGGGTTTGTATGGGTTAATGGAAAAATTACTGCTATTTTGCAACAATGCAATCAAAGTCAGTTCAGCAAACCCTGATAAAGTGAGAATAGCTTATTCAGATTGAGCTGGCAGGCCTGAACTCACAATTGCAAAGTTTGAATACAAAATAAGATATTCCCCCCTTTTTAAAAAAAAAAAAAAAAAGACAGAATCCGTTGTCATTCATGCTAAAAAGGCATTACAGACTGTCGACACTGTACAGAAAAATAGGAGATGTTGACCTTTTTATTATAGACTTTTCTCTGCTGTTGCCCTTCTTTCAACTGCACATCGCACCCCCCAGGTCCCCCCGCCCCTCTCTGCACTCACACACACTCTCTTCAGCTGTATGTTATCTCAAATAATTACCCTCGCTTCTGGCTGTCCCTGGTGACTTCTGCTGCTAAAAAAGCTACTCATTGTCGGAGACTGAAGAGGGATTTCAAACCTGCTTCTTGTGGCCGGGCAACGGCTCTTAATTAACCACTCAGGTATTGTGGAAGCTCCCAGCCCAGCTCTCTTCCATATGGCTGGGACATGTCCGCAGTGATAATCATGGAAGAAAATATTGTATCAAAAAAGAGCTCACACAACCGAAAGCTTGTGCAAATTATTTTTAATGATTCTTCTCTGGTGAGTCGGCTTATTTGGTATTTCAAGCAGAGAGAGAGAGAAAGAGAGAGAGAGGGAGAGGAATGCATTTGTCCTTGACCCAGATCCCCACAGCCCGTGCCCCTTGCGCCCCCCACCCTAAATCTGATCCCCAGCGCTGTCACAAAGAGTATGCCCCAGGTAGCAAAGCCCCTCCAGATGCCCTAGAAAGCTTTTCTTACTATGATTTTCATAAGCTTTTGTTTCTATCGGGTGCCTCCCTGGTCTGAGACACGTGCACACACCCACATAGATTTCACAGAATTCCCAACACACGAGTGATTTTCAATAACTCTGGGAGTGAGCTGTTTGGCAGTACTTCGCATATTCACGCTTCTAGTATTTCTTGCTTTAAATAATTGGGAGGGGGGAGTGGCGATTGGAGGTGGCGAAGTTTATACATCTAATTAAAAATGAAGTTGCATTTACATTTTCAAACCCACCCATCCGCCGGCGTACTGTGTCACTAGACATTATGTACGATTTTACTTTGCGACAGAAACCATTACATTTAAAAATTCATTACGGCAAGGTTAGTTAGACACATGATGGATGCAGCTCTAATCCTGCCATATATTATTACAGTTAAAATGTAAATGATGAAAAATATTTTGTGCTTATCAGCATTTATGGGGAAATGTGTTTTACAGTGATATATGGTGTTATATTTCTATTATTGTGATGAAAAGAAAGCAATACAAAAAGATGAAGTGTTTATTAAAACATGGTTACTTGTGATAACATATTTCTGTTGTACATGACTTTAAACATATTCACTGAGGGCATTTGTCCAAAACAACTGTGAAATGTGTTTGCTGTGCGAATCGGGCTAAGTTTTTTCTTCGGATTACAGCTCTTTTTAATAGGCTAATATTAATTCAAAATCATGTCGAACGCTGTGAAGTTGGCAGCTCTGCTTTCTTTCGGACGTGGTTAAAAACGCACATGCGTGAGTGTGTATATGTGTGTTTAGAGACACAATCGGTGGCTATGAAAAGAAGGCTTGGGTGTTTATTTTGTACACTCATCCGCAGGAAAGCAGTCCGCCCAATTGAATGATGTTTCCAGAGTGATGTCATAGAAGACACAATAAAATCCTCGTAGAGGTGTAATTAACATAGTGGAAAAGTAATATTAAACTTCATTTTCCAATCAGGTGAGCATTAAAAAAATAATAATAAAAAGGCCGGATCAGGTACATTCATAGTTCCATCAGGGCACAGAAATATTTTAGCTGTGACTACGGAAAACCTATGAACCAGGCGCATTGTAAACCTCAGATACAGTGCCTTCCAGAGCAGTCACCTCCTAACTCTCCTTTTGCCAAGTTCACTCACAATGTGGTTCCTGCCTCCCGCGCCCCTCTCTCCTTTTTTTTGCCAGCCCAGAACAATGGTACATCCAACTACAAAATGAAATAGAACCTAAGAAGAAAAATAAACCCTCATCAGCAACCCAAAACCAAAGCAAAACAACAACATTAAAATGTAGTATTGAGTTAATATTTCTAAATCCTATTTAAAGAAAAAGAACCGAAGACAAAAGGCTTTCCTACATTCCCCACCTTTAATCGGTTAAAGGTGCTTTAATAGGGCAAGGTGCTTATATTTTAAGCAAGTGTCCTGTCCCCTTTACCACCTTTAGAATTAGAATATTGTCATCATGTGTTCCCACGCTTCTAGTATTTCTTGCTTTAAATAATTGGGAGGGGGGAGTGGCGATTGGAGGTGGCGAAGTTTATACATCTAATTAAAAATGAAGTTGCATTTACATTTTCAAACCCACCCATCCGC
This sequence comes from Tupaia belangeri chinensis, assembly GCF_000334495.1. Classification (NCBI taxonomy): domain Eukaryota; kingdom Metazoa; phylum Chordata; class Mammalia; order Scandentia; family Tupaiidae; genus Tupaia; species Tupaia belangeri. The sequence continues at coordinate 1,858,823 of NW_006159713.1, read as the reverse complement.
CGGCGTACTGTGTCACTAGACATTATGTACGATTTTACTTTGCGACAGAAACCATTACATTTAAAAATTCATTACGGCAAGGTTAGTTAGACACATGATGGATGCAGCTCTAATCCTGCCATATATTATTACAGTTAAAATGTAAATGATGAAAAATATTTTGTGCTTATCAGCATTTATGGGGAAATGTGTTTTACAGTGATATATGGTGTTATATTTCTATTATTGTGATGAAAAGAAAGCAATACAAAAAGATGAAGTGTTTATTAAAACATGGTTACTTGTGATAACATATTTCTGTTGTACATGACTTTAAACATATTCACTGAGGGCATTTGTCCAAAACAACTGTGAAATGTGTTTGCTGTGCGAATCGGGCTAAGTTTTTTCTTCGGATTACAGCTCTTTTTAATAGGCTAATATTAATTCAAAATCATGTCGAACGCTGTGAAGTTGGCAGCTCTGCTTTCTTTCGGACGTGGTTAAAAACGCACATGCGTGAGTGTGTATATGTGTGTTTAGAGACACAATCGGTGGCTATGAAAAGAAGGCTTGGGTGTTTATTTTGTACACTCATCCGCAGGAAAGCAGTCCGCCCAATTGAATGATGTTTCCAGAGTGATGTCATAGAAGACACAATAAAATCCTCGTAGAGGTGTAATTAACATAGTGGAAAAGTAATATTAAACTTCATTTTCCAATCAGGTGAGCATTAAAAAAATAATAATAAAAAGGCCGGATCAGGTACATTCATAGTTCCATCAGGGCACAGAAATATTTTAGCTGTGACTACGGAAAACCTATGAACCAGGCGCATTGTAAACCTCAGATACAGTGCCTTCCAGAGCAGTCACCTCCTAACTCTCCTTTTGCCAAGTTCACTCACAATGTGGTTCCTGCCTCCCGCGCCCCTCTCTCCTTTTTTTTGCCAGCCCAGAACAATGGTACATCCAACTACAAAATGAAATAGAACCCAAGAAGAAAAATAAACCCTCATCAGCAACCCAAAACCAAAGCAAAACAACATTAAAATGTAGTATTGAGTTAATATTTCTAAATCCTATTTAAAGAAAAAGAACCGAAGACAAAAGGCTTTCCTACATTCCCCACCTTTAATCGGTTAAAGGTGCTTTAATAGGGCAAGGTGCTTATATTTTAAGCAAGTGTCCTGTCCCCTTTACCACCTTTAGAATTAGAATATTGTCATCATGTGTTCCCAGCTACCTAAGAAGTCTTCTAGTAAATGTAAGCCCACGTTACCTGATGCATTGTATGAATTGTAACTCTTTCTCCTGTTGATGACAGATCTTGTAATAGATTTGAAATTGACCAGCCTTGAGAATCAGTTCCATCTTCCCCTCCTTTTATTCCATGTCCCAAGTGTCTCCCGGGGTGAGGGCAACACAAGCTTAATGCAAATTTCCATCAGGTTTTTCCCCAGGCTTCTTTTTCTTCTCCTACCATCTGCTTGTAGGAGGATGTTGTTGTGTACATTAGCACTGTAAAGTTTAGCACCCTTCGGGGCTACCTTTGGCACAGGAAACAAGGAAATGGCAAGCCAACGATAATACAGGCCGCGGTATTTCCTATCTCAGCACTCTCCCTGACTCTATGCCTGGCAGCCTGGAGTTGTTATCTTTAGGAAGCCAAAGGTGAAGGAGAGGGAAAGCGTTTCTGGCTCCCATCCTGGTTCGAAGACATGAAGCTCCTCCCTGTACACCTTGGGAACATTGTCACGGAGGGGTCACATCCGTTCAGATTTAACTCCGACGACTGAGCCTACACTGACCTACACTGTCTGCCACCTCCTTTTGTTTGTGGCATTAAACCAACTCAGCTCATTCCCTCCCCAACACAGGTTGTAGGATTCTGTGGGAATCTGAAACCCTACCATCCTCTTCAAGGCATAGTCTTTCTTTTACATTTCTCTCCCTTTCTAAAATGAGTAAATAAATAAATAAATAAATAAGTTTCTTATTTTAAAGAAATAACACACAGACACCCTTTCTCAAGGAAAACAGAGGCGGTTGAAACAACTTGCCCGAAGCACACCCCGCGTCAGTCCATTTGCCTGTTTCAAGAATTTCCCCAAGCCAGGATCTGAGAAGCTGCAGACTGACCCGAGGTTGCCCTATTAAATGTATTTATTTCTTGGAGCTGAAGAATATTTGCTGAAAGCTGGATTATCACTTGGTAGACCACCAGCAGCTGTTGAAAACCAGGGCATAAAAGCTTGTTTATGTCTTTAATGGCCCACTTAATGATGGACCAAGTATGTTATTCATAATAAAATGCCAAGGAATAATCTTAATACCCCAATGCATGGTGCTAGTGAATTAAGAAACATCTGCTGTGTCATAAAAGAACATTTTATTTGGGGTCTACATTAAAAACATGATTCCATGGAGTTCTTCTGATTTATATGGTACACAGCAAATTATGATGTCTTGAAGTAATTACACTTTACAATTAAATCTACAAGGGCCACTGTTAGGAAATAAAAATAAAAATTCGGCTCAGTCTTCACCACTCTAGATCATTTAAACACATACTATGGTCTGGCCTCAATATATCTCACCAAAGCCATGTTTAAGATCTCTCTTGACACGTGTGCCTCTCCAGGAAGATATTCAAGCTGAACTGTACTCCTGAAATCGCCACTACAGAATAAAACGGTTATTTGAATTCACCAGGAACAATGTAAAAATAATTCCTTCTGCCTATTTTTTTTGTCTGGCTCGGACAAAGGAGTTTTTTGTTTGCTTGTTTGTGTGAATTTCATTTTAAGTTACTCAAGGGTAAACTTGCTCACCGGAGAGGAAACGGGAGAAAGCATCCCTATATTGGGTAGGGAATGGTCATACTATCATCTCTCCTCTGCCATTTCTCCATCCTGTCGAGACTCTGGGCATGCACTCACAGGCACCTGAAGTATTTTCAAGCTGCCAGGGGTGGGTCTTGAACTATGTGGTAGACCATATGTGATCTGGCTTCTGTAAGTACCAGGTTCTAGGTCAGCCCCTGTCAGTTTTTTTTTTTTTTTTTAATTATTATTTGAGGGAGGAAGATTCAGAACTTGGACTTAGTTGGGGATGGAAAAGATGACTCCTCTCATCTACTCCAACCATGCTGGCTTACTCTGCTGTTGGGAAAACAGGAGTGTTCCTTTCAGAAAGAAAGATTTGAGGAGTCTGGGACAAGGTGTCTCTCACAATGTCCCTGAAAGGGTGTAGGTGCTGAAGGGACAGGGTGAGGCCAGCACAATCTCAGCCCTCATCCCCTCTACTCCAGATGGCGTCTGTCTCTGACACACTTGCTATCACACCAGGAAGCCATGTGTCACCACCTCGGTGCCCAACACCACTCATGAGAGGAGGGGCATGTCTATTGCTTCCTGGAGCTGGGTCCTCAGAAAAGTCCTCTTGCTCCACAAAAGAAAAGACAAGTTATTTTAAAATTGGCCACAGGGCAAGCTGTTGTTCAAGGGCAGTAGCTCTTGACCTCAGGCTGCTTTGGTGGATAACTTGGGAGAATGGAAAGAATACCTGTTTATGACTCTACCCTCCAGGAATTCCATTTTTTTTTTCTACCTGAGTACCCTGTCATCCTTATTAGCATTTTAAAAAAAGAATTATTTATTTATTTAATTCCATTTGTTATTGTTATTTATTTATTTATTTATTTATTTATTTATTTATTTTTTATTTTTTGGTTTGACCACCAGAGAGAGAGAGAGAGAGAGAAAGGGAAAGTGAGAAAGCAAGTCACCAGGTCTGGGACTTGAACCATGGTTGGCCATGTGGGAATCAAGCGCCCTTATCCACCACACCACCTGCTGGCCCCCTTATTAGCATTTTTTAAAAAGCTCCCTAAATGGTTCCCATGTGTAGCCAGGGTCCAAAACTACTGCTCCCAGAGACTATAGTTTTTTGAAGGTTTATTTTAAATATTTATTTCATGAGACACACACACACAGAGAGAGAGAGACAGGCAGACAGGTACAGAGAGACACCCCAACAATCCGAGGTGGACATGGAGGTCCCAGGACCTGAACCAAGGACCTTTTCCGTGCGGGTCCAGTTGTTTTACCACTATACCATCACCAGGTCCTGTTTTTCTTTTTTTGTTTGTTTTTTGTTTTTTTTTTTTTTTAGATGGGTGACACTTTTGTCAGGCAAATACCTTCATGAGAATTTTTCATTTTAGAAAGTGTATGTGGTGGGGTTGCTAAGTGGAATGGTCACTATGGAAAGCTGGGGTGACTCCTCAGAAAATTAAAAATGGGTCTGCCTTGCAGAATATCACATCTCATTGCTGTACCACCACCTAGCCCTACCATTTATATATTTATTAGCTGTTTGACTTTTAGGTAAATGACCTCTGAACCTGTTTACTCACCTATAAAATGAGAATAGGAATCTTTACAATTTAGGATTGTTGTGAGGATTAAATGAAATTTCACTGGGGACCAGGGTGGGAGATAAAAATGAGATGTCATATATAAAAGATCAGACAGTTGTTCAATGTCTGTCACTTCCTTTCCATTACTTCACTGTCCCACCATTGAACCTCATAATTAAAAATAAATAAATAAAAATCAAGCCTAGTCTCCCTCTTGATCAGAAATGGGCTTTCTTAAGTGGTATTCACCAATCATATGACAAGAGAATGGGTTCTTACTATATTTGTTACTGTAAGTTGCACTATGCATTGCCACTTTTTTAAAAAAAGAATTATTTATTTATTTAATTCTATTTGTTATTGTTTGTTTGTTTTATTTGACCACCAGAGAGAGAGAGAAAGGGAAAGCGAGAAAGCAAGCCACCAGGTCTGGAACTTGAACCATGGTTGACCATGTGGGAATCAAGCGCCCTTATCCACCACACCACCTGCTGGCCCCCTTATTAGCATTTTTTAAAAAGCTCCCTAAATGGTTCCCATGTGTAGCCAGGGTCCAAAACTACTGCTCCCAGAGACTATAGTTTTTTGAAGGTTTATTTTAAATATTTATTTCATGAGACACACACACACACAGAGAGAGAGACAGGCAGACAGGTACAGAGAGACACCCCAACAATCCGAGGTGGACATGGAGGTCCCAGGACCTGAACCAAGGACCTTTTCCGTGCGGGTCCAGTTGTTTTACCACTATACCATCACCAGGTCCTGTTTTTCTTTTTTTGTTTGTTTTTTGTTTTTTTTTTTTTTTAGATGGGTGACACTTTTGTCAGGCAAATACCTTCATGAGAATTTTTCATTTTAGAAAGTGTATGTGGTGGGGTTGCTAAGTGGAATGGTCACTATGGAAAGCTGGGGTGACTCCTCAGAAAATTAAAAACAGAATTACCACATGATCCAGCAATTCCACTTATAGATATATACCAAATGCACTGAAAGCAGAGTCCTAGAGACATATGCATATCCATGTTTGTAGCATCATTGTTTACATTAACTCAAAGGCAGACTCCACCCAAGTCTCCATCAACAGACAGTGGAAGAACAAAATGCAGCATATACATATAACGAAATATTATTCAGCCTTGGAAAAGAAGGAATTCTGACACATGCTACAATACAGAAGAAACTTGAGGATGGAATGCCAAGTGCAAGAAGCCAGGCACAAAAGGACAGATACTGTATGATTCCACTTATGAGGTACTTAGACTAGTCTAACTCATAGAGACAGTAAGCAGAAGGTTGGTTGCCAGAAATTTGGGGAAGAGGTAATAGGAGTTATCGTTTAATGGGGACAGAATTTCTGTGTGACAAGATGAAAGAATTCTGGAGATGGACAGTAGTAACAGTTACACAACAATGTGAGTATACTTAATGCCACTGCACTGTCCTCTTACAAATGGGTAAGATGGTAAATTTTAAATTATATGTACTCTATCGCAATTTTTTTAAAAATTTCATTTGGGGACCAGCAGATGGCGTAATGGTCATGTCGCTGGACTCCCATGTTGTCGACCACTGTTGGAGTACCAGATCCCAGCAGCTTAAAACTCATGCAAGGTGCGTGTGCATGAGTGCTCAAAATCCCAAGAGGAGAATAGAAGGGGTTGTGGCATGGCCAAACCCCTGAGGGGTATGATTTCTTGCTTTCTGTCTCTCTGTCTCACCAGTCAGCACATGCATCCTGTTACAAAAATCTCTCTCTCTAAAAAAAGTTTAATTATTTATTTCTTCTGCATGTGAGAGAAAGAGTCTTCATGCCATGATTCAAGCCCAGTCTCAGTTGACTCAGATCACAGGAGTGCACACGCACACCTGAGATGCTCCAGGAGGTCCTGGGACGTGAACCCAGGGTCTTTTCCATGTGGGTTCTGTTGTTTTACCTACCATGCCACCACCTAGCCCCTTAAGTTTTACAGGGAGGCTATATAGGCTGCTCTCATGAGAGGTCGTTGAGGAAAAGAAAGATTTCTAAGGACTTCGCACAATAAAGTCATAGGAACTTTGGAATTCCATGCTGGCACAGGCCACCCGAAAGCAGTTTTGGAACAGTGCCTGAGAGAATTTTGGAGAAGCTCTCCTGGGGAGTGAGGTGATGAGCCGGTGGGAAGAAGAAGCCACAGTTTAGGTTAAGACTCCATAAGTGGTGACACAACCAGTCAGGAGTGTCTGTGTATCAAAGAGTAGCCTACAAATTCCTGAAAGATCAGTGCCTGTCACTCTGTTTGAAGATGATTATTTTTTGTGATGGGATTTCCTCCCACCACTCATACATACTTATTCCCAGTCAAGAGGGATCCCTGCCCTGCACTGTGATTTAGAGGGCTCGCTCTGTCCCTTCTTTGGCTGTGGCTCGTCCCTCTGTAGTTAAGGAGGCTGTGGTGCCCCCCTGCACCCTTCCCTTTTTTGTAAAGGACCAAAGAGTAAATACTCAGGTTTTCCCAGCCTATCAGTCTCTCTCAAATACTCTAGTCTGCTCTGGCAGCACACATGCAGCTGAAGATGCTATGGGGGTATGTAAACCAATGTGCCTACTTGGACTCCAATAAGACTTTATTCTAGATGCTGAAATTTAAATCCTACATCATTTTCACATGTCTTCTTTTGTGATTTTTTTCCCCTCAATTCTTTAAAAATATAAAAACCACCTGAGGTTGGCAGACTAGACAAAACAGTAGATTGCTAACTGCTGGTCTGGACCCTATGAGGAGCCTAGAATTTCTCGTCCAATCACTTGAAGCCCATTTCCAGGGCTACTCAGACTTGCTTTCCAAGGATGAAATGTGCTACAGTGTGCACACCCGCAGGTCCAAGGGCTGACAAGGGAAGGCCGTGTGTAGGGAGTGTGGACAGAGACTGGATACAGGGTTCACATGGATGAATCTGTGTGCAAGGGAGGTGGGAGCAGGAGAGAAGGGGAGTGACCTACAGGTCTAACTCTAAAAAGCCTACAAATTCTAAATTCATTAAAACTTCTTTTAAAATATGTATTTATTCCACAAGAGTGAGACAAAGTTGGAGAGAGGGAAAGAAAGATAAGCATCCCCCACAGGATCTCCATGATATGACTCACTCCCAGCCCCAGCCATCCTGGACCACAGGACACACACATAGGACCTGGCATATAGAAGGAAGTCCTGTGATATGAACTGGGGATCCTCCCAGGTGGGCCCAGCTGCACCACCACGGCACTGTCATCTGGCCCTGAAATAAAACTTAAATTCATGGACATCTAGTGACTAGGCCTCCGTTTGTGTCCCAGTGTGTACAAATGCTGAGTGGTCTTGCCTCCGTAATTCTGAAACTTTTCATAGGATCTGCTTCTCACAGCAGATGGGTTATGGCACTTTGAGGGTAACAGGACTATGCTGAGCAGGAGAGTGTAGTGGCCAACAGAGGCTCCAGCTAGGCACAGAATTTCAGAGAAAGAAGAGACAGAACTTGTCCTCAGGAGTCTTTAGACTTCTTGGCATGAGGCTGTCCTTATTTTAGTTGGTGGGTACTTAAGTCTTCCTATGGATATTTAAAAAAAGGGAGCCCTTGAAGGATTTGGGCATATTTAAGGTCACACAAGGGTTTTCTTATGCTCTTACCCCACTCCGAGGCAGCTCTTCCCATATCTGGGCAGGATTCAAGCCTGGTGTTGACAAAATCAGAGGTTTCACTTCCATCTACCTCCAACCCTTGGCACTATCATCAATCTTCCTGGACCTGTTCCATCCTTTTCTGCCGAGCTCATCTTTTAATTCTTTAAGTGCAGTTAAAACCTTCATCCAACTGAAAGCCTTTGCCCAGAGGGATGCTGACAAGCAATAGGGAAGACACTTTTTCCCTAAAATTGCTCTAAGGTCAGGCCCCAGTGCATGGAGTGAAGTGCTGTGTTGATCAGACTCACCCTTTCCTTCTATAAGGGCAATAAAAGCCCCGTGGAAGTAGGTTCCAGTTCTCAGGTTCTCTCACCTGAAACAAAATAGACAAGCGCGAAACTTTTTACAAACAAGAAAGTGATAAAGACATGAAAACATCGTTATGAAGTGCATACATTTGGTGAATCCTTGCACCATCTGAGCATTAATTGGATAATCAATAAATACTCCTGGAGGAATGAGATCTCTTAAGATAGGAGATGGAATATCCTAGTGGCTTCCCTTGGTCATCCTGCTACCAGAGTTCAAGCTTGCATTTCCATCTTCAGTTCCCACAATGTCTGCACACTCCTCCAACTGGATTCATCTATAGCTGATGTTTTCCAGCCTCCATCTCTGTTCACAATGTTCCAACTGCTTAGAATTTTTTCTATTTCAACTTCACCTTTCAGAATCATTAGGTCTCAGCTCATATACAGGCATCTTCAGGGCAAGAAGTGATCCTGACACACCTTGTAGGAGAGTCACAATGACAGGCCCTCCATGAGTAGTTGTTCCCTTGAGTTTCATCTTCTGTTCTTGAATGGGGCTTACCAGATTACAAAGTGTGAGTGGTCTACATATGTGACTCCTCTTGCTCCTCAAGAAAGGGCTATGCTTTGCACCTTTTCATACCTGTCCTTGTTCATGCCCTTTAAGTCAGCATATTTCTGCATTGATATATGACATATTTGAGTGCATTCAGTGGATTTAAATGTGCCGACATTTAGCAATTCCCAAATAACAGATACTTCTAAAAAGATAGAATGAATGTCTCTCTCTTTTCCAGAAATCTAAAAGTAGTCGATCCCAGGGCATGTCATGGAAATGGAAATCCAGGTTCCTTCCACTCTATCACTTAGTCATGGGTAGCTGCCATTCTGAAATCCTCATGGTTCCTGGAGCTCCAGCAAGAAGTTGGAAGGAACAAAAACAGGGCTACTTCCTTTAAAGCCACGTCACAGAAATTATATATACTACTGCATACTACTGCTGTTTATGATTGGTTGGTCAGGCCCAGCCTGGTGGTGCAGTTGGCAATGTACTAAACTGTGATGCTGGAAGCCACATAGTCAACCATGAGTTTGGATTCCCAGCCTAGGCAACCCGAAACATGACAGATGTGTATGTGCACATGCCCAAGAGGGAATAGTAGCATGACAAGAATCTTTCAAGGGTTCCCCTCTTTTGTCTTTATCTCTCTTACATACATGTACTATCATGAATAAATAAACTTTAAAAAATCCATATATATATATATATATATATATAAAATAGGTTTATATATATATATATTAAAATTTAGTCACATGGCATAATTAGCTGCAAGGGACCTTGAATAAGCTAAAGGGTTTCTATAGACAAATATCCAGTAAAAAATTGAAGTCTTATGTCAAGGGACAAAAGAAGAAGGGTGATTTGGGACAATGAGAAGCTATTGCCCTATGGTGAAACAACTATATCATTATTTCTTTTACATTAAGCATATTTTAAGCTTATCAAAGTAAGTACATGACTGAAATAGGCAAATAAAGCTAAAAGGTTTATAATGGAAAAATAGCCCATTTTCCTATTCATCCTAACCCACCTTTCCAGAAGGACCAATTTTAGCTCCTTCAGCAGTTTCTTTAGGCATTTATCTCCATGTTTCTAACAAATAAAATAATGATACAGCTATCTCTTGATTAATTAATTTTGGGCTTTTTTGGTTGAATTTCCACTTTGCTAAATAGAGATTTGGCTTTCTTTCTTTTAAACATACATGCTTGCCCTGTTTCTTGACTCTAGATCCTCCCAGAGGATCATTTCAAATATCTCAGGTAAAGTAGTTTACACTGAAATGTTTTCACTATAATGACCACACAGATTTCTTTCACTCTTGAGCCTACTGTGGCACCATAATTATTATGCTTTTTTAGAAAGAATACCTTTCTCACCTTGGAATGAGAAATTGTCTCATTAAAATAATGCTTTTGTTTTTTGTTTTGTTTTGTTTGTTATTAAAAATATGTATTGGGGCCAGGGGTGGTGTAGTGGTTGAGGCACTGGACTCCCACATGGCTGACCTCAGTTAAAGTCCTGGACCTGGTGGCTTGCTTTCTCACTATCCCTTTGTCTCTCTCTGGTCAAATTTAAAAATTAAAAACATACATAAATAATCCCTTTTAAAAATCTATTTAAAATTCTATTTCCTCTAATAGCTCTCTTAAAAATAAATAAATTAAAAAACCGCCAGAGGGTGTATGCACTCACCAGAGATAGAGAGAAAGGGAGAGGGAGAGAGGGAGAAAGCATCCCCCCTGGGGAATTGTCACAACATAATCCCTTCTCCTCTATTTCTTCATCCTGTCAGGATTTTGAGTATGCACACACACATGCCTGGTGTGGTTTTGAGGCCTCTGTGTCTGAGGTTTGAACTTTAGCTATGTGGGATGTGTCTGAGACTTGAACTTTGTGTAATACCAGGTCACAGGGTGGCCCTTCAATAGCTCTTAGCATATGTATTATTCAACATATCAGGTCACCAATTATTTATTTATTTATTTATTTTCCTTGCAGACCTTCTTTCTGGTACTTTGTATCCTTCTGCTGCTCTGGACTGTTTGCCCTTCAAGACTGGTGCATGACTGTTAATATTATCTCATACTGGAATTCTCTTTGTTTTTATCATGTAACAGATTTGCTTCCTGGATCCCTAATTCCCTTTTTTGGTGAAGTACATCCTCTAGTTGCTCCCTAAGAATGAACTGATGGGAGGTATATGTTCTGACTGTAGATTGTCTTGATTCTAAACCCATACTTGATAGTTTGGCTGGATATAAAATTCTAGATTGAAAATTCATTCTCACTCAAGATGTTAGACTCTCTTTTATCCTAGTGCTGTTAACCATATTATTCCATTATTCTTCCCAACCCTTTAAGTGTGGCATAATTTCTTTCTTTCTCTTTTTTCTCCCTCTCAGAAAGTTTTCAGGGTCTCTATATTTGGTGTTCTGAAATATCAGGCTGAGGTACCTCAGATGGGCATTTAAAAATTCACTGTGCTGGGCCAGTCCATGGCCTGGTGGTTAAGGCAGCTGGAGCCTACATAGCAACCACACAATTTGAGTCCCAGATCTAGTAGCTTGAGAAACATTCTGGGTACTTGTGCATGCATGACCAAAATCTTTAAAGAAGGGAAAAATGGAGAAGGGATTGTGGAATGATCATACACCATGGAGGGTGCTCTCTCTCTCTCTCTCTCATGAGTAGACACTCCTTGTGATAAGTTTTCCTTTTTAATTCATTGTGCTGAATGAACTCTGGCTGGATTCTTTCAATCCACTTGAAAAAAAACTCAAGTTCTTCCATTCTAAACATTTTCTTAGTTTTATTTCCTTGATAACTTTCACTCTTCTATTTTGTAGCCTCTCTGTTCTTTTCTCTATTTTTAATTTTATTTATTTCTTCCATGAGAAAGAGCAAAAGAGACGGACAGACAACACTCCCATAGGGTCTTGGTGCTGTGATCCTCTCCCCAGCCTACAGACTGCCCCAGATCATAGGGATTCCATACCTGGTATACTCAGGGAAGTCTCCAGACTTGAATCAGAAACCTTCCCATGTAAGATTGCCTCACCAATGATCACATTTTAATGTTTCACCATCACCTAGCCCTCTGTTCTTTCTTTCTAGAATGCTCAGCAGTCATATGGCAGAACTTCTAGTGAGAACTTTTATATATTTTACAATATTTCCTTTCCACTTTTTAGTCTTTTTGTTACAGTCACTGAGAGATCTCTTCAACTGTACCTTATAATCCTTTAATGACACCATCTCTGCAACCCAACTTTGAATTTATAGAGTTCTTTCTTGCTTGTTCTTTGATTGAATCTTAAAAGCAATAGTATCCTGCCTTTGTTTCATGAATATAATACATTTTCGTCTCTCTGAAAATACTAATTATAATAATGTGTTGTTTTCTTCTTTTATTTCTGTGTTATCTCTGATATCTCAGAATTCCTTTATTTTTTATTTTTTGTTTGGTTTGTCTTATTGGAAGTTTTCTTTTTAATATTTGTAAATCCTATGCAGCTGATTTATATTTAAGAATCTAGCACAACAGCAACAACAATAATAATAATAGTTGATTAGAAGTTCCATGTGCCTTGATACCTTGTTGACTGTTGGGTAATTAGGAGGCAAGCCACCTTTTTTTTTAAAAAAAAAAAAAAGAATTATTTTATTTAACTTTATTTTTTTATTACTATTATTATTATTTTCCAGTTTGATCAGAGAGAGACAGAGAGAGAGAGGAAGTGAGAAAGCAAACCACCAGGTCCGAGACTTGAACCGTGGTCAGCCATGTGGGAGTCCAACGCCTTTAACCACCATGCCACTTGCCAGTCCCATGGAGGCGAGCCAGCTTTTTAATGTGTCCCTACATGCTTTCTCTGGTTTCAGTTTCTACAGAGAGGAATTCTCAACCCTTTTTCCTTCAACTTATAGTTTATAAGCCTGATGGCACATTCTGGGAACTAAGCAAAGAAAGTGCTGAGGCAGGGTTGGTTCCATGTCCTGGTGGATAAGACAGCCAGATTCCATATGGTTAACTGTGTAGTTCCAATCCTTGACTCAGCAGCTTGAGAAATACAACAAGTGTGTATGTGTACAGGCCCAAGATCCCAAAAGGAGAAAGAGGTGGAGGAGAGATGATTGCTATGTGACCATGCCTCATGAGTGGTACTTCCATTCTAAACATTTTCTTAGTTTTATTTCCTTGATAACTTTCACTCTTCTATTTTGTAGCCTCTCTGTTCTTTTCTCTATTTTTAATTTTATTTATTTCTTCCATGAGAAAGAGCAAAAGAGACGGACAGACAACACTCCCATAGGGTCTTGGTGCTGTGATCCTCTCCCCAGCCTACAGACTGCCCCAGATCATAGGGATTCCATACCTGGTATACTCAGGGAAGTCTCCAGACTTGAATCAGAAACCTTCCCATGTAAGATTGCCTCACCAATGATCACATTTTAATGTTTCACCATCACCTAGCCCTCTGTTCTTTCTTTCTAGAATGCTCAGCAGTCATATGGCAGAACTTCTAGTGAGAACTTTTATATATTTTACAATATTTCCTTTCCACTTTTTAGTCTTTTTGTTACAGTCACTGAGAGATCTCTTCAACTGTACCTTATAATCCTTTAATGACACCATCTCTGCAACCCAACTTTGAATTTATAGAGTTCTTTCTTGCTTGTTCTTTGATTGAATCTTAAAAGCAATAGTATCCTGCCTTTGTTTCATGAATATAATACATTTTCGTCTCTCTGAAAATACTAATTATAATAATGTGTTGTTTTCTTCTTTTATTTCTGTGTTATCTCTGATATCTCAGAATTCCTTTATTTTTTATTTTTTGTTTGGTTTGTCTTATTGGAAGTTTTCTTTTTAATATTTGTAAATCCTATGCAGCTGATTTATATTTAAGAATCTAGCACAACAGCAACAACAATAATAATAATAGTTGATTAGAAGTTCCATTTGATTTGATACCTTGTTGACTGTTGGGTAATTAGGAGGCAAGCCACCTTTTTTTTTTTAAAAAAAAGAATTATTTTATTTAACTTTATTTTTTTATTACTATTATTATTATTTTCCAGTTTGATCAGAGAGAGACAGAGAGAGAGAGGAAGTGAGAAAGCAAACCACCAGGTCCGAGACTTGAACCGTGGTCAGCCATGTGGGAGTCCAACGCCTTTAACCACCATGCCACTTGCCAGTCCCATGGAGGCGAGCCAGCTTTTTAATGTGTCCCTACATGCTTTCTCTGGTTTCAGTTTCTACAGAGAGGAATTCTCAACCCTTTTTCCTTCAACTTATAGTTTATAAGCCTGATGGCACATTCTGGGAACTAAGCAAAGAAAGTGCTGAGGCAGGGTTGGTTCCATGTCCTGGTGGATAAGACAGCCAGATTCCATATGGTTAACTGTGTAGTTCCAATCCTTGACTCAGCAGCTTGAGAAATACAACAAGTGTGTATGTGTACAGGTCCAAGATCCCAAAAGGAGAAAGAGGTGGAGGAGAGATGATTGCTATGTGACCATGCCTCATGAGTGGTAATTTCTCTTTTCCCTCTATCTTTGTCTCTCTGTCTTCCTCTGGCAAGCACACACACTTTCTAGCAAAAGTTTCTTAAAAAAAGAAGAAAGTGCTGGGGTAGTGGTTCCAATGTGCAGGTAGACAGGCTTTCACTTAATTCACCCATTTTTGTTGCAGTATCTTACCAACTCTGTTAAAATGGTTGCCTTTTCTCTGTAAGCATTCCACACTCATGTTATAGTTAAGTGTCACTGATGACTTCTAGTTTCAGTAGACATGCAGACTCTATTTTGGCTTCTCACCTTTCTAGACATTGAGAATGATTTCCAAACACAGGAGACACAGGGTTGCATAGGGGCACAGCAGTAAAAAATGTTCATCAAGGCAATTCCACATGAGAAGTTTTATGACCAGAGACATTCCTGAATATACCAGGCTCACAAGTACCCATTACACAGGGCTGGCTGAAGGATGGGGTTGGATTGCAACATCAAGACCCTCTTAGGGATACTGTCTCTTTGTCTCTCTCTCTCTCTCATGGAAGAAATACACAAACTGAATGAGAGAGAGAGAGAAGGGTGAAAACCAACTTTATCTTAATTCTGTAAAGTCTATACTCTGGTTAATTAATATTTATTTGTCTTTATACTTGATTAATTCTTTTAACTACATTTTTTCAAAGAAAGAGGGTAGGAAATGGGGAGGGTGAGAGGAAGGGAATCAAGGAGGAAAAGAAAGAAGCAACACGTTGAAAAAAAGAAATTTTGGGACCAGCAGTTTGAGGGCTATGTCACTGAACTCCCACGTAGTCGACCACAGTTTGAGTCCTGGACCCGGTGGCTTAAACTCATGCTGGTTATGTGTGCATGCGTGCCCAAGATCCCAAGAGGAGAATGGAGGAGAAGGGATTGCAATGTGGCTATCCTCCCTGGGGGGGTGATTTCTCACTTTCTATCTCTCTTTCTCTGTCTTTCTGGCGAGCGCACGTGCCCTATAGCAAAAAACTCTCAACAGAAAAAGAAAAAAAGAAATTTCATATCACTATGGCAAGTGAAAATTGGAAATAAATCATAAACATAAATAAAAACAAAATGATATTGTTAATGCTAGCTAGCTGTTATTGCTTGTTGAAGGTTGTGGGCTTGTGATCTGCTCTCTCTTTGTTAAAGAAATAGGCTAGCAAGTATTAGAAAAATGTTGCTAATTGAAAGACTTATTACTTAGAAAGACAGACTAATACCAAATGGAGATATTTTCCTTATGTTAACCAGAATAGAAAAATCATGGAAAATGGGAATAGCTGACCCAGTTTGTCACTCAAGGTTGTTTAGCCCTATCTCCCTTACAGTCACCCTGCAGACCTTTGCAAAGCTGACTTCTTGTCATTGTTTAACCTTCAGCGCAAATTTCATTTTCTCGAAGAGGCCTTCCTGATCACTCCCACGGATGTAACCCATAGACATATACTACCACACTGTCTTATTTATTAGCATTTATTGCCACTCGAATCGACCCTATTAGTTTACTTGTTCGTATTATGGCTTTTTCACACCCCTGCTAGAATGTAAGTTTTATAAGAACAGAGACTTTGTCCAATTCACCCAACTACTCCACACTTAAAAATTGGCACATAGTAGATGCTCAGTAAGTATTTACTAATGAATGAATGCATGCGTTCAAGAATAAGACATCAGTCTGCTATTTTGGTTTAGTCTTCTGTATATTCTCAGACCTCCAGGAGTCCTAGTTTCTCTTTCTTTCTCTATTTTTCTCTCTTCTCTCATTCTTCCTCTCCATCATCAGGTTTCAACCACAGGACTCCCATGTGATGCAAAAAGAAAAAGAAAAAAAAAGAAGAAGAAGGCAAGTCTTAAGTGGTGGCTGAAACCAAGTTGAAATGTGCTGACAGCCCTCACGCTGCCTCTGCACAGCTCTCGGGAGGGCCAGCGTCTTGCAGTGGCAGATGCTGGTCAATTAGGCAGAAATACTTTCATCTTAAAAAAGTGAGAAAGAAAGGATTTAAAAACCCAAAGGTATTTTTGGCTGACATAAGTGTAATTAATTTCCTCACAAGACAAAATGGACAGCAAGTGAATGCCGTAAAGAGTTGCGTATTTATGCTGCCAAACCAACATATCGATTCATCGAAAAAAACCAAGCTGGCATGTTTCATTTTGTCCTCACAGTAGTTATTTGATTTAAATCAGTGACGACATCGAAAAAGGGAAAGAACTTACATCAAATTTTGGATTTCTAGAAGTTGCTATAAAAGGAGATGATCTAGGTATATGGGACCAGAATCCCCAGATGGAAATCATTGTGAAAGCTGAGGATCATCCATTCCTTCAGGAGAGACAGGGGATCTCAAGTTTGCCACTTTATTATGTGGCCTGCCTCACTCATGTATGCTGGCCCTTAGGGGAGGATTTGAAAAAGTCCATGGAAAAATGAAATTAAAATACGAGTTGATTTTGGTGTAACAATTTTTAAAATCTATACACAATTTCTTTCTTTTATTTATTTATTTATTTATTTTTTGTAGAGGTTTATGCTATAGGGCGCGTGCACTCACCAGAAGGACAGAGAGAGACAGAGACAGAAAATGAGAAATCACCTCCCAGGGGAGATGGCTACGCTGCCATCCCTTCTCCTCCATTCTCCTCTCGGGATCTTGGGCACGTATACACACGTGCCCAGCATGAGCTTAAGCCACCGGGTCCAGGACTCAAACCGTAGTTGACTACATGGGAGTCCAGAGACATAGCCATTATGCTAACTGTTGGTCCCCATATACAATTTCTTATAATACACATTTTGTATGAACTTTTTGAAGATGCCCTCCCCTTTATATGAGCATTTGAACTTTTAAGCTCTGAAAATGAGATCTCTTCAAGGCAAGTACTAAGTACCAAATCTCACTCCTCAGCCTAATAAAGAATAAACAGAGAGGTAAGACTTAGTATACAGTAAGTGCTTAATACATAATGATAAAATAATTGGATAAAGTTCTTATATTTTTCTACTTTATAACCAATCTATTGATGCTCATGCATTGTAAAATACTTTTATGAAACTTCCAAATTTCTCAGCATAAGAAATTCCCCTTAATCAATAATAGATCACCCTAAATTTGCTTATAAACCATATCTTCTTTCAGAAACAAAATAGATATCATTAAAATAAAGAGGTATAAACAATTACTGTTTTCAGAACCAGACTGGCAGATACTTTAATACACAAAAAGCCGACCCATGGCAGAAAGTACTTTATGACCTGCCTTATAAACAAACACAGGAACTTCTTTAAAGTAAGGTTGTCTGGGTCCCAGCAGATGGTCTAATGGTTATGTCACTGGACTCCCACCTATCTGATCATGGTTTGAGTCCCAGATCCAGTGGCTTAAACCTCATTCTGGGGAGGGGAACCAGCAGTTAGCGTAATGGCTATGTCGCTGGATTCCCACGTAGTCGACCGCGGTTCGTGTCCTGGACCCGGTGGCTTAAAACTCACGCCGGGCGCATGTGCGTGCGTGCCCAAGATCCCGAGAGGAGAATGGAGGAGAAGGGATTGCGGCATGACCATCCCCCCTGGGGGGTGATTTCTCGCTTTCTGTCTCTATGTCTCTCTCTCTGTCTGTCTAGCGAGCGCACGCGCCCTACAGTGAAAATCTCTCCAAAAAAAAAAAAAAAAGAAAAAACCTCATTCTGGGCACGTGTGCATGCATGCCCAAGATCCCAAGAGGAGAATGGAGAAGAAAGGATGTGACATGGCCATCCCCCCAAGGGAGATGATTTCTCACTTTCTCTCTGTCTCCCCAGCAAGTTCACATACACTATAGCAAAAATATCTCTAAAAAAATAAAAATAAAAAATAATGTGGTCACCTATAAACAAAACTGGGAGAGTGACCACTCTGCACCTGTGAGGTCATTTGGCACCAGCACCCAGGCAATGAAGGATGCTGCCAAACAATGCCTTTCCATGGTGCCGGTTGGTGGCTATGGGTTTTGTGCAGACCAACTCTCCAATGCCTAAATAGAAGGTCACGTGGATTCAAGGAGGAAGGTAAGTAGGAAAAACTGCAGGTGATTCTAAGACTTTTTAAAAAATATTAGCCAACAAGAAAGTGAGGCACCATCTAGTTATTGAGATAGTGTACACATTTTTCAAAGTAATTTTAAAGAACAAAGGCTTAGCAAACACAAGGAAATGTCAGAATTGTCTCTTTAATTAAACACCTCCTCATGGAGATGAATTTGCTCACTGTGTCTTCTGAATACTGAGCTGGAATTAGGGAGGTTTGTCTGTACTTTGTGATTATAGTACAAAGGGTACTTCAAAATGTTCGTGAAAATGGAAATAAAGAATGAGTTTATTTTGGAGCGGAAAAAAAAAATGGAAGCCCATGCGTAGCTTTTCTAATGAACTTTTTGAAGACCCCCATATGCATGACAATGATTAAATTAACAATGGTCAATGAAGCTTTGCTGGTGATTGATTCTCCTATATCTAAGGAAAGAGCCTGTTCAATGTGATCCATAGCACAGTCTCACTCTCCTTTGCCTTTTTGAGTGGGAGAGAAAAGGATGTGGTTATGATATACCAGGAATTGCACATAACCCAAAGCCCAGCTTATCTCTGCCAAAAAAATGTACTGAGTAATTGTTCCCGATGTACTATTATTAGTCCTGATCTGTTCCATTACTATAGAGATTAGCTTCTCTGCCAAATTTTTTAAGGTTAGTCAAAACCTGGTTCATGACATTCACGTGTATCCTAGCAGAAAGCAAACTGTTAGAATCCACTGCTCTTTTTCATAGTGGCAGAGCAGTTGCCAGTTATCATTTTTTTATATTATGCATTATGTTATTATGTCCCTTCTGGAAGAAGCCCTGCAATACATTCCTTTAAGAATTTAGTGCCAGGAAAAATGTGTCTCTCCAGATAAACTCAAATGCCTCCTTTTGATCAGAGCATGAGAAGAACCAAAGTTCGTCTTCTTGGGCTTTTTACTCCATCTGCCAGAAAGCTTGGAGTTTCACATCTAATATTCTCTTGTAGTTG
>NW_006159713.1:1835071-1839287 GCF_000334495.1 Tupaia belangeri chinensis | reverse complement strand
TATGGAAATGGATACTAAATTGGAGTCTAAAGATTTTCCTTCTAGACTGAATTCTATCACTTATAAATTGCATGTACCTTGACAAACTCATTTAATATGATGTCTGAGCCTCTGTTTTCATTGCTGTCAAATGATCATAATAATATCTACCGTCATGAGTTTGACAGACATTCTTGTTTGCCCACCTACCATCATCACTCATTTTTTCATTAGAGATTTTTGCTATAGGGTGCACGCACTCACCAGAAAGACAGAGACAGAGAGACAGAAAGAGAAAAACCACCCCCAAGAGCGATGGCCATGCCACAATCTCTTCTCTTCCATTCTACTCTTGGGATTTTGAGAATCCATGCACCCATGTCCAGCATGAGTTTCAAGCCACTGAGTCCAGGACTCGAACCACAGTCAGCTACGAGGGAGTCTAGTACCTTAACTACTATGTCACCTGCTGACCCTGACTTTTTATCTTGATAGCAGAAGTCCTCTATTGTTCAGTTTCCCAATGGGAAGATTCTCAGTAAAGAGAAACCCAGTTCTAGTGATGGCTGATAATTGGCCAGGGTCAGATATGATCATTCTACTCTCCTTTTTCTATGACTGGTTTAGAGATGGATGTGTGACCCAGTAAAGGCAGACAAGTCAAAACAAGAAGTTTGTTAGGAAACAGGGAGAAGAGTTTCTCCATGAGGGATGAGTAAGAGGAAGATTTACCCTTTCCTTTTCCCTCAAGCCTTCCTTTTTTAGGACAAGGTTTGTGGAGTGAGTGAGAGTTGAAGCTGTGGCAGTCATTTTGCAACTATAAAATAAAACCAAGAAACTTCCAAGGAAGTTAACCCTGAAATCAAGGAACTGCTGAAAGTCTCTGGATACCTCTGGGCTTCTGGTTATATAAGACAACAAATGTTCTTAACTTCTAAGTCATAGATAGTGGAGTTCTACTTCTTGTAGCCAAAACCCTTACTTTGAAAAATGTACATCAAAACATTTTTAAAAACTAGAAAATACTATAGTTATTACATTTATTTCCAGAATACCTATCTTCATTTTGCCCAAAAGCTTTTTGACCCCCTAACTTTTAAAAGTTTCTTTTAAGACAGAGAGAGAGAGAGAGAAACCCTCAACAGGGTTTAACATTGTGACCCCCCTATAATCCTTTCCAACCAACCAGTATAATGGGCACACATACCCAGCACATACAGATCTGCTGGGGAATTAAACCCATGATCTTCCATATAGATCCAGCTTCATTTGAGCAATGTTACTAATGTACCACCAAACCTGCCCTTGATCTCTTTTTATCTCTTTTTCCTATGCTATTTCTAGTGATTTTATTGAATAATCAGCTTTAGCAAGCTTTGTTATTGTTATATAGTAAAGGTCATTGACTGCTTTCTGTGAGCTTACTATTTTGCTATGTGCTTTATTGACACCATCTTAACTCATCAACACAACGAGGGAGACACTATGATTATCCCTGTTCATAGATGAGTCTACTGAAGCTCAGAGAGGCAGGGAACTTACCTATGGTCACACAACTAACAAGCAGCAAAGCTGAAACACAACGTCTAGTCTCAATGACATTGTGTGTTCAATTGAATTCTCAAATACTACTCATTTGGGAAATATAAATAATAAAGCAATCAATTGATCAAAAACATAATTATTAGACACCAAGCCTTTATAAGATACCCAAATATAAGTGTGATTTTAAGCAGGTTCATTCATTCAACTTTGTGCCTTTGCCACGTCAGACATTAGAAATTCAAGGGCCATCAGGTAGTGTGGTGGTTAAGGTGCTAGACTCACACATGATCGACTATGGTTCGAGTCCTGAACCTGGCAGCTTGCTTTCTCTCTCTCTCTGGTAAGTGCATGTGCCCTGTAATAAATTTTAAACTAATAATAATAATAATAAGATCCAGAAGATGACATAATGGTTACATCATTGGACACCCATGTAAACAACCACAGTTCAAGTCCCAGACCTGGCAGCTTAAACATAATGCTGGGTGTGTGTTTGGGAATGCCCAAGATCCCAGGAGGATAGTGGAGGAGAAGGGATTATGGTGTGGCCATCCCCACTAGGGGGTAATTTCTCGCTTTTTGTCTCTCTGACTCTTTGGGGAGTACACACATCCTATAGCAAAATCTTTCTAAAAACATTAAAAAGATAAAATTAAATAAATAATTGTTAAAAAAGAAAGAAAGAAATTTTTAGCATTATGCTTCCATTATTGAAATTTGGCTATCAACTGAGAAAATAAAATAGAATCTGGAAAACAGGGAGAATCTAGACTTCTTCAACAAGGAGAAAAAAAGAAATTAAGTCAAGTTCACCATTTTCTCACAAGCCCCAAAAGATACTGTACAGATCTCAGAATTGGTTAGGATCAGCTGGCAGTAAACAAAATTACCACTGTGCTGACATCACGATTACTCTCTTGCATAACTGATGAACTCTCCTGGTGTACAGAGCTGTCAAGAACATATCACTTAGCTCAGAAACCTACTTACTTGACAAGAAACCCTTATCATAAGTAGGATGACACAGCTATGTTCAAGAAGGTGCTGAGAGAGGTATTTTCCATTAGGCTCATCTGAATGAGAAATACCTCCCCAAAGAAATGCTTGTTTTTCAGCATCTCAGCCTCCATTTCAATGAGGAAAAGGTAAAAGTGGAAATCATATTCAGTGGATTTAAACTGGCTACTTTGCCAAGACCATGTCCTTCTCTTAAAGGACACTGTTGTTTGTCATCAATTTCTTCAAGCTGAGTCACCAGCAACGAAGAGATGGGAAGATGGAGATCGGGGAAGTTGAGATTCTGAAGTTCTAAACCAAGGCAATGGATCTAGTCTCCTGCCTCAAAGTAAATGTCAGGAAATGCACTCAGGAGCCTGAGCCAGTCCCAAGTGCATGGTCAAATGTCCAGAGGAACTAAGAGTAAGAAGGAGACTAGCAGTTTTTTTTTTTTAAATAGGTGAAATAAAACATGACCAAGAGCTTGTGCTGATGATATAGCAAAGGCTTCAGAGGCTACAAAGAAGAAAAGCAATCACTCACTGGGGAGAAATTTCTGGAAGCAGTCTTTGTCCCAGGCCAGGGTGGCATGAGGATGCTCTTCTATAAGGATATGGAACAGTCCAGAGTATAATTGGAACTTTGCATCGGTGACAGGAAGGGTAATAAGCTTGTAAAGAAACACCCGAAATGAGTCCACAAATAGATCTTTCCACCTGTTTCTTCTACACAAGTCTATTTGTTGAGCAATCATCATTTTGTGAGAAGGCCCTTTTTACTTTGAGACAGCCCCCACCCAGCCATTTGCACAGTGCTTACCCCAGTTCTTCCAGTTCTTGCCACCTCCAAGAACTGCAAGAGAGTGCTTTGGCAGGGTCATCTTCCAGCCCAAGTTGGCCATTTTCTTCCTTATCATAAGCAGCGTGAAGCACCAAGGGGCCCCAGGACCAAGCGTGTTCAAAGTCCTTTCTCCTATCCTCTGTTTAGGTCAAGCAAAGGAGCACTTGTGAGTAATTCATAAAGTGCCTATACTCAGAGGTATTGCACAATCTCATTACCATTAATTTTTGCATATTTAACTACAGTTTTTAATTAGATGGTATTTTATTATTCATGCACATAATTTGAGTCCAAGCCGGGCTGCTCTCTTGGAGGAAAGGAAAAAAAAAATGATGGTGGGGGGGGGAGATTCTTGCAAATCGAAAGTTGGTGTTGGCTTTCCTTCTTGACTGGTTGGTGTGGCAGCCTCTGAGTCTATAATGGCTCTCTTTTAATTTTGCTAATAGCTATCATGTTATGTACCTTTATAAATTTGTTAAATCCAGAGTGCTGGGAGTTGTCTCTGTATGCGGTAACTGTAAATAGTTTGCTCTGTTTGGTTTGCACATACAAACTGTTTGCTCAGGCTCCTTGATGTATTATTAAAATGGGTAATGGGCCCCTGGGAACCCATCTAGTTATATGCCTTCATTTGCAGAATAAACCATGCGTTGTTTTCATCTTTACTCATGATTGTTAATGGCACTGATGATGAGATGGGTGGATTTTTTTTCTCCACTGCCTTTATCAGCCCTGTTTTATTATGCAGGCAAAATGGCCAGGCTGCTGATTTTGTCTAAGGTTTTCAATTAGTCATTTGACTGAACACATCTGTGCTGGCATCCACCCAGAGCTGGACTGCAGCTATTACCGGTTT